>NC_052162.1:14807844-15120958 GCF_902713615.1 Scyliorhinus canicula
GCTCCTGGAAGAATGTGTTCCTGCTGTGTTGGCATCTTCAGTTACATTAATATTCTTTGTCCATCTGATCATCCTTTTCATGCGTCTCTGAAACTCCTCAACCTTCTTTCTGTTTGGAGCAGTGCATTTATCCTTCTTATTTCTGCTCATATTGATCCACTTGGGGGTCATGCATTTGAATCGGGGTGACTTTAGCTGCGCATTGTGAACTAGGGCATAAATAAATAATTTCCTTTTCTGTTTATGCTTCTAACCTTGTCCTCTTGTCGCTGGCCTGTTTGAAATGTTCGGTGCTCAGCAGCATTGAATCCCACATCGTTTGCAACTTAATCGTGTTGTAATCACAATTACCCAAGGGTATCACGAGTTCTATTTCGTGTATGCTGTCAGAGTCACTTAGCATTACAAGTCGAGCTGAGGGATCTTGCTTGTGGCTTCCATGATACACGGAAGCAGTGAAGCAATCATGCATTACATTCGCCAACTCTGATTCTAAGCCAATTGAGCTCTTCATTTATTTATCACTGAGTTGGTTGGAATCCTACTCTGCTCCAGTGCAGTACTGAGGGATTGCTGCACTGTTGGAGGTGCTATCTTTTTGGTTGAGGCATTAAAACCAAAGTCCCAGCTGCCTGCTAGACCCCACGGCACTATTTTGAAGAAGTTCTCCAGGTGTTCCGGCCAAACGTTATCCCTCAAGCAACATTGGAAAAACAGGTTACGCTGCTGTTTATGGGATCATGCAGTTTACGCGTTGGCTGCCGCGTTTCCTATATAACCACGGTGACTACACGTCAAAGGCTTTTCATTGGCTGGAAAGCCCTTCGATACATCTGGTGGTTGTGAAAAATGCTGCATCAGTGCAAGTGTTTCAATCCACTTTCAAACATTATTCTGAGCTGATGGATGTCGCAAAGCCCTTGCGTTATTTCAGTGTTCTTCCTGTTGGGTGGTATTGCAGTCACAGTCCACTTCCTTTACCTTCCAGCTCTCTCTGACATATACAATTAGACTCTCTCTTTACTTTTCGATTTTATTCTTTCTGAATGGGCTCTGCTGCCTCTTTGAGATTGTATTTGTCGCCATCTACTGGGGTAACCATGTCTCTGTTAGTCTAGTAACATCATCATTTACTACAGTATTACTCCCCGTGCACTCTTCAGTTCAAAACTTTCTCTGCAAAATGCTTCCAGGAGGTGGGTTTCTGTTTTGAATAGAGACTTGCCTCACCCCCTTTACCTTTGACATTTAAATGTGCCTGAAAAGGGAAATGTTTGCAGGGGCTACCGGGATCACTCATTCAAGGAATGGCTTTCTCTGCTCTCTGATACTGTGGGCAGATCTGGGAAAAATCATCAGCTCCACGCAGGCGGGGAAGGCACCGGGACCCGATGGGTTCCCGGCGGACTTCTATAAAACATTTGCGCCAACCCTGGCCCCACACCTAAGAGACATGTTCGCGGACTCGCTGGCAAGGGGCTCTTTGCCTCCTACTCTAGCGCAAGCCACAATCTCACTGATACCCAAAAAGGATAAAGACCCGACGGAATGTGGATCATATAGACCCATTTCGCTGTTGAATGTTGATGCGAAAATATTCGCCAAGGTCCTGGCCAAAAGGCTGGAGGGCTGCGGACCGAAGTTGGTCGCAGAGGGCCAAATGGGCTTTGTCAAGGGTAGGCAACTCACTGCGAACATCAGAGCGCCAGAGGTGATCGTCTCCCTGGACGCAGAAAAGGCCTTCGACAGAGTCGAATGGAAGTACCTCCTTGAGGTACTAGAATGGTTTGGGCTAGGAGTGGGATTTACCGCCTGGGTGAGACTCCTGTACAATGGTCCCAAGGCGAGTGTTCAAACTAACACCACCAGCTCTGAATACTTCCAGTTACAGAGAGGAACAAGTCAGGGCTGCTCTCTGTCTCCACTCTTGTTCATGTTTGCGACCAAACCCCTGGAACCTGCAATACTGCTACTGGGCAGCAACAGCAGAGAGAGTGAAGGGATGGGTACACGGACCCGACTCAGAGTAGGTACAGATGGAGGAGGCTTCCTGTCAAGGAAGCTGGGCCCTGGCCACAGCACTCCCATCCACCTCAACAAGCCCAGTGGTAGCGGCCACGCTGAGAACGTTGACCCAGTTGAGACAGCACTTCAGGCTAACCAAGATTCCCCCATGACCCCCATCTGTGGCAATCGCAAATTCCCCCCAGCCATGCTAGACAGCACCTTCAAAAGATGGAGAGACGGGGGCACACTGACAGCCAGGGACTTTTACGTAGGGCACAGACTGGCGACACTGGACGAACTGACGAAGAAGTGCAGACACCGAAATGACAGGAAATGAGGCACCTTGAAATACTTCCTACGTAAGGAGACAGTAGGGTACCCCGGGGCCCCAGAAAGCACACTACTCGAGGACCTGATGGGCACAAGCAGCAAAGAAGGGGGTCAATGTGGTAAAATATACGGAGAGTTACTGGACGAGACCACATGGAAATTGGAGGATGAACTGGGGGCAGAGGTGGGATGGGGATTCTGGAGCGAAGCACTGAGCAGGGCTAACCCCACCTCCTGCTGCGCAAGGCTAAGCCAAATGCAGCTCAAAGTGGTGCACAGAGCGCACCTGACCAGAACCCGAATGAGCAGGTTCTTCCCGGAGGTGGCGGACAAATGTGAACGGTGCCAGAGGGGTTCGGCCAACCACACCCACATGTTTTGGGCTTGCCCCAAGCTTGCTGGGTTCTGGACAGCCTTCTTCGAGGCAATGTCCAAGGTTGTGGGGGAGAGGGTGAAGCCATGCCCAATAGTGGCAATCTTCGGGGTATCGGAGCAGCCAGAGCTACACATGGGGAAGGGGGCCAGCGCCCTCGCTTTTGCTTCCTTAATTGCACGCTGGTGAATCCTGCTCGGCAGGCGATCAGCAGCACCGCCCAAAGCTGCAGACTGGCTCGCTGACCTTTTGGAATTTCTCCACCTGGAGAAGTACATCATCCGAGGGTCGGCGGAGGGCTTCCTAGATACATGGAGGCAGTTTGCCAGCCTGTTCCAAAACCTGTTTGAGGCCAGCAATGAAGAGTAAGATAGGAACACAGGAAAGAGAGGAAGAAAAAGAGGAAAGGTTGGAAAGTCACAACAAAGGAGGAGAGGGAGGTTGCCCCCACCCTCCCCTGAGGGACACCACACCTCAGGCGACAGGCAAGGTTGAGAAGGAGCAGCCTTCATGAATGACGTCAGCCGGTACGGGAATTGAACCCACACTGTCATCCTCGCTCGGCGTCACGAACCAGTCGTCCAGCTAACTGAGCTAAACCGGCCCTTGTCACTGAGCAGCAGGAGCCATGTGGCCATAGCCTGATTTGGCAACTGTATAAACATAAAATGCTGCAACTATACATCCCGGAGAGAATTCACCTTTTGGGTCGGTGGTCTTTCAACAGAACTGCAATAAGTTCAAAGATGTATCAGGTTTGAAGCCAGTCCGGAGGTGGAGAAACAGAGGAGGAAAGAACAGAAGGCAAAGTCTGTGATAGGATGGGAAGAGGGAGAGATCCCACTGAAAACTGGAGAAATGGGGGCAGGGATTAAGATCTGAAATTGTTGAACTCCATTTTGAGTCCAGAAGGCTGCAAACTAACGAGTTGAAAGTGCGGGGCTGCTCCTAGATCTTCACCGGAACAGGGTGGTAGGCCAAGGACACGGCGGGTCAGAATCGGAGTGGGATGGAGTTTTGTAATTGCAAGGAAGTGGGAGCTCAGGGTCATGCTTGCTTGGTATCACTGACCATGTTCTTTACTATCCTCTTTCTGAGAATTCACTGCACCTCTGCAAACCCGACCCTCCAAAATCAATGGCTCGCAAAACATTTCATCAGACTGGAGATGGAGAACTTCAGTCCATGAGTCGCCCACTGGTACTCTGCTCCGCTCTCTCTCTCTCTCTCTCTCTCTCTCTCCTAGGTTATAAAATCTGCCTGCTGGATGTCTAAAATACTGGCGGTGATTCCTCGTCAAGGAGAAGTGAAAGAGAAATCTATATTCTAAAATGGTCACCGAGTCACAGCAGCCCCTGTGTCTGATACTGTCCCTTTGACATGGCACATTTCTAGCACCTTCATCGATTGTTAGGAAGTGGAGGTTCTTGCTCATCGAGTTTATATGTTATTCCGCAAAGTAATAGAGTTCAGTGGAATTTATTGGCTTCCATACGAAGCAAAGCCATACAACGAGAACTATTGATCATGATCACAGATGCACTGAGCAATCTAAATCCGGAGAACACGCTGTATTCAAGAGAGCCTGCAGGCCAAACCTTGTCAAATTAAGCAGTATGTTTTCCAACCACTTCTTTTTTTTTAATCGTTTACTTTCACTCTGGTTGCAAGAGAATTTGCACCCATCAAAGCATCACCTCCAATTATCTGGGCTTCTGGATGTCATAGAATCATTGAATTTTGAAGGTGTAGAAAGAGGGCATTCGGCCCGTCGAATCTGCACCGACCCTCTGAAAGAGCACCCCATCTAGGCCCCCTCCCCCTTCCCCACCTTATAGAATTTACAGTGCAGCAGGAGGCCATTCGGCCCATCGAGTCTGCACCAGCCCTTACAAAGAGCACCCCAAAAGTCCACGTCCCTACCCTATCCCTGTAACCCCCACTTAACCTTTTTTTGGACACTAAGGGCAATTTAGCATTGTCAATCCACCTAACCGCACATCTTTGGACTGTGGGAAGAAACCGAAGCACCCGGAGGAATCCCACACAGAGACAGGGAGAATGTACAAACTCCACACTGACAGTGACCCAAGGCCGGAATTGACCCTGGTCCCTGGGGCTGTGAGGCAGTAGTGCTAACCACTGTGCCACCCCTTTAACAAGCATTACTTCCGATTGACTCATGGTCCCATATTTCCGAGGGCAATAAATGTTGGCCAAGCCAGTGACGACCATATTTTTAAAATGTGCGTCTCTGCAGTACCTTGTCATCAGATATTCCTTTCCAAAAGGAATTCCTCTTAATAGAAACTGCCTTACTTAAAAGGCAAAAGCTTCAAAAGAATAATCTTGGAAACTTTTTTGATGTTTCTAATGCTTTCCAGTTTGTATTCACCATGTCACGGAAGCTGTGGTTTGCACTACATCGGCACTACTGCATCCGACCAGCTGGTGGGGCTGCAAACCACTGGGTCAACCTCACAGCAGAGCTCAGATGCTGCAGAAGGAACAATCACATCGAGCTGGTGATTTGAACGCCGAAATCCCCATCTAGTGTAGTGATTACAGTCCATTCCTTGCAGAGTATTGTGGTTGCCGGCCTGTCTGAAATCACTCTTGCTGTGCAACAGTTGACAGTCACTGCGATAATGCACAACTGTGAAACCAATTCCAGCAGATACATTCAGAGTAAAGCAGATAGTTAGGGTCATAACGAGTATCGTCATTCTGCAAGAACCTGCCATTTAGCACAAGAGAGTCGAGGCTAAATGGAAAATTGGTTAGTTAAGTGGAAGTAGGCAAGTTAGTGATTCAGGTGTGGGTCTTCACAGGTTGAAGCACTAACCCGTCCATTTACTGCACGTGCCAGCTCACAGAGAATCACGGAATCGTTATAGTGCAGGAGGAGGCCATTCGGTCCATCGTGTCTGCACCGGCTCTCCACACGAGCTTTGTGACTTAGAGCCGTTCCCCTGCCTTTTCCCCCGACCCCTGCACGTTCTATTCAAATATTCATCTAATGCCCTCCTGAATGGCTCGCTTGAACCTGCCTCCACCACACTTCCAGACCGTACATTGCAGACCCCAACCACTTGCTGTGTGAAAAAGTTCTTTCTCACATCACATTTGTTTATTTTGCATATCCCCTTAAATCTGTGCACACTCTCGTTCTTGATCCTTTTGCGAGCAGGAACCGTTTCTCCCTGTCTACTCTGTTCAGCCCCCTCATGATTTTGAATATCTCTATCAAATCTCTTCTTAGCCTTCTCTCCAAGGAGACCAATCCGAGCCTCTCCCCAGCTATCCTCATAACTGAAGTTTCTCATCCTGGGACCATTCTTGTAAAAGTCTTCTGCGCCCTCTCCAATGCGTTCACATCCTTCCTATAGTGTGGCTCCCAGAACTGTGCACAATACTCCAGCTGAGGGCTAACTAGTATCCTGTATAAGTTCAGCATTACCTCCTTGCCCTTGTACTCTATACCCCTGTTAATAAAGCCCAGGATACTATATGCTTTATTAACGGCTCTTTCCACCAGTCCTACCACCTTCAATGATCTACGTGCATATACACCCAGGTCCCTCTGCTCCTGCACCCCTTTTAGAATTTTACCTTTTATTCTATATTGTCCCTCCATGTTCTTCCTACCGAAATGCATCATGTGACACTTCTCTGCACTGAACTTCATCTGCCACCTCTCTGCCCACTCCACCGACTTACCTATGTTCTTTTGAAGTTCTGCACTGGCCTCCTCACAGTTTATCTCACCAATTGAGTGTTTTCATGATTTCCTGTTTCTGATTTCCAACATTTCTAGATTTTTGACGTCTTGCTGTCTTTTCTCCAGTGCTAAACGCCTTCTCGAATCTTATCTCTCTGACATGTGATTCCGGTCACCTCTTAGCTCTTCAGCTTTATTTCTCTGCATTGGAGGATGTGGCTGCGCAGTATTACTGTTAATGCCTTGATTGAACCTGCCTCCGCCACACTCCCAGGCAGTGCATTCCGAGTGCTGTTTCAATACAAGTTGCTGCTGCTGAGTGCCCAGAGCAAGTATATTTGCAAGAGTACTCCACCAGGACTTTATCAAAAGGTATCCCCATCCATCATTCAATCCCGTGTTTGGTCTATTACCTTATGCGCTGCCTGTACCATTGCAGAAACCATGATAGGCTTTTCGGGAATATTTTCATGCTGTAAACGGACCCTTGCTGAAGAGGAATTCTGGAAACCATATTTTTTTCAACCTGTTGGTATTATAGGCCGGTTTAGCTCAGTGGGCTAGGCAGCAGATTTGCAATGCAGAACAAGGCCAGCAGCGCGGGTTCAATTCCCGTACCGGCTTGCCCGAACAGGTGCCGGAATATGGCGACCAGGGGCTTTTCACAGTAACTTCATACTTGTCACAATAAAACATTATTATTAATAGCGCTATCCCTGATTTCAGCCATGTGTTCAGGAATATACAGCCAGTACCCTGCTCAGCAGATGTGGGCAGATGCTAATGGCGAGCATTAGAGTCAGTCCGTCTGGGATCAGTGAAGAATGACGCGGACGAGTGTTGCACAGGAAAGTTTACATAGGAATACAAGCAGGCACAATTTTATAGCTGCAAATCGGGCGTGCCATCCCAACCCAACCCTTTGTGTTTGTAATGCACAGCATGATATCGTTGGGTCGGTAATCAGATATCCTCATGCCAGTTTCCGAAATTTTGGAAGGCGATTGGGCTCTGAAATCAGAAGCTCGCCAGCCATTTTGAAGCAACCAATTAACAAGCTGTTTGAGCTTGAGCGTGTTTGAAGAACCAATTGTTTCTCGATGTTTCGCTGCCTACTCCGCTTCTCTGGCAGCAGACAGGAAAAGGATTGGTCTTCCTTTACGGCAGGCATGAGAAGATGGCACAAGAGTGGAAGAAAATGCTTTTGTGAAGTTGTTCAATGTAATAAGCCTGCCATGGGAAAGATTGAAAGGGGAAGGGGCCTTTAAATTGATGACTGTCACCAACTTCCTGTTCACGGCAGAACCCCCCTCCCCCACGATGCCCTGGCCTAGTTACTCAACTGGGTGCAGGGCCTCCCTTCACACCACTAACTGGCTGACTTCCCACAAGAAAGCCACACATTGGCTATCCGATTGGCTATCCGATGCTTGCTTGGCTATGCTGAGAGGGCTGGAGCGAGAAGATGACACATTTTCTGTTCACCCAACCCAAAAACCATAAAATCCCGCCCGTAGGATTTTCCAGAACAGAGCAGTCTAGTCGTCCCAATTGGTTCATGTCAGCATTTAGGCTCCACTTAAATCTCCTTCCACTCCCCTTCATTGAACCCATCAGCATAACCTTCTATTCCTTTCCCCCTCGTGTCTTTATCTAGTTTCCCCTTTAATGCAGCTTTCCTGGGCTAAATGCTAAATCACAATTTTCGGTACAGGGCGAATGTAACTGGGCAAACATGAAGTCAACAGCTTTTTGGTTGTAAAAGTACAGAGTTGAATGGCATTAATACTGAGATTATAACAATACCAGTCTGCTGAATGCCTGTGGTGCACCTATATATGGAATAGGATAATCACTAATTTACAATAGTCAATAGATTTGAAGTCAATTAATAACAGACGTGGAAGCCTTACCTCTGTTACTGTAGCATCTGCTCTATTTACATTGTGGCACGGCTTGCTCAGCGCTATCCCTGTCATGGTTGGAGGCCTTGCAGTGTACTGGGTGGCACCTGTGCCTCGGAGCTAGAAGCCCTGGGTTCAAGACCAACTCGAGGACTTGATGGCCCTGGGCGATGCTTCATAACGCAGCCAAACAGACTTGTATCGGTCTTCAAATTCTTCCAATGCATGCCAATGGCAGGTGGTAAAAGAGGAAGAGATGCCTGGTCAGCCATGTGATGGACAGAACATTGGGGCCTCTACTCCCTATAGCTTTAGACTACAACATGCAGGCATGTTGCCATAGCAACTCAGGCTCTGCATGAACTGCAACACACCATGATTGTAGTATAAACAGTGCAATTTGTGCCTCGATTGATGACAAGTCATTCCAGGCTATGAAAGGAATGTCCTGTGATGGCTGCCATGCGCAAGAGGAAGCCCCAACACTGTTGCCCCTGGAGATGCTGCAGAAAATACATCTAGAATATCTTTGTGTGGTTGCACTACTTTTGAAGGTAGTCGACCATTGGTGATCACTGTGCAATGCATAAAGATGCCAATTACCTCCCTTCACAGGCGTTTCCCCAGTGAAGTCTTTCAGGAGTGAATCCCATTTGTAAGCTGTAGACCAGCCTCAGGGCATGAGTGTTCATTGTTGTACTGTTCCACCCCACAGGGAAGAAGAACAAGTTGCGGGTTTACTACTTGTCATGGCTTCGGAACAAGATCTTGCGTAATGATCCTGAAGTGGAAAAAAAGCAAGGCTGGGTCTCAGTTGGAGATTTGGAAGGCTGTGTTCACTATAAAGTCGGTAGGTGCTGATCATTTACCGGTCTCGAATGCTTTGGGTTCTTGCCTTTTCTGTTTTTAAAGATTTATGTTGCCTGTCCCACCTCTGGAAACATCTATTACGCTCAGTGAATCTCTCATCGTTGGCCACTTCCAATGGAAATGGGGGTGACTACAAAATTCCTGCTTTTTTAATTGTTGCAATCCCAGTTGGTGTTATAATTGGTCGGGATGATCCCAGACTGGAACCTATGCTTAAAAAACAGTAACTTTAAATCTTTTAGAAAAGGTGGAGGAATGGAGTCACAGGTCCGCTAATTAATTTTAACAACAAGAAAAAAAAACATTTATTCACCATTAAAGATGGATTACAATATAATCCTTTACCTCCCCTTGGCATCACCAATATACACAGATTTTAAGATTAAACATGGTTTATTAAGTATATCTTGAGATACAATGGTCTCAGCAACACAAAGTCCCTTCAAGCACACAGCTTGACTGTCAAATCAAACACTCCGCTCTAAACCCTAGGTAGTGTCTATAGGTTTCTCCACAGTATCATCCCAGATAATTGTCACAGGAGAGTTTCCAAGCTCCACTCCCCAAAAAAACACACCTTAAAATCTTTTTCCATAACAATGCTTTCCATCAGCGGTTTGCATTCGGAATCCAGTCCACATTGTCTAAATGACTCTTTTAAACAAAGCTTCTGTTCCACTTTTAACAACAAATCCAGTATCCAGGATTTTCAACACTCCTTCAAAATCTTTGGGCGGAATTCACCGCTCCCCACGCGGCGTGGAAGAATCGCGGGAGGGTCTCCCGACATCTTTTACGCCCCCCTGGCGCCCCCAGCGATTTTCCCCCCCCCCCGGCTCGGAAAAATCGCCGCTTGCCGTGTTTCACGGCGAACGCCGATTCTCCGAGCCCGATGGGCCGAGCGGCCGGCCCTTCACGCCTGTTTCATCACGGCAGCAACCACACCTGGTCGCTGCATTCGTGAAACGGGTGCCAGATGCCCGTTTGGGGCATCTAGGGTCCCGATTGGCACGGGAGCGCCACGACTGTGCTCGGGAGGGGACAGGCCCGCGATCGGTGCCCACCGATCGTCGGGCCAGCATCCAAAGCAGACGCACTCTTTCCCCGCTGCCCGGCAAGATCAAGCCGCCACGTCTTGCCAGGCGGCTGAGGAGAAAGACGGCCACCGCGCATGCGCGGATGACCTAACAAATGCGCCGTTTTGCGCGACAAGGTCGCGGCCGGGAAAGACGTAGGCCCGCTCCTAGCCCCCCGGGTGGGGGTGAATTAGGTGCGGGGAGCGGGCCCCGAGGCCGTCGTGAACCTCGGACGATTTTACGACGCCCATCCCGATTTTTAGCGGGAGCGGAGAATACCGCCCTTTGTCTTGTCTGTTGTACAAAGGATTTAAATTAGGGATGGCAGTGGAGTGGGAACCAGAATGTTAGCTCAGAAGGTATAATAACTGAAGGGGAAATAGAGAACGAAAATAAGAGAACACCATCACCCTCAGGCAGACCAAAAAAGGTGAGAAGGGAGGTGGTCAATGCAGGACTGAGGGTGCTGAACCTAAATGCACGCAATATATGGAAAAAGGTAAATGAGCTTGTTGCGCACATTGAAATTGGCAGGTACGATGTTGTGGGCATCAGAGACTTGGCTGCAAGAGGGCCAGGTCTGGGATCTAAATGTCCAATGATATATGTCCTATCGAAAGCCAGGGAGAAGGGCAAAGCGTGGAGGGGTTGCGTTGTTAGTAAGGAATGAAGTTAAATTGATAGCAAGGAGCGATAAAGGATCAGAAGGCATAGGATCTCTGTGGGTAGAATTGAGGAATCACAAAGGCAAAAAGACCCTGATGGGAGTTATGTACAGGCCCCCTAGCAGTAGTCAGGATGTGGAGCAGAAAATAAATCAGGAGAAAGAAAAAGCATGTAAAAAAGGCAATATTACAATAGAATATTACAAGAGAATATGAAATATGAATGCAAGCTAGCTAGTAATATAAAGGAAGATAGGAAGAGTTTTTTCAGTATATAAAAGGTAAGAGAGAGGGAAAAATAGACATTGGACCACTGAAAAATGTGGCTGGAAAAGTATAATAGGAAACAAAGAAATAGCAGAGGAACTGAATAGTTACTTTGCATCAGTCCTCATGTTGGAAGACACCAGTGGGATGCCAGAGCTCCAGGAGAATCAGAGGGCAGAGGTGAGTGCAGTGGCCATTACTAAGGAGAAGGTTCTGGGGAAAGGGAAAGGTCTGAAGGTGGATAAATCACCTGGACTAGATGGACTACTCCCCAGGGTTCTAAAAGAGATAGCTGAGGAAATTGTGGATGCATTGGTGGTGATCTTTCAGGAATCACTGGAGGTAGGAAGGGTCCCAGAGAACTGGATAGTGGCTAACACCGCTGTCTAAGAAGGGAGGGAGGTAGAAGATGGGAAATTATAGGCCGGTTAGCCTGACATCAGTCATTGGTAAGATTTTAGAGTCCATTATTAAAGTTGAAATCGCAGAGTACTTGAAAGTGCACGATTGAGTCAGCATGGCTTTGTCAAGGGGAGGTCATGTCTAACAAATCTGTTAGAGTTCTTTGAGGAAGTGACAAGGAAGTTAGACAAAGGAGAACCAGTGGACGTGGTTTATTTAGATTTCCAGAAGGCCTTTGACAAGGTGTTGCATAGGAGGCTGTTAAATAAGTTAAGAGCACTTTGGAAGGAGAAATGGAGACATAGACTATTTTCTAAATGGGGAAATGTGAAGGAAATCAGAAGCACAAAGGGCTGGGGAGTCCTTGTTCACCATTCAGTCGGCAGTGAGGAAGGCAATGTTGGCATTCATGTAGAGAGGGCTAGAATACAAGACCAGGGATGTACTTCTGAGGCTATATAAGGCTCTGATCAGACCCCATGTGGAGTACTGTGAGCAGTTTTGGCCTCGTATCTATGGAAGGATGTGCTAGCCTTGAAAAGAGTCCAAAGGTGGTTCACAAGAATGATCCCTGGAATGAAGAGCTTGTTGTATGAAGAACGGTTGAGGACTCTGGGTCTGTACTCTTTGTAGTTTAGAAGGATGAGGAGGCATTTTATTGAAACTTAAAGGATACTGCGAGGCCTGGATAGAGTGGACGTGGAAAGGATGTTTCCACTTATAGGAGAAATTAGAAGCAGAGGACACAATCTCAGACTAAAAGAACGATCCTTTAAAACTGAGATGAGGAGGAATTTCTTCAGACAGAGGGTGGTGAATCTGTGGAACTCTTTGCCACAAAAGGCTGTGGAGGCCAAATCACTGAATGTCTTTAAGACTAGATAGATAGGTTATTGATTAATAAGGGGATCAGGGGTTATGGGGAGAAGGCAGAAGAATGGGGATGAGAAAAATATCAGCCATGATTGAATGGCGGAGCAGACTCGATGAACCGAGTGGCCTAATTCTGCTCCGATGTCTTATGGTCTTATTTACAGTTGCTTTAACTCTCAATTTCAAGACTCTATGGGAATGGCATCAAACCTTTGATTTGCCGCTGAAGTCTGCTTTCCCACTTTAGCGCTGATTCCTGCAGCTGTCTCTTTCACTCACAACACTTTGTCTGCTTCTCCCTTGAAAGCTCCTGAACAATACCTTGGTATTTGTTCTCTTAACTTCAGTCCTCTTAAGACACCCTTCCTGTCTCAATTCCCTAGTTATCTGGACTGCATCTGGTTCTTTGGCAAGTCTGCCTCTTTGCAGCTCTCTTGCCCTGTCCAGTATTTCTTCTCCGGGTAGAGTTGAGAGATGTTCACTCCCCAGTGTACCTCCTTCAACTGTAATGTATCCAGCTAAAACTAAATTCAAAAAGCCTTTCTACCTGACGAGGCCCCCACTTGCTAAGCAACTGCCACGTGCTTCTGCTTTTTATTTACTCTTCATGTCTCTAAGCGCAACAGAAGCAGAGTCTGAATTGAACAAACCCCCAAACCTATAAAGCATGAATCTAGGGCAGCACAGTGGTTAGCACTGTTGCTTCACATCTCCAGGGTCCCAGGTTCGATTCCCGGCTTGGGTCACTGTCTGTACGGAGTCTGCACGTTCTCCCCGTGTCTGGGTGGGTTTCCTCCGGGTGCTCCGATTTCCTCTCACGAGTCCCGAAAGAGGTGCTGTTAGGTGAATTGGACGTTCTGAATTCTCCTTCAGTGTGCCTGAACAGGCGCCGGAATGTGGCGACTAGGGGCTTTTCACAGTAACTTCATTGCAGTGTTAATGTAAGCCTACTTGCGACAATAATAAAGATTATAACTTCAGGTTTTACCCTTCCAGGCACTGAAACATGAAGTTAAACCTACTTAAAACTATACCTTATTTCTAATGCTTACCAATACAAATATAAATCCATTGCAATTGCCTTTGTTGTTTTTCAGACAAGTACTTAATTCATCAATGAAGATTAATATTGCTACATTTTAATCTGCTGTAATTTTCACACCACTCCACGTATTCACCTCGGTATGCGGTAGTGCCTGGTTTTTATGATACAAAATTATGGGATAATTGGTATAAGACTATTTTTAATGCAGCGAGTTTGTTTTGACCTAGACTGAAATGCCTGAACAGATGGTAGAAGCAGATTGACCAGTAACTTTCTGAAGGGATGTAAAATTATGTTTTCGTTAGATAGGATAAGGCTGAGAGGTGACTTAATAGAGACATATAAGATAGTCAGAGGGTTAGATAGGGTGGACAGTGAGAGTCTTTTTCCTCGGATGATGATGACCAACACGAGGGGACATAGCTTTAAATTGAGGGGTGATAGACATAGGACAGATGTCAGAGGCAGTTTCTTTACTCAGAGAGTAGTAGGGGTGTGGAACGCCCTGCCTGCAACAGTAGTAGACTCGCCAACTTTAAGGGCATTTAAGTGGTCACCGGATAGACATATGGATGAAAATGGAATAGTGTAGGTCAGATAGGCTTCAGATGGTTTCACGGGTCGGCGCAACATCGAGGGCCGAAGGGCCCGTACTGCGCTGTTATGTTCTAACTTGGGTAGGAAGAGCTGCAATAAACCATAGGCCTGGACTTTCTGCCCCCCCCCCCCCCCATCCCTAATGGTAGGTTTTCTGGTGGGTGAGGCAGCTGCCAATGGCCGGTGGAAGACAATGCCATTTTGCATGGCATCGTGATGGCTCTTTGATAGAGCAATTTGGCTCATCCTTTTGCTCTACTCTTTCCCTGATGCCCTGCAAATGTTTTCCCCTCAGGTGCTTATTTGAAAAGTACAATTGAATTTGCCTGCACCCTCCTGTCAGGAATGAAATCCAAATTATGACCGGGTAAACTCGGGAAAGAGTTTTCCCTCATTTCGCCTTTGGTTCTTTTGTTAATCACCTTAAATGTGTGTCCAAGCCAGCTCTTTCCAAGATCTAGCAAAAAGGACAATGAATGGCTGTGATGCACGATCCTGATCCAATGAAAAGTAGGTTCAGATTTCACTCTAAAGTCAGAGGGGCTCTTGAATTTGGATTTGCACAGCAACACTTTAATGTGGGTGTAAAGCAGAAATTTGTATTTCTGTTGCTACTGTTGCAGCCGAAGTCCAAATTCTTGCCACATTGAGTGAAGGCACGCGAATGCGAGCCCAAACGTTGCCAGCTCCATCATTTTCAGACCAGAATTGTGAACTTTTGATTTGCTGTGGATTTGGGCCTGTACGCCAGTGTGACAACGTTGCAGGGCTTGCACTGAACCATGCTTAACCTCTATGACTGTTTAGCACACTGGGCTAAATCGCTGGCTTTGAAAGCAGACCAAGCAGGCCAGCAGCATGGTTCGATTCCCGTAACAGCCTCCCCGAACAGGCGCCGGAATGTGGCGACTAGGGGATTTTCACAGTAACTTCATTGAAGTCTACTCGTGACAATAAGCGATTTTCATTCATTTGACACTTCAATCAGCATCCCGCAGAACAGGAAACCATCTTATCCTACTATCAACTCCGAGAATTCCCAATTCAGCCTACCTCAAACACTTTGGAATTTTTTTCATCCTTGATGCAGAGTGTAATTTGTAAACCAATGGCTCTGTGTTTTCCTGTTTGTGCTTCACTGAATCAAAACTGCCAACAAATCTTTCACATTCCATACAGAGATTGAAAAGATGTAAGCAGATCAGCGGGATTTGGCTGTGAATTATTTCTGTGAAACACTTTTATCCAGTGAGACACATTGAGCTGATAATTCATGACCAAAACCCTGTATAGTCATCCTTTTTTAATTGCTGAGATGCACTTGTGGAGATTATAAGGAAGTTTTGACAGTCCCCACAGCCTTGCAAGACAGGAGGCATAAGTTTTGGAATTGAATGTGCAACGTTACTGCCCTACTTCTGAATCACGTGAGGCTCTAAATGCAGAATAGATTCACTCACAATCTCTTGCCTGTGTCCTTAATGTATGATCGAATTTATCAGAAGGCGTAATAATTAACAATTCGGTAAATGTAGTGACATGACCACCTCTTGAGTTTATGAGCCACAAGCTAATAATAATAATCATCTTTATTATCACAAATAGGCTTACATTAACACTGCAACTGTGAAAATACCCTAGTCGCCACATTCCGGCACCTGTTCGACTACACAGAGGGAGGATTCAGACTGTCCAAATCACTTAACAGCATGTCTTTCGGGACTTATGGTCTTTCGGGACCCTGGTGCTGTGAAGCAACCGTGCTACCGTGCCGCCCATATGCAGGGTACCTAAATGTTCTAAACTAAACTAAATTACCCTCACCACTGAGCTTCACCCAGTAATTGGCATTTCATGACCTCATTGTAGCATAAAGGGTTAATATATATTGTGCATATCAGGTGATGTCATCACATGTAACTGGAACCTGAGGGAGAAGAGTTGTCATGGAGTCCTGTCAATAGTATAAATAGTCGATCATTCATAGAATCTTTGAATGTACAGTACAGAAGGAGGCCCTTATGCCCATCGAGTCTGCACTGGCCCTTTGAAAGAGCACGCTACTTAAGCCCACACCTCCAAGCCATCCCCGTAAACCCAGTAACCCCACCAAACCTTTAGGACACTCAGGGGAAATGTTAGCATGGCCAATCCACCTAACCTGCACATCTTTGGACTGTGGGAGCAAACCAGAGCACCCAGAGGAAACCTACGCAGACACAGAAAGTGCAAACTCCGCATAGACAGTGATCCAAGGCTGGAATTGAATCCGTATTTCTGGATCTGTGAGGCAGCAGTGCTAACCAATGTGCCACCATGCCGCCCCAGTTTGCAACAGCATGGTTTCCACCCCTCTTCTATCCAAGGCACCCAGAACTTTATCATGATAATAAGACTCTGAGCAGAGAAAGAATAAATTTGAAGGTACTTGAAAAGATCTCAGGGCAGCACATTTCGGAAAGGGGTCAAGGAGAGTCCAGTTTGGGAATCTGATGAACATATGAATTAAGAGCAGGAGCAGGCCATTCGGCCCCTCGAGTCTGCTCTGCCATTCAATAAGATCATGGCCGGTCTGATGGTACCCTCAACCCCACATTCTCACCGACCCCAGTAACCTTTCACCCCCACCCCCGTGCTTATCATGGGGGGAAATGAGCCTTGCATTTACATTTGGAAAATTAGGCCGAAGGAATAACGCCTCTTATTATCAATGAGCAACAAATATATATAGAACCGTGGACAGTAGAGGAATAGATGGTTAATGAAGGATAATCAGGAAGTATACAAAGGGAGTTGATCAGTAAGTGTAAAGAATAGCCACTGGAGATGAAAGTTCACAAACATCTCCTTCAGGAAAGGTCCAGCTTTGGTCGGTGGTGCTCCTTGGGAGTGGCTACCTTCAGATATCTGGTTTTCCAGCTCAAAAGACATCATGAAATTCCACACTTTCCAAAATGTGATTTTGTTTCTTTAGGACGGGGACTGACTGGCCTACCTGCTCCGGTGTTGCTCATGATTAGAGAGGGGGAAACAATAACAGGAAAATGTCCTACTTCCCCATCACAATATTGCTGGAAAAGATGTGGAAACCATGGGAAAGTGACATCAACATGACTCTTCCCCTGTCCCAACAGAGCAAAAAACCCAATGCAATTTTAACCCTCCTCTACCATGCCTTTAATGTGTGTATGTCCTCGAAGAGGGATCACATCATTTTTTAAAACATTCTTTTAGGGGATGTGGGCATCGCTGGTTGGGCCAGCTTTTATTGTCCATTCCTCGTTGCCCATTTCACATTGCTGTGGATCTAGAGTTATATGTCAGCCAGGACTGGGGAAGGGTGGAAGAATTCCTTTCCTAATGGACACTAATGAACTATTGGGGAGTCAAAGGGAACAGTCAGGGAAGTGGAATTGAGATCAAGATCATGTCGGCCACGACAAAATTGAATGTCGGAGTAAACTCAATAGGTTATATGGCCCACACCTCCAATTTCTTTCTTATTTTCATATATCCCTTGATTCCCTGAGAGTCCACTTTTTTCTCTTTATCTCAACCTTAAGTATAATCAATGATGAGCATCTACAACCATCTGGAGTAGGCAATTCCAAAGATTCACCACATGCTGAGTAAAAACATTGCCCCTCACCTCAGTGCTAAATAGTCTGCCCCTTATTCTGTGTCCCCTAGTTCCCGACCCTCTCAGCCTACGGAACATCCTTTCTGCATCTATCTTGTAGAACCCTGTAACAATTTTGTCAGCGTTAATGAGACTGCCTCTCGCCCTTCTGGACTCCAGTGAATACAGGCGCTGTCTCCTCAATCTCTCCTCCTAGGACAGTCTGCCATTCCAGCGATCAGTCTGGTTGCACTCCCTCTATGGCAAGTATATCCTTCCTTCGGTAAAATGAGCAAAACTGTATACAATACTCCAGGTAAGCCTCCACCAAAACTCTGCTCTTGTGTTTTCAGTAGCCCACAGCTGAGCTCCGGCACTGCTGGAGCTGGTAGCCAGTCAGATTGGCCGGCAGCTCCCAAGGGCGGGACTTCCATCCCTCTTTCCCCCCCCCGCCCCTTCCCCTCACTCCACAGTGAAGTGCCCAACCAGGTTAAGCCACCCCATCCCAGTGAGTTATAGCCACGGGATGGCTTGTTCCAGTCATGTTGGCTTCTGGTCGACTTTCCTTCCAGCGTTTGTGAGCAGTCCGTTGTTCCCTCATAAAGTACATCCATGGAGACCAAAACCACTCACAGTATTCAGACGTGGCCTCATCAAAGCCTCTGGTTGGGTTTTGACAAAATTTTATTTTTTATTCTCTTATGGGATGTGTGAGCACAGCTGGCTGGTCCAGCAATTTTTGCCTCTCCCTAATTGCTCTTGAACTAATTGCTAATTTCAGAGGGCAGCTTATTGCCTCACCCTAAATTCCCTTGACCTAATTGCCCACTTCAGAGGGCAGCTAAGAGTCAATCACAATGCTGCGGGGCCCAGGCCAGGTAAGGATGGAAGAATCCTTTCCCTGAAGGACGTTAGAAACCAGGTGTCCTTTCTTACGACAGTCGACAATGGTTTCATAATCATCATTAATCTTCCAGATTTTTGCTGAATTTAAATTTTACCGTCTGCCGTGGTGGGATCTGAACTCAGGTGCCCAGAGCATTACCAAAGAGAAAATGCTGGAAAATCTCAGCAAGTCTGGCAGCATCTGTAGGGAGGGAAAAGAGCTAACATTTTGAATCCAGATGACCCTTTGTCAAAGCTAAAGACAGAGAATGTGGGAAATATTTATACTGTGGAGTGAGAATGAATGATGAGTCATAGCTACAGTGACCAAGGGAACAAAGTGCTAATAGCCACAGAAACCAAGGGAAAGAGAGTGAATGTCAGTCCCCAGAGAGAACAAAAGGTGTGAAAGGCCAAACAGCAGAGGCTGTACCAGCCTCCCCGAACAGGCACTGGAATGTGGCAACTAGGGGCTTTTCACAGTAACTTCATTGAAGCCTACTTGTGACAATAAGTGATTTTTCATTTTCATTTCATTTCATTTCAACTAACGTTAGAGGGTAAAGTGTGACAGAGTAGATGTGGGGGGAGTGGAAGGGGAAAGCAAAGGGGAGGAAAGGTGGATAAGATGGGGGTGGGGGGGTGGTAAATATATATAAAGAAAGACAAAAAAGAAAAAAATGGTAAAAGACAGTTAAAATGAAATGGGATGAAAACAAAGGGGTGGAAGTGGGGTAAAGCTAATCATCTGAAATTGTTGAATTTGATGTTGAGACAGGAAGGCTATGGAGTGCCTAAGTGGAAGATGAGATGTTGGGCGCGATTCTCCGCTCCCCAGGCCGGGTGGGAGAATCGCTCTGGCACCCCCGGTGATTCTCCCACCCACCCCCCCCCCCCCAAAAAATTTTCACGGCGACCCGCGATTCTCCGGCCCGGATGGGCCGAGCGGCCTGCCATTCCCGACCTGTTCACGCGGGCGGCAACCACACCTGGTCGCTGCCGGCGTGAACATGGCGCAAAAGGTGAGTATGGAGCCTGTGGGGGCGGAGAAGGGATCGAGCACCATGCCCGTGCTCGGGAGGGGACTGGCCCGCGATCGGTGCCCACCGATCGTCGGGCCGGCATCTCCAAGGGACGCACTCTTTCCCCTCCGCCGCCCCGCATGATGAAGCCACCATGTCTTGCGGGGCTGTGGAGGGGAAGACAGCAACCGCGCATGCGGCCTCCGACGCCGTCGTGAAACACTCCAGGTTTCACAACGGCGTCGGGCGTTGCGGAGAATTCCGCCCGTTGTTCCTCCAGTTTGCCTAGAGCTTTATTAGAGCATTGCAGCAGGCCAAGGACAGACATGTGGGCGTGGGAACAAGGTGTTGCGTTATAGCAATGGGAAGGTCAGGGTCCTGAATGCGCACAGAGTATTACCCTGGCTCTCAGGATCACACGTCCAATGACAATACCACTACACCACCTCCTCCTTACATCTGCAATACTGTTTGCTTGGTCTCCAAATTTAAGAAAGGATATACTTGCGAATCGAGTGTAGCAAAGGCTGACTAAATTGGGATGAGGGGGGTGGTCCTGTGATGAGAGGCTGAGTAAATTGGGCTTATAATTTCTGGAGATTGGAAGAAGGCAAAGTGATAATTGAAACCTACAAAATTCTGAAGTGGCTCGAAATGGAGGGCACCGAGAGATTGTTTCCAGTGGTCAGGGGAATCTGAAGCACAGGGGGCTCAATCTGAGTATGGGGGGGGGGGGGGGGGGGGGGGGGGGGGGGCAGCAATCATTTAGGACTGGGAGGAGGGAAAACTGGTTCACTCAAATGATTGCGAGTCTTTGGAATTGTCTACCCCAGAGGTTTATGTGTGCTCTTGACGTTGAGGCAGAGATAGTCCAATTGTTGCTCTCTCAGAAATTAAAGGGTGCTGTGGGAAATTGGAGTGGGAGCCCAAGATTGTATCGACTGGCAGAGCAGGTTCGAGGGGCCCATGGTCTCTTCTTGATCCTATTTCTTGTGTTTGTGATTCACTTCACCATTCCGAGCAAACTCCGAGCCAGTGTGTCTGATAGGTAGATCTAAAATGTGTCGATTCACTCAGCTTCGGGCCTGAAGTGGGTCATAACTAAGTTTAGCACAGTGGAGGTGGAGAGAATTATAAGTGCAGATGATATTCAAAGCACATTTACCCAGTTCTGGTGAATAGTCTCTACTGAAAACATGAAACAATTTAGTATCTGTGACTTTAATTTTTGCAGCACTTTCTAGTTCACAGTGTTCTTGTAACTTTAAATAGTGTGTGGAATTGAAATGAAGTCTCTGTGTAGAGTTTAACAGGCCTTCAGCATTCTAATGTGGTTTACAATTGAGAAGAAAGCTTAAAATCTCTTTGTAACATGTAATGACAGCAGTGGGAAGGTGCCATGATAACAGCAGATACTCGTGTATGCATGAGTGAACTGTAGGTGTCACTGATTAGACCAACATTTACTGCCCATACCTAGTTTCACTTCAGAAGGTGGTGGTGAGCTGCCTTCTTGAACCGCTGCAGTCCTTGAGGAGTAGGTACAGCCATGACGCTGTTAGGGAGGGAATTCCAGCCTTTTGACCCCAGCGACGGTGAAGGAACGGCGATATATTTCCAAGTCAGGTTGATGAGTGACTTGGAGGGGAACTTCCAGGTGGTGGCATTCCCAGGTATCTGCTGCCTTTGTCCTTCTAGATGGGAATGGTCATGGGTTTGGAAGGTATTGCCTCAGTAACTTTGTTGAGTTCCTGCCGTGCATCTTGTCGATAGTACACTCTACTGTCATTGTTCGTTGGTGGTAGAGCGATTGAATGTTTGTGCAATGCTGACAGATAATGGCTTGTAATCCAATCAATCCAAGGGTCTAATATCAAACACTCATTCTGCAATGGAAACCCACCATATTGGACCGGCTGGTCGTTTGTGGACTTTCAAAGTGCACAAACTGGCACGCAGAGATCCTGTCCCAGGACTCTTTGAGAAATTGGTTTGTGACTGACCACAGCATTGGCCATCCAAGTGCTGAGCTTCAAATGTCAGCAAAAGGCTCAGTTCCAACTCCGTCTTATCAGATTGATACTTGTTGCTGCTCAGGCTAGTGGGGCCGGTTTAGCTTACTCAGCTAAATCGCTGGCTTTTAAAGCAGACCAAGCAGGCCAGCAGTACGGTTCGATTCCCGTACCAGCCTCCCCGGACAGGCGCCGGAATGTGGCGACTAGGGGCTTTTCACAGTGACTTCATTGAAGCCTACTCGTGACAATAAGCGATTTTCTTTTTTTTCATTTTTATAGTGGTCTACTAACTTCTGAGCAATATGATTAAATCTGTTCTGAAACGCCGTGATTATAATGTGACCTAATTATCTGCGGAATTTTGATATATGATGCCAAAATGGTCTGATGGCTACATTAACTTGTTTGGTTCTTTTTTTAAAACAGTGAAGTATGAAAGAATAAAGTTCTTGGTGATTGCCCTGAAGAATTCTGTTGAAGTCTACGCTTGGGCCCCAAAACCATACCATAAATTTATGGCGTTTAAGGTAAGATGCATCACGTGGAAGCCGGTTAATGCAACTGCGAAGGATTGACCAGTGCAATTTGCAAAGATGTCCCGTATCCTGAGAGTTAACATGGCTAGCATTAGGTTGACATGGCATGATACTGTAAACTGCAGATTCATGCTCACAGTTCACTGCAAAGCAGGTTACAGCAGTCATTCAGCCAGGAATTCCAGTGAGTCTCTCAGCAATAACACAGGCCTGGGAAGTGTCAACTGCTTGGCTTCATTAAGCTACAGCATGACCAATCTGGATCAATTGGCCAATAAAACATGAGAGGTAACCGAGCTGTGAGTGGGTGATGATAAACATGGGTGTGCTGTGATGTCATGTCAACTATGCGTGTGTCTGAAATTATTGGTGTCTGGTCTTCCTCACAGTGACTGGGGACCCAGCAGTTGTATGCACTGAAACATATTTTGACCTTGGCTGGTGAATGCAGATACTTGGAGCAAATCCAGCGTTTATTCTTAATGACAAATTGCATTAATGATGAAGCACTGTTGTAAACATTTTCCATATAAAAGCCTCAACATTCTCTCACAGTCACATGTTCATGACCTACTTATTCAGCACGCCATTCACTTTGATCCCTTGGTGTTCCATTTTTAGCTGCCCAGGATCCTGGAAGATATTGGTTTTGAAATGTCCCACTTTGAGTCAATTAATTCCCCGGTTTATTTAGGTTAACCGTGGCAATCTGCTGCTGAGACGTGGAACAGAACATGAACACAGTACTGACCTTGAAACCTTAAAAACAATAACTATGTTCATCCAAATTCGAACAAAGTAGCATTAACACAGCCAGAGTGAAACGTATCTTAACTGTAAATCTAAATCTCTTAATAGGAATAAGGCTCCAACATGAGAGGGTGGCATGGTAGCATAGTGGTTAACACAGTTGCTCCACAGCACCAGGGTCCCAGGTTCGATTCCCGCCTTGGGTCACTGTCTGTGCAGAGTCTGCACGTTTTCCCCGTGTCTGCGTGGGTTTCCTCCGGGTGCTCGGTTTCCTCCCACCAAGTCCTGAAAGACTTGCTGTTAGGTGAATTGGACATTCTGAATTCTCTCTCTGTGTACCCGAACAGGCGCCGGAGTGTGGAGACTAGGGGATTTTCACAGTAACGTCATTGGAGTGTTAATGTAAACCTACTTGTGACAATAATAAAGATTATTATTATTATTACATGACAGGAAAGGTTCCCTTCAACCACTTTGAAGTGAACACAATTAAAAGTACAAATAAACGATACATGTTGACAACCTGAAATTGAAATCAGAAAACACTGGGAGCATTCAGGAGGTCAGTTACCATCTCCAATGAGAGAAGACAAATTGCAGCCCTTCACCACAGCCAGAAACCCTTGTTCCAGATTTTGTACAGAGCCCAGGTCTGCACTCTGAATGATCACCTACTTTTCCTCTTTAGAGATACTAATTGACCTGCTTTGTATTTGCAGCATTATTTCTTGATATTTAGCAACCTGGGAGCGTAAGAAACAGGGGGAGCCATTTAACCACTTGGGTCCATTCAGTCAGATCATGGCCGAACTGCACCCCAACACCATTTACCCGTCTTATCTAAGAGCTACCAACCTCGATCTTTGTAAAAAAACAAAATATCCGGGAAGGGAGCTTCAAAGGCTTTGCAATGTCACCACGAATACCAACCACCGGGATTCTTGATGTTATGGCCAGAATTACCTCATTGTCTCAAGGGGAGGCAGTGATGTAATGGTATTGTTGCTGGACTAGTAATCCAGAAACCCTGAATCATGCTCTGGAGACTCCCGGGTTGAAATCCCACCATGGCAGATCATGAAACTTGAATTCAATAAAAATCTGGAATTAAAAACCTAAAGGTGACCATGAAACCATTGCCGATTGTCGTAAAAACCCATCCGGTTCGCAGGGAAGGAAAGCTGCCGTCCTTACCTGGTCTGGCCTACATGTGACTCCAGATCCACAGCAATGTGGCTAACTCTTAAATGCCCTCAAGGGTGGACAATAAATGCAGAGCCCCCCCCCCCCCACCCCCGCCAACGATGCCCACATCCCATGAATAAAAAAAAAATCACGACCTTGCTAAGCTACATCCATTTCTAGATGATCATAACAAACATCAACTAATTCAAGAATCAATCACTTACTGCCCAGGATAAAGATTCATTTTTGTTAGGTAGCAAATCCCAGTGCAAACATTTCCAGTGGGACAGCAATTTTTCTTTGTTTTCACAAAGACAAATATCTTTGAGTTTAAAAACTCTTGGACCTCATAAGTGGAATGTTTAATGCCTGTCTTAATGTATGGTGGTGAGGATCAAAGGCATTTAGTGAGAGGTTTTTATCTTCACGTGAGAGAATGGCAAGAAATCCACACCTGCTGGCAGTGCCACTTGTCCACCTTGGCAGTGCCAGGCTGGAACCCAGGTGGCACTGCCAGGATGCCAGGCTAGCACTTCCAGGGTGCCCAGGTATCACCATCATTGCCCAGGGCACCACCCTGCACAAAGGGCATGCAGTTGGGCGCCTCCGATCCCGCAAGTGCCGTTGCGCCTGGCCACCGTTAGTGGGGACTAGTGCTGAACGGCTCTCACCCGAGATCTCCACAGTGAGGGGGATGAATCTCAAAGCCTCAGGTACCTCGGAAATCTGCCCATTAGAGTCAGACTTCATGCCTCGCTCTAATATGCGGATTTGCCAAAAAGTGATTCCGCCCACAATAGGTGGGATTTACATTGCAATATCTCGCAAGACTGCAATGGCTCTCACAATGCATTGCGTGGCAGATAGATCTCGGGAGCGGGGTCTCCCAGCTTTTATCGGCCACGCTGCGCTGCGGTGAGCTGCATTTCCGGCACAGTGTGGCCATTAGATTGCGCCCATTGTGAATGAATGAAACTACAGAGAAGACCACTCCAGGATATAAAAAAATACATTAATCTGCAAGCCTGCTGTGAAGAAAGGTTTGCCAAGAACCATCATCCGAAACAAAAGGGCATGATCTAACTAAATAAAAAGAGTCCATTCTCTCGACCTCCTGCCCCTCCCCCTCCCGATGCAACCCCCCGACCCGCCCAAAACCCCAACTCACCCATAAGGGGGTCATCGAGCCCCTGTACCCCTCACATGTGTAGGGCACCCCCGGACCCAATCTCGGTGTGCGCAAAATGCTAGCCGGGCATGTTGGCACTGCCAGCCTGGCAGTGCCCCTGTGAGCCTGGCAGTGCCACCTGGGCACCCTGACAGTGCCAGATTGGCAAGCTGGTGGCACTGTCAGGCTTGCAGTACCATGACACCCAGGTAGCACTAGCAATGCCAGAGAGCCATCCTGCCTGGAGGCCAACCACTGGAGGCCTCCAATCGCCTCGGAGACTCCCACCAGGCACCTTTCCGCCTGGTCCCCATTTGTGGAAACTAGTATTGAACGGCATCCGGCCAGTGCATGACTGGGCCCGGCCAATTGTGGGCAGGACCCAGATCGCAACGTCTTGTGGGATCTGCTCAGATTTTGTGAGGTGGAACGGCCATTGGAAATCTTGAGGTTAGCCTCGCCTGGGACCTACCAACCGTGCCGTGTGATGGAACCATCAATTCACCAGACACGTGCTTTCCAATATGAACAGTGGTTTTAATCTACTTACTACAGAGCCAGCCTGTTACCCGTTGATGTACTCTCGGTGAACTGCAGGCTGACTCTGGACAAGGGTATTTATACAGCAGCACAAGGGGGAGGAGTTGTGGGCGGAGCCAAGGGTGGAGCCCTGTACAAACTCCTGAGCATTCCCAGAGCTACTCCCCCTAGTGGTCGGATAACGCTACTGCGCTTACAAAGATACAGTGTGAATTTTCCAAGTTACATTCACCACACCGTACACTGATTCCGGTGAGACACAGCCAGTAGATCGCACCCAAAGACCCTTTTTTCATTTCTTTTCACTTATGATATTTTACTTGTGTGTGGTATGTATGTGTGTGTGTGTATGTGTGTGTGTGTGTAGGGTGGGGGATGTTTAAAGTGGAGATTCGGGATTAGTTTATAGTTAACCAGTTGTATTTGCTGCATATTTCACAGTTTTTATTATAAACAAACAGTAATCGGGTGTTTACATTTACAAACCTGGTGATGGTAATTATTGGCATCCAAGGGCCAAAATTCTCATTTTGAGAAGAATTACTGGTTAATTCATTCGTGTTGTGACTTCGGGCACATGGGACTGGAAGTGACCGCACACTAGGCCAGGGGGCCGTAACAATTTGGAAAGACCAACTCCACTCTTAACTTTGCAGGAATAGTTGTGGAAATCTCAGCTCCAGGATGATGGGTAGCACTGTTGCTTCACAGCTCCAGGGTCTCAGGTTCGATTCCCGACTTGGGTCACTTGCTTGTCCAATTCACCTAACAAGCGCGTCTTGGGTTTGTGTGGAGTCTGCACGTTCAGCCTGTGTCTGCGTGGGTTAATTCCGGGCACTCCGGTTTCCTCCCACAAGTCCCGAAAGACGTGCTGTTGGGTGAATTAGATATTCTGACTTCTCCCTCTGTGTATCCGAACAGGCGCCAGAATGTGACGACTAGGGGCTTTTCACGGTATCTTCATTGCAGTGTTAATGTAAGCCTACTTGTGACAATAAAGATTGTTATTATTATTACTTCAAGCTCTACCAAGCAGTAGATGTGTCCAGCTGTGGCCATAGCAGTATGGGGGTGCCCAGGTTATGCAGTGTGAGATATACATAGTATGAGATATTATATCACAGTGTGAGATATTATAGACCAACAGCAGAATTTATTGATCATTCTGTGAAGCAACGTGTTGGGATTTTTGCCAGGTGTAGTTTATTGATGGTTGTTGAGCTCTCTGTGGAGCTTTGATGAGATAACTTGGTCACAAATATCTTACGAGTGTAAGATCCACTCATACGTGGAATATTCAGGCTGTTAGAGCCCCAGCTATCTCTGAGCTGAGTCAGATTGTTAAACTGCAACCTTTACATCAACCAACACGATTGCATAATGTATGACCTAAACCAGAGAGAGAAGTTTGCCTCAAAAGTGAAGCATCCAGTTTGGCAGTAACACATTGAGCATTGATATTAATTGAGAAATAATTTATAGCATCCTAAGCATAATAAGGTAAAGTTAGATTGGCTCATGCTGAAAATTAAACCAACAAAAACACTTCACACTTTAATGTATTCAATTATTTACAAGTTGAGATTGAATTTTTAGATATGTGCTATGGGTTTTAATTCTGCCTTTTTGAGGATTTCGAGGTTTAACTCTTCACCATCAGTGGCTATGCCTTTGTCTACTTAGGCCCCAAGCTGAAAAATTCTCTCCACAACCCCCTCTGCCTCTCTCTCTCTCTCTCTCTCTCTCTCTCTCTCTCTCTAAACCTCCTCCTCCTCCTCCTCCTTAAAACCTGCTTCTCTGACCAGGTACGTGGACACCTGCCTTGACATCGGGTTATGAGGCTCCGTGTCTTAACTTTGCTTTGTAATAATAATTTTTATTAGTGTCACAAGTAGGCTTACATTAACACAGCAATCAAGTTACGGTGAAAATCCCCTAGTCGCCACATTCCGGCACCTGTTCGGGTACACAATGTCCAAATCACCGAACAGGCACGTCTTTCGGGACTTGTGGGAGGAAACCGGAGCACCCGGAGGAAACCCACGCAGACACGGGGAGAGCGTGCAGACTCCGCACAGACAGTGACCCAACCGGGAACCGAACCTGGGACCCTGGAGCTGTGAAGCCACAGTGCTAACCACTGTGCTGCCGTGTCGCCATTAATGCGAGGGGCTATATGAATACAGCTATTGTTGCAGTTGTAGTAGTTTTGATTGCTAGTTTACCTCAGTGATAGCGTTCATTCATAAAATTGGGGGTGTAAATGCCACAGCCTCATCACCAAATTTAGTGTGGCACTGGCGGTAAAGCACTGAGGGCCGTGCTGCACTACTGGAGGTGCCGGATTTCAGATGTGACATTAAACCTGTCCAGAGGAATGGAAAGGATCCCCAAGGCACTATTCACATTAGAGCAGCATATCCTTCTGCTATCCTGGTAGACATTTCCCATCAACCAAAACACCGTCAGCCTGCTCATCATTCAAGTGACACTATTCGGTGTGTGCTGAGCTTCCTGTGCTACAACAGTGACTGCACATCAAAAATATTTCATTGGCTGTGAAGGGCTTTAGAGTATGCTGAGCCAGTTCTCTCCTTACATTTAGTTAATGAAAAAAACCTCTTGGTGTTGGTGGGGTGCAACCTGATACAGAAATAAAGAGGAAATTAAAGGATTATCACCTGGTTGGACCTAATTAGATTGATTGTTTTCTTAATTTTCTGTATGCTGTTTAGTAACTGGATAATCTTTTGTGTTATGGCAATAAGGTTGTCCCTCATGAGACATTTGGGTTGATGTCTCCATTAAAATAGCCGAGGGAAATCAGACAAATGCATTAAGCATTAAAACAGTCATTTCTAAGCAAAGGCTGTGCTGAGGACGATGTTCAAGTCAACAATGTGTTATCTTTTGCCAATGCCATGTTTTTCCTTTGCCCTTTTCCCCCTAAACTTAGGGACTCGCGTTGATTGCCAAGATGATACCGCCCTTCTCCAGCTCGTTATTCAGAAATGGCCATTGACAGTCTTTTCAATCATGGCGGCATCATAGAGTCCAATTCTGGCTGCCTCCAACACTCACACACACACACAGGCACTAAAACCATGCCACAGACATGGGGGGGCCTTCCAGTCACCTGTATGCCATGCTGGCTGAGATGTGTTCATCCTACGTGACCTGGAGAACCGAACTTGGGGGTCTCCCTGACCTGCCTGGTTCAGGCGGAGACTGGAAAACCCCACAGTGCCTCGGGGTGCAGCACCTTTTACCACTTTATCTTCATCCATGTTTAGTCTGGACAGAAGTGTGCAGCAGCCTGGTTGCCTGTTTCATTGAAGACAGACAGAAGCGGCCTATTCAGAGGTGGAAGCTCTTAAATTTAGCCTGCCGTACAACAACAATGTACATTTATATAGCACCTTTCCGCAGTATAAGGTCCCAATGTGCATTATAAAAACAAACAATGGCACTGGGCCACAGAAGGAGACATTAGAACAGATGGCCAAAAGTTTGCTCAGAGGGAACAGATAAAGGAGGAAAGTCAGGTAGCTTACTGCAATTATGTTACGCATATTGATGCATCTTTAATATCTTTAGATGTGCTGACAAATGGCAATGGGTTGTCTGTTTTCTTGATATTTATGGATGTTAAACTGCAGTAGCATCAAACTACTGGGTCACTAAATATACTTTGACTATATCTTGTCTTGCAGTCTTTTACGTCTCTCTCGCATAAGCCGCTGTCAGTGGACCTCACAGTTGAGGAAGGTCAGAGGTTAAAGGCAATTTATGGATCCACTTCAGGTTTTCATGCCATTGATGTTGACTCGGGAACAGTTTACGACATCTACCTGCCAACTCATGTAAGTGTTCCTCCCCAGTTACTAGTCCTGGTCCAGCCAAGTTGGTTGAATTAAGATTGTAGGTCCTCGCGCAAACCGGGGCAAGAAATCTCTGCTCATGTACTGAATCTACATTGCAGGCTCTAGTTCATCACGTCAATCAGCTCCTCGGGGAATTCTCCAGGGACAGGAGAAGCAACTCTCACACACACAGCTTTATTTAAATGTATATTGTGCAGATATTTCGGTCGGAAGAATGAGGAGAGACTATTAATTCTTGCAAAAAGTTCCAGGATGCCAAAAGAGAGAGATCTTTTTATTTTAATTCTTTCAAGAGACGTGGGCTTCACTGGCCAGGCCAGCATTTATTGCCCATTCAGCTTTTAGAAGGTGATGTGCCTTCTTGAACCGTTGCACAAGTGGCAAGTTACATTCGCGCCACACAAGTGCCAGACTATGACCATCTCCTATTAGGAGGATCTAACCATCACCCCTTGACATTCAATGGCATTACCATTCATGAATCCCCTACAATCAACGCCCTGGGGGTTACCGTTGATCAGAAACTGAACTGGACCAGTCACATTAATACTGTGGCTACCAGGACAGGTCAACGGCTAGGAATCCTGCAGTGAGTAACTCACCTCCTGACACCCCCCCAAAGCCTGTCCACCATCTACAAGGCACAAGTCAGAAGTGTAACAGAATACTCTCCACTTGCCTGGATGAGTGCAGCTCTAACAACTCTCAGGAAGCTCCACACCATCCAGGACAAAGCAGCCTACTTGATTACTCCTCCTTCCACAAATTTCAAACCCTCCATCAGCAACGAACAGTGGAAGCCGTGTGTACCATCTACAAGATGCACTGCAGTAACTCACCAAGGTTCCTTAATCAGCACCTTCCAAACCCACGACCACTACCATCTAGAAGGACAGGAGCAGTAGATACCTGGGAACCCCACCACCTGGAGGTTCCCCTCCATGTCACTCACCACCCTGACTTGGAAATATATCACCGTTCCATCACTGTCGCTGGGACAGAAGCCATGAACTCCCTCCCTAACAGTACAGTGAGTATGCCTACACATCAAGACCTGCAGCGATTCAAGAAGGCAACTCACCACCACCTTGTGAAGGGCAACCAGGGATAGGCAATAAATACTGGCCCAACCAGTAAGTTAATTTTTAAAAGGTCCATATGGTGTAGGTGCAACCACAGTGCTGTCAGGGAGGAGATTCCAGGATTTTGGCCCAATGACAGTGAAGGAACGGTGATATATTTCCAGGTCATAATGGTGAGTGGCTTGGAGGGGAACTTCCAAGTGGTGGTGTTCCTATATGTCTGCTTCTGAATGGTAGCAATTGTAGGTGCTGTCTAAGGAGCCTGTGTGCGTTCCTGCAGTGCATCTTGCATCTGCTGGTACTGTGCATCGGTGGTGGAGGAAGCAGTGTTGGTTGATGGGGTACCAATCAATTGAGATACTTTGGCCTGGATGGTGGCGAGCTTCTTGAGTGTTGTTGGAGCCTCGCTTATCCAGGAAAGTGGGAGAGTATTCCATTACACTCCTGACTTTGCCTTTTAGATTGTGGCAAGGATTTGGGGAGTCAGGAGGTGAGTTATTCACTGCAGGATTCCTAATCTCTGACCTGCTCTTGCAGCCACAGTATTTATATGGCTAGTTCAGTTTTTGGTAAATGGTAACACCCAGGATGTTGATAGTGGGTGATTCAGATATGTTAATGCCAATAATTTTTAAGATCTGATGGTTAGATTCTTTCCTGTTGGAGATGGACTTTGCCTGGCACTTGCGTGGCACAAATGTTACATGTCACTTGTGAGCCCAAGTCTGGATATTGTCCAGGTCTTTCTATATTTGGACATGGCCTACTTCAGTATGTGAGGAGGTACGAATAGTGCTGAACATTGTGCAATCACCATAGAATCATACAGTGTAAAAGGAGGCCATTCGGCCCTTAGAAAGAGTGCCCTACCTAAACCCATGCCTCTATCCTATCCCAGTAACTATATTAAGGGGCAATTTAACATCATAAATCCACCTAACCTGCGCATCTTTGGGATGTGGGAGGAAACCGGTGCACTCGGAGAAAACCTACGCAGACACGGGAAGAAAGTGCAAACTCCATACAGACAGTCACCTTGTGAACTTAGTGGGGCAACATTTTAACCCAACCCCATCCACGATAGTCCAACGTTACCAGTTTAATACCGCTGAGAGGACCCCAGGAGAATCCCTTGCCGACTTTCTATCCAGGCTACGCAGGATTGCGGAGTACTGTGACTATGGTGAGACCTTGTCAGAAATGTTACGCGACCGTTTGGTTTGCGGTATTAACAATGCGGCCACCCAGAGAAAGTTGATAGCCGAGCCAACATTACTTTTCAACAGGCCATTCAAATAGTATTGTCGCGAGAGAGCGCAGAACAAGGATTGCAGGAGCTATAGGGAATGGAGGTGCATGCCTTAGGGTGCAACCCCTTCCGTCCGAAAGCACCCCTGCGGTACCTTGGGCGAGGCGACGTCCGGATCGACGCCAGCGGCCGTCAGACATTCCTCCCCAAAGGGAGCCTTCTCCAGAACCAATGGATGAGGAGCCATGTCCGTATCAGACTTGCAGGCGCCGATCCCGTCGCGGACGCCGGTCCTGGGGGCGCCAGAGGCCCCGTTGTTCCGACCGAAACTGGAGCCAGCCCAGGGGCCGTACCTTTCATTTGGATGAACCTGCGGCGACTACTCCCGAGGACGTGGAGATGGAGGATGACTGCCTGCAGCTGCATTGTGTGGCAGCTCCCCATGTGGCCCCCATTAAAGTGACAGTACGGGTCAATGGTCACCCGCTTGAGATGGAGTTGGACACTGGCGCAGCGGTCTCCGTGATCGCCCAGAGGACATTCGACCGCATCAAGCAGGGTATACAGACCCTTACATTAACCGACACACAGGCCAGGTTGGCCACCTATACGGGGGAACCATTGGACATTGCAGGAACTACTATGACCCCTGTTGTTTATGGACACCAGGAGGGGTGTTTACCACTGATCGTGGTGCACAGCAATGGGCCCAGCCTGTTGGGTCCGGACTGGTTGCGCCATTTGCGGCTGCAGTGGCAGCACATCCTCCAAACAGTTTCTGGAGGGTTGACTGAGGTGCTAGGATGATACCCAGATGTATTCCAGCCCGGTTTGGGGAAAATAAAAGGAGCTGTAGCCCGTATCCAAGTACAGCCAGGAGCCATGCCGCGCTATTTCCGGGCGCGCCCGGTGCCTTACGCCTTGCTCGAGAAGGTAGAAGGGGAGCTCACATGTTTGGAGACTTTGGGTATCATCAGGCCTGTCCGTTTCACTAACTGGGCAGCACCAATTGTACCTGTAATGAAGCCAGATGCCACTGTTCGCTTGCGTGGCGACTATAAACTTAAAGTGAATACGGTTTCCCGACTCGACCGATATCCAATGCCTCGCATAGAGGATCTCTACGCGAAGCTTGCAGGCGGACTCTCGTTCACAAAATTAGATATGAGTCACGCCTACCTACAGTTGGGGCTGGACCCTGCATCCCGACCATATGTAACGATTAATACAGACCGGGGCCTGTATGAATATACACGTTTGCCCTTTGGAGTATCCTCTGCCTGCGCTATTTTTCAACGCATTATGGAGGGCATTTTGAGAGGTTTACCACGTGTTGCTGTCTACTTAGATGACGTTTGATCACAGGGACGTCGGAGCAGGAACATTTGGAAAATTTGGAGGCTGTCCTTAGATGCTTTTCGGAGGCTGGAGTCCGTTTACATCGCACTAAGTGTGTTTATCAGGCGAAGGAAGTAGTCTACCTGGGTTATCGAGTGGACCGCGAAGGTTTGCACCCCGTCGCAGAGAAGGTGCGCGCGATTCAACAGGCCCCCGCCCCGACTGACACTTCGCATCTTCGTTCGTTTCTCGGCCACGTAAACGAGTACGGAAAGTTCCTCCCCAATCTGGCAACTACGCTGGTCCCGTTGCACCTTCTGCTAAAGAAGAATCGCACCTGGGTTTGGGGTCAGCCGCAAGATACCGCTTTCCGGCGGGTAAAACAACAATTGTCGTCGTCTGGGTTACTAACCCACTATGATCCTGGAAAGCTTTGCTCGTCACATGTGATGCATCCCCGTATGGTATTGGGGCCGTCCTGTCCCACAAGATGGAGAACGGGGCCAAGCGGCCGATAGCCTTCGCCTCCCACACATTGACTGCAGTGGAAAAAAGTACGCACAGATCGAGAAGGAGGGCCTGGCAGTGGTCTTTGCGGTGAAACATTTCCACCAGTACGTATATGGCCGCCACTTCACTATCGTGACTCATCATAAGCCTCTGCTGGGACTTTTCAGAGAGAATAAGCCAATACCGCCCATTGCTTCTGCATGGATCCAGCGCTGGGCTTTGTTGCTCGCTGCATACGAGTATTCTCTAGAGCCCAAACAGGGACCCAGATAGGGAATGCCGACGCACTGAGCCGATTGCCTTTATCGAACAGCACCATGTCGACCCCCACGACCGGTGAGGTGGTTGCAACTCTAAATTTTATGCACACCTTGCCTGTCACGACATCACAGATCCATGAGTGGACCCAGAGGGAGCCAGTCCTGTCAAAGGTTCGGCACATAGTCCTGTATAGAGGGCAGCATAGACAGCTCCCAGGCGAGTTGCGTGCATTTTCCTCCAAGCTGTCCGAATTCAGCGTGGAAGACGGTATCCTTTTGTGGGGGACGCGTGTGATTGTCCCGGAAAAAGGACAGGAGCTGGTACTGAGAGACTTGCACAATGGGCATCCAGGTATGACCAAAATGAAAATGTTAGCCCGGAGTTATGTCTGGTGGCCAGGCCTCGACACCGACATTGAGAAGGTGGCCCAAAACTGCTTCATTTGCCAGGAGCATCAGAAGCTTCCGCCGGCCGCACCCCTACATCACTGGGAGTGGCCAGGGCAGCCCTGGGCGCGCTTGCATGCGGATTTCGCCGGCCCTTTTCAAGGATCCATGTTCCTTCTATTAATCAACGGCCAGTTTAAATGGCTAGAGGTGCATAATATGGGAGGCACAACGTGCTGCGCAACAATCGAGAAGATGTGTTTGTCTTTCAGTACGCATGGCCTCCCCGACATGCTGGTCACGGACAACGGCACTCCGTTCACAAGTGAGGAGTTTGCGAGGTTCATGAAGATGAACAGCATACGCCATATCCGCACTGCCCCTTACCATCACTGGTTTCTTCGTGGTCCTCACAAAAGTGGGGTTTTGGGGATAGGGTAGGGGAGTGGGCCGAGGCCGGTGTTCTTCCCAGGGGCTGGTGAGGACTTCTGCACTGTTGGTTTTCTACGGGGGATCTGTGGAGTATCTGTGGAAATACTGTTGTAACCAGTATTAATGCACAGTCTGACAAAACGTGTTTTCCACATCACGGTTAGGTGCTCAGTGCAATCAAGGAATTTGGGGATTTTTTTTTCTTTTCATTTTCTTCCATTTCCTCCAGCTCTTTTTATTTTGTGGATCTTCATTTGATCAAAATAAGTGAACTTGATGCTTTGCTGAAGTGACAGTTCATGTGTGAAATTACAGAAAGACTACTTAAGAGATATTTGACTAGGAGAAAACTTCATGTTCTCGTTCAATCTACCTGAGGGCACACTTTGCAACAGCATTTAGGAAATAATAACCAACAATTTTTTTCACAAGTGCAGCGGAGAATGGCCGTATAGTGCTTCTATTAATTGCCCAGTAATACGAGATCAAATTTGACCTGGCAGTTTGAGAATTTGAATATCTTGTGATTAAAAGCCGATATCGGTAACAATGCCCACAGTGCTGTTTTGTGTTTTAAACTGGTTCACGAGTTTCTTGGGGGAAGGAATCTTGTCCATTGTTCCCAGTCTGACCGATGTGTGCCTCCAGTCCCACATCAACGTGGTTGATCTTTGTGTGATTCTGAATGATCCCGGCCAGTCAGATTCCTATGACATTATACAAATGTACAGCATGTGAAGAGTTAATGTTATGTTAAGCCTAGCCTCAAGAGGGAGCTGAGGAACAGTACTATACATTGCACTGGCTCTTAAGCTAAGGGGACGAATTTAGACTGGAGCTTATGAAGATAAGATTCATAGGGTGGGATTCTCCGACCCTCCACGCCGGAATCGCATCTGGCACGGGGGCAAAGAATAGCCATTCACGCCGGAAATCCGGTCGATGTGGCGCCTGTCGTGAGCAGTTGGAACAGGTCCACGGGGCGATTCTCCGCGGTCAACCGGCCAAACCCCCACCGGCTTGGTTTACATATGGTGCCACCTGGCTGGAGCTGAGACCCTCGGTGGGGGGGGGGCATGGGGTATCTGACTCGGGGGAGGGCCTCAGCGGTGGCCAGGCCCGCGATCGGGGATCACCGATTGGCGGGCCATCGCGACCTGGGAGGGACCAACCTTTCTCCACGTGAGCCCACTGTGTGGCTCCGCCATATCGGCGCCGCCCGCACCGAGGTGGGCCGCTGTGCACATGCACAGACCCACTTCTGGCCGCCATGGGCAGCGGCCACTGGGTCTGGCTAGCAGCGCCCCGGCTGCAGGCAGAGCTGCGGGATGCATGCCGGGGTTCTGCTCGCCCCCTGGAAAACAGAGAATCACCCCAGGCCTTCGAGGAAAAAGTCGGGAGTGATTCTCGCCCGTTTTCCGGCTGACTTGGGGACTTAGTCCCCAGAAGGGAGAATCCCGCCAATAGTGTACTGTAGAGTTTGTTCAGATAGAATCGTTCTAATTAATAGATAGAGATAGTGTTAGTGAGTGTAGTTTAATTCTTACATGTATGTTTGTTATTCAGAATAAGTGCCACACTCAAATTTAGTAGTGTTAATAAAATTAGTTTACCATTCCGTCACCATGCTAAATGTAAACTAAAGTTTGTTTAGTTCTTCAAAAGAGCTTTGTGTGTCTTTGTGATCACTGTGTCTTCCATCCTGGAAACCCCTCACAAAGATCACCACAATTCCATTATATCAAACCTTTCCTGGGCAATAAATGGCCGCCTTCTCAGTGACGGCAATATTTCAAATATGCCTTGGAACCCTGGCTGCCATTTGTCCTCTCAATATGTGGTTTCTCCACCTCTGACTAGACCAGCATTGGCTAGTTTATGGAAAATCAGGGGCGGGATTCTCTGATCCTGAGGCTAAGTGTTGACGCCGTCGTAAATGCCGTTGCGTTTCCCAACGGCATCAACATGGCCTCAGGATCAGCAATTCTGGCCCCTACAGGGGGGCCAGCACGACACTGGAGCGTCCACGCCACACCACCTGCGATCCCAGTATCAGATGGGCGCTGCGGGGCCCATGCATGCGCAGTGGCATCGGCGCCAACGTGCGCATATGCAGTGGGACCGGCGTGATTTCCGAAGGTATCTCCCTCCTCCACGCCGGCCCTGACACAACATGGCATAGGACTACAGGGGCCGGCGCGGAACAAAAAAAGGCCACTAACCCGAGAGGCCGGCCCGCCGATTGGTGGGCCCCGATCGCGGGCTAGGCCATAGCGGAGGCCCCCCCAGGGTCGGACCCGGACCCTTCCACGCCGAGGTCCAGCCGGGTAAGATCAGGTTAGAACGGCACTGACGGGACTCGGGACTCACCGCGGTGGGGGGGGAGGGGGGGGGGGGGGGGGGGGGGGGGGGTGTGGTGGGGGGGGGGGGGTTGGCCAGTAGAGTGGCCCCGGCCGGCACCGCGCTGGCTCCAATATGCGCCGATTCTTCCGGCGTCGGGGACGGCGTGACGCGATTCGCGCTGGTCGTGGCGATTCTCCAGGCCGTCCCCAGGGTGAGAATCCCGCCCTAGATTTCTGTGGATTAGTTCCTTACCTTGCCATAAGTTTTTTAAAAGGAGCTCGTATTATTTTTTTAAGTATATTTATTGAAGCCTTTTTTTTTAGAATAGACAAAATAAAATGGTGGTGAATTATAAACACTAATAATCCACACTGTATTGTACAACATGTGTTGAGCCTGAACCTTGTATCAGAGCATGTGTAGTTGCGCGGCTCTACCCATAGGGGGAGATGAGGGCTTGTACTGGGCTCCACCCTTGGCTCTGCCCATGGCTCCTCCCCTAACCAGAAGTATAAGGGTTGCTGTTGTGAGCCTGCCTGCCAGTTCATCAAGAGTTCATCTTGTCACAGGCAGGCTCTGTTGTAAGACGATTAAAACCACTGTTCGCTTCTAACCACGTGTCGCGTGAATTGATGGTCTCATCAATTTAATCGTCTTAAGAAACAGTAAGAAACGACTATGGAATCAGCCCTCAAACCTGATCGACTGGAACTCGACCCACAGGATGCAGAGGCGAAAGAAAACTTTTCACACTGGCTCCGATGTTTTAAGGCCTACCTGGCTGAAGCAAGCACTACAGAAACTACGGAGGAGCAGAAACTCAGTCAACTGCACGCAAGGGTGAGCCATTGTATATCTACTCAACTTAATTGTACCGGCTCATATCCAGAGGCCCTGGCCCTGCTCGACAGAATGTATGTGAGGCCCGTCAATGAGGTCTACACGCGCCACGTTTTTACTACTCGCCGCCAGCGCCCCAAGGAATCACTAGAAGAATTCCTAAGAGACTTAAAATCCTTATCCCGGGACTGTAATTACCAGGCTGTAAATGCTGCAGAACATAGGGAACTCGCTGTCTGCAATGTATTTGTTGCAGGCCTCATATCCAATTACGTGGATGCTTGAGAAGGGGGCCCAAAACTTAGAAGACACTGTAGAACTCGCCACTGCTATGGAAGTCTTGTTCCGCAGCCTCACCTCGTTCCCCGCGGACTCCGCGACCCCGTCATAAGCCCCCGACCAGCGACTACGCCAGGCCTGCGCCGCGCGTTCACCCAGCCACTATGCTACTCCAGCCTGCCACTTTTGTGGCCAGCCCCAGCACCTGCTGCAGTACTGCCCGGCCCGCAACGCGACCTGCAGCAGCTGCGGTCGCAAAGGACACTATGCCAGAGTATGTCTGGCGAAGAAAGCTCCAGCCTCAAACCCTCCCGCAGCCCAAAGCACTCGCTCCCTGAATTCGCAGGCCTGCAGGCCCCGTAACGTGGCCTGTACTCCGACTCCGCCCCCACCCACCACGTGCGACCCATGGGGGCCGCCATCTTGGATGCCACCTTCCTCGCCGCCCCACCACGTGCGATCCACGGGGACCGCCATCATGGGCTCCATTCTCTCCAAACTCGGCAACTCAGATCGAAGACTGCGACCTTAGCGGGCATTCATCACGGGGCCATTCCAGCACAGCTGATCGAGCCGCCGACTACCCACAATGCAGCGCGGTCAAGTTGGACCAGTCACGTCCGAAGCATCTCCGCAACTCCATGATGACCATTGAAGTCAACGGGTACAGTACACCGTGCCTCTTTGACTCCGGGAGCACCGAGAGCTTTGTATACCAGATCTGTAAGGACGCTGTTCGCTCCCTGTTTTTCCTGCACGGCAAACTATCTCCCTCGCTTCGGGCTCCCACTCTGTTTACCTCCAAGGGCACACCGTCGCGACCCTAACGATCCAAGGCGCTAGCTACTCTAATTTTCAACTAGACGTCCTGCCCGAACTCTGCGCCCCACTCTTACTGGGACTCGACTTCCAGTATAACCTCAAAAGTCTCGCCCTCAGCTTTGGCGGACCCCTACCCCCACTCACCATCTGCAGCCTAGCCACGCTGCGAATCAACCCCCCTCCACTCTTTTCCAATCTCACTCCAGACTGTAAACCCGTAGCCACTCGCAGCAGGCGGTACAGCCTGCAGGACAGGGTGTTTATCTGAACCGAGGTCCGGAGGCTCCTACGTGAGGGGATCATAGAGGCCAGTAACAGTCCCTGGAGAGCTCAGGTGGTGGTCGTCAAGACCGGGGAAAAATTCCGCATGGTCGTGGACTATAGTCAGACCATTAATCAGTTTACGCTCCTCGATGCGTACCCCCTCCCCAGGATTGCAGACATGGTGAATCAGATTGCCCAGTATCGTATTTTCTCCACGGTGGATCTGAAGTCTGCATACCACCAGCTCCCAATCCGCCCGGAGGACCGCCACTACACGGCGTTCAAGGCCAATGGCCGCCTCTTCCATTTCCTCCGGGTTCCCTTTGGTGTCACGAATGGGGTCTCGGTGTTCCAACGAGCAATGGGCCGAATGGTAGACCAGTACGGGCTGCAGGCCACATTTCCGTACTTGGATAACGTCACCATTTGCGGCTATGACCAGCAAGACCACGATGCCAACCTCCATCGATTCCTCCAGACGGCCCAGAAACTCAACCTCACTTACAACATGGACAAATGTGTTTTCCGCACGACCAGGTTAGCCATCCTCAGCTATGTCGTGGAAAACGGAGTCCTGGGCCCCAACCTGGACCGTATGCGCCCCCTCTTAGAACTCCCTCTCCCTCATTGTCCCAGGGCCCTCAAACGGTGCCTGGGATTCTTTTCATACTACGCCCAGTGGGTCCCTCAATATGTGGACAAAGCCCACCCACTATTTAAGGCCACATTTTTCCCCCTGTCGGCTGAGGCTCGCCAGGTCTTCAACTGCATCAAGGAGGACATCGCCAAAGCAGCCATGCAGGCGGTGGATGAATCCGTCCCTTTCCAGGTTGAGAGCGATGCCTCAGAGGGTAGCTCTCGCAGCCACATTGAATCAAGCAGGGAGACCAGTCGCATTTTTCCTCCCCGAACCCTCTCCGCTTCAGAACTTCGACACTTCCTCGGTTGAAAAGGAAGCACAAGCCATTGTGGAGGCTGTGCGTCACTGGAGGCACTACCTCGCAGGTAGAAGGTTCACCCTCATCACTGACCAAAGATCGGTTGCCTTCATGTTTGACAACTCGCAAAGGGGCAAAATTAAAAATGATAAAATCCTGAGGTGGAGGATCGAACTCTCCAGCTACAAATACGATATCATGTATCAATCGGGGAAGCTCAACAAGCCCCCAGATGCCCTGTCCCGCGGCACGTGCGCCAGCACGCAGAGCGACCGCCTGAAAGCTATCCACAATGACCTCTGCCACCCGGGGGTCACCCGGCTCGCCCACTACGTCAAAGTCCGAAAATCTACCTTTCTCCACTGAGGAGGTAAAAGCCATCACCAGGGATTGCCCGATCTGTGCGGAGTGCAAACCGCACTTTTATAGACCAGACGGGGCCCACCTGGTCAAGGCTTCTCGGCCCTTTGAACGCCTCGCTATCGATTTCAAAGGGCCACTCCCCTCGACTAATCGGAATGTGTACTTCCTGAATGTCATCGACGAGTTCTCCCGCTTCCCTTTTGCTATCCCGTGCCCCGATATGACCTCCCACACAGTCATTAGGGCCCTGCATAGTATCTTCACCCTGTTCGGTTTCCCCAGCTACGTACACAGCGACTGGGGTCCGTCCTTCATGAGCGATGAGCTGCGTCAGTACCTGCTCGACAACGGCATCGCCTCGAGCAGGACTGACAGCTATAACCCCAGGGGGAATGGGCAGGTGGAGAGGGAGAATGCAACGTTCTGGAAGACCGTCCTACTGACCCTTCGGTCCAGGAATCTCCCGTTTTCCCATTGGACAGGAAGTCCTCCCCGACGCGCTCCACGCTATTAGTTCCCTCCTATGTACCGCCACTAACCAGACCCCTCACGAGCGGCTCTTTGTTTTTTCCAGGGGCACTACCACGGGGGCCTCGCTCCCAGTATGGTTGAAGACACCGGGCCCGGTAATCCTCCGGAAGCACGTCAGGGCACACAAAACTGACCCACTCATAGAAAGAGTGCTCCTACTCCACTCCAACCCTTAATACGCCTTCATAGAGTACCCTGACGGCCATCAGGACACTGTATCCCTCCGGGACCTAGCGCCGGCAGGATCGAATCCCACCACTACCACCGCCGAGGTACCCCTCACACTACACCCACCCACAACGCCGTCGCCCCCACGCCCTCGCACCTACTGGGTCGCTACCATGTTCCGCGCACCCGCGCCCACAAGCTTCCAGCGCCCCCACTCCCCAGTCGAAACAGGCGGGTACGAAGCTCGGACAGAATCACCCCCGGAGTCCGCCATCGTACCCCAACCAACCGTGATCGTCCAGCCACCAGAAGAGGCTGCAACCCCGGGGCTCCGCCGATCACAACGGAAAACTCGACCACCGGACAGACTCAATTTGTAAGCCATCACCCCCGCCGGACTTGATTTTTATCACAGGGGGTGAATGTGGTGAATTATAAACACTAATAATCCACACTGTATTGTACAACGTGTTGAGCCTGTACCTTGTATCAGAGCATGTGTAGTTGTGCGGCTCTAACCATAGGGGGAGATGAGGATCTTGTACTGGGCTCCACCCTTGGCTCCGCCCATGGCGCCTCCCCCTAACCAGAAGTATAAAGGATGCTGTTGTGAGCCTACCTGCCAGTTCATCAAGAGTTCATCTTGTCACAGGCAGGCTCTGTTGTAATACGATTAAAACCAATGTTCGCTTCTATCCACGTGTCGCATGAATCGATGGTCTCATCAAAAATATAATCAAAATACATAATAGTTGCTTGAAGAAGTGGATATTTACAATGTACAATGTTGGGGACATACAAAAAGAGAGAGACAAAATGGAAATTGAAAATTTGCAGGGCAATATTGCAGTAAAATGGTTTGTAAACACCCATGTCACTGGTGTAGTGCAAACACTTGGATTGGATTGGTTTATTGTCACGTGTACCAAGGTACAGTAAAAAGTTTTGTTTCTCGTGCAGCTCAGACAGATCATTCCGTACATGAAAAGAAAATACATGATAAGGCAAACATAAAATACACAGTGTAAAAACATAGACACAGACGAAGCATATAGGAGTGTAGTGCTACTCAGTAGAGAAGATGTGTGAAGAGATCAGATCAGCCCATCAGTCCCTAAGAAGGTCGTTTAGGAGTTTTTCTTTGTACTGGTGTGGATGCTACCTCCCACCACCCACCCCCCTCTCGCACCCCATCCTCTGACTATTCCCCTCCCTCCCCCCCCCCCCCCCCCCCCCCCCCCCCCCCCCGCGCAAACAAGTATTATTAACTATGTTGTGTTGTCAAGGCTAGAAATGACTACTGGTGCTAATAATGAATCAATGCATATTCAGTCATGTGGCATTCCTCTGCCCATTACTTTATCTTAAACAGGTTAATTTTTCATTGAATTAGTGGCATTGGAATGTCACACGATATATTTAAATGCAAACAGAAGATTGAAACTTTCTGCATCTCCAGTGCTCAGTAGCAATCAATATTGACTATCGAAAGCAAGTGACTGCTTATACCGCACTTCCTTTGAACAAATTCACGAACTCTGTTAATGTTTTGCAATGCACAAAGGATGCTTCACTGAATTCATTAAGGGTTTGTCCTGTCCTGTCACTGAGCACTGTGAGAGGTGAGAATTTGACTCACTCCCACTCGTGCCCTGTAATTAACTTTCTTTGGCACATCAATGTTCAGCTTGCAAACAGCATGTGGGAACCAAAGCTGTGGTTTTAGAAATTCCATGCTGAATCTGCAACTCCCGCTCACATCTTATAACCATTTTATCTTCCCAAACTCCCACTCACACTCCCCAATTCTCTACAATGCCTGTCACAGATACATAGGAAGAGACATTGGGCAGTCAGCCCCTTGAACCTGTCCTGCCATTGAATTAGATCATCGCTCATCTTCGTCGTAACTGGGGTGATGGTGATGTAATGGTAATATCAATGGACGAGTAGTCCAGATGCACAGGGTAATGCTCTGTGATCCTGGGCTCAGCTCTCAACACAGAAGCTGGTGAACTTAATGAATAAATCTGGAATTATAAAGCTAGCCTCAGTTGTGGCAACTGCTGTCGTAAAAACTCATCTGGTTCACCGGTGACCCTTTAGGGCAGGAATTCTGCCAACCTTACCTGGTCTGGCCAACAACAATGTGGTTGGCAGTTAACTAGCAAACCACAGAGTTCAAGGGCAATCAGGGAGGGGCAACAAATGCTGGTCTTGCCAGCAGCACCCACATTCCAATAAAGAGGTAGCATTGTTGCTTCACAGCGCCAGGGTCCCAAATTCGATTAATTAAAAGGAATAGACAATAACAACTTGCCATTATATAGCATCTTTAATGTAGGTTAGGTGGATTGGCCATGCTAAATTGCCCTTAGTGCCCAAAGGGGTTGGGTTGGGTTGCTGGGTTACAGGGGTGGGCTTAAATGGGGTGGTCTTTCCAAGGTCCGGTGCAGACTCGATGGGCCGAATGACCTCCTTCTGCACTCTAAATTCTATGTCGATGGAACATTTCCTGAAACAATTCATCGGAGGGTTAGGAAGCATACCTTGGCACCAAACCATATAAGGAGATAATCTAGGTGGACAAAATGTAGTTTTAAGAAGTGTCTTCAAGGAGGTGGAGAGCCGAATAGTTTAAGGAAGGAACTCCAAAGCTTTAACTGTATTTGATGTTGCATTGAAGTAAGTCTCGCTGTTTTGGTGCAGGAAGTTGATTTTAAGTTGAATGGCAGGCTATTCGTTTTCAATTAATTTATTCGGACAAAGACACTCATCAATAACTCTCAATTATCCAGTAATTAAGCATGATGACTACATTCATCACAGGAGCCTTTCAACCTTTCAAACCATTTCTGACATTCAGTCAAATAATCGCTGCTCTTCTCTTCAAAGCCATTCACCCACCTGTGCTTCATATTCCTTAACTCTGCTAACCTCTGCTCAGTTGGTAGCAGTTGGATGGTTATGGGATCAAGTTCCTTTTCAGGTGAGGCGCAGAAGTTCATTCATAGAATTTACAGTGCAGAAGGAGGCCACTTGGCCCATCGAGTCTGCACCGGCCCTTTGAAAGAGCACCCTATCCAAGCCCACACCACCCCATCCCCATAACCCAGTAACCCCACCCAACACTAAGGGCAATTTTAGACACTAAGGGCAATTTAGCATGGCCAACCCACGCAACCTGCACATCCTTGGACTGTGGGAGGAAACCAGAGCACCCGTAGGAAACCTACACAGACACGGGGAGAACGTGCAGACTTCGCACAGACAGTGACCCAAGCCGGGAATCGCACCTGGGACCCTGGAGCTGTAGAGCAATTGTGCTAACCACTATGCTACCGTGCTGCCCCTTGAGCACACACTCCAATGAAATACTGCATTGTGGGAGGTGCTGTCTTCAAATGAGGCGTCAAAATAAGGCCCCATCTTCCCTCTTAGACACAAAAGACCCCATGCACTACCCAGCCTGGAAGTTCTTCTCTATATCTTGATCAATATTATCCCTCAACTAATGTCACTAAAACAGGTTATCTTGGCCGGGATTCTCCGCCGGGGTGATTCTCCATTTTGCCGGCGCCTGGGGCGTTCCTGACGGCGTGGGGCTGCCCCACAATGGGAAACTCCATTGACCGGCTGCGTAACGGAGAATCCCGCCGGCCGGTCAGGGCATATATGTAGCGGGGTGGGGTGGAGTGTTGGGCTGCCTAGAGCTTGTGAAGGGTGCTATAAAAATGCAAAAAATATTTGCTCTTTTCTTACCTGAATAAGATAGCTCCAATTGATCCAGCATCCCCAACCTTTTGGGGGAAGAGAGTTTCTGTCTACCCTTCTTGTGAACAAAGTGCATACTGTTGCGCCAGGGACCGGGTTCGATTCCCGGCTTGGGTCGCTGTCTGTACGGAGTCTGCACGTTCTCCCCGTGTCTGCATGGGTTTCCTCCCGGCGCTCCTGTTTCCTCCCACAAGTCCCGAAAGACGTGCTTATTAGGTGAATTGGACATTCTGAATTCTCCCTCAGTGTACCCGAACAGGCGCCGGAATGTGGCAACTCGGGGATTTTTACAGTAACTTTATTGCAGTGTTAATGTAAGCCGACTTGCGACACTAATAGAGATTATTATTATAAGTGTCTCCTGGCTTTAGTTGAATGGGCGAACTCTAAGTTTCAGATTCTGTCCCACTTTCTGTGCCATTGGGGAATTCTCCAGTAAGGATAGTAAATGAGAGTTTGTCATTGCATCAGGTGGAAACATTGATTTTGCCAAATGGAGCAAGCAAGGAAGAAATCTTTGCACTGGCTCCAGCCGGCTTAGTTTGCAGCTTGTGGCACACAGCGCAGACTGAGTGAAAGAGTTAACTTTCCCCGTGTGCACTCAGCACAGAGTGTGCAGCACGATTGGCTGAGGCGGAATGATTAGTCGATCTGCCCTCCTTATTACCAGGGTCCCTCTTGGCAGCCTGGCTGCTTCATAAGGTTCTAAAAATAAAGCACCCCCCTTGGTGCCTTTCATGTTGCACAGCATGCAGCCTGTGTGGCCTGCTCTGGTGACAGGGTATCTTGTTTTGGGAATCACCTGATGGAGAGCAAGCCTTTATTAAGCTGGCTCGCTGTCGAGTGTTCCAGTTTTGTTTGAAGCTCGGCGATTGACATTCAGGCACTCTCCTGCCTTCCTCACACACTTACCTCATGAGAATAACGAGGCAGCGGATGAAAATTGCCCTCCGACTGTGGATGCCGGTTCTGATGCTGAGAATAGTAGTAGCTGAAAAATGGGCTTCTGGCGGCAGCTTAAACACACACAGCCTGGCAAGTAGAGAAAAATAAATTGTCTCTTTCTACAATCCTGTTTGCTGCAAATGAGACTTTGTTTCTGAAAAAACACTCATATTTGAGTACCCAAATATGAGGCTTCATTATTGTAACACTTGTGAATTCTAATGCCTGATATGTTGTGGTTCTCTCTCCTGTGTGACCAATGTCTTTTTTTTTAGCATGAGTGCATTTGCTGTGGAGTAATGTTTTTGGCTAAATAGTAATGTTTTCACGTGAACCTTCATTCAGATCCAGGGCTGTATTCATCCGCATGCAATTGTTATCCTTCCGAACACTAATGGGATGGAGCTGTTGGTTTGCTACGAGGATGAAGGGGTCTACATAAATACCTACGGTCGGATCACCAAGGAGATGGTCGTGCAGTGGGGGGAGATGCCCACCTCGATTGGTATGTGTACACTTTCCAGCTCCTGTGACAGTAAAGCGCTTCATTTGCCGGCTTCAGTGCTGCCTGATTTCCCAACATCTGTTTCTGTCTCGAAAGTGAGTTGCTGACTCGTGCGAGGAGATTTGAACTGAGTACCGACTGAATACCCGGCCTTGTATCTGCCCACAGACCAGCTTCTCTTCCCCACCCCTCCTACCCAGATCAGCCTAAGTTATGCACTTTCATTTCATCTCCCGCATGCTTAAGAATATTTCAAAATCTGGATGGGCTCCTGTCTCTCACTCACCAGGTTTATAATAATAATAATCATTATTGTCACAAGTAAGCTTACATTAACACTGCAATGAAGTTACTGTGAAAAGCCCCTAGTCGCCACATTCCGGCGCCTGTTCGGGTACACAGAGGGAGAATTCAGAATGTCCAAATTACCTAACAGCACGTCTTTCTGGACTTGTGGGAGGAAACCGGAGCACCCGGAGGAAACCCACGCAGGCACGGGAAGAGCGTGCAGACCCCGCACAGACAGTGACCCAAGCCGGGAATCGAACCTGATTCCTGGAGCTGTGAAGCAACACTGCTACCCACTGTGCTATTGTGCTGCCCTATCCTTGACAAGGTTAATGAATCCTCTAATAAGGGAAATGATTCTTCCGATCTACGTCCTCCTTAATTTGGTACACCTCAGTCAGGTCCCTCATCAGCCTTCTCCGCTCTCAGCACTGTAGCTGAAAGCTACAAAAGAATATGAGCCCAGATGGACAGATTAAAGACTCTTGCTCCATTCTTGACCACCTCGTCAGTGACCACTGTTCCACTCACAATTCATCATGCAATATTTCATTTGTGCACTAATGCAGGTTATGGACTTTTGATCACAAGCTGCCTGTCCCCTTCTGATCAGCTACAATGACCTTAAGCATAAGGAGCTGTCAGTTTGATAATGGAAAAGTACAATTGCATTTATATGGCGCCCATCATAACAGCAAGAAATCCCAAAGCACTTGAGAGCCAATGAAGTACTTTTGTAAGTGTAGCTGTTGCTATAATGTAGGGAATGCAGTAACCAATTTGCGCGCTACAAGCTCTCGCCAACAGCAATGTGAACATTTTTGTAGTGATGTCAGGAGAGGGATAAATATTAGTCAGGAGAATTCCTCTGCTCTCCTTTGAACAGTTCCCGAGGATCTTTTACATTCGACTGAGGGAACAGATGAGGCTTCATTTTAATGTCTCATTCAAATACAGTGGAGCTCTCCCTCAGTATGGACAGGTAAACCCAATTCTGCAACGGAACTTAAACTCCACAGCATGTTGACTCGAGGTGACAACGATATCCATTAGCTAAGGCTGACATTAATTGGTCTCCTTAAAAACCAGCTCAGGATTCCCGTCGTATCATTGGCCAACAAGCTTGAGGAACCAGAGAGAAAAAGCCAACTGTTTGTTTTAATTTTCTACTGAAGTTTAAGATTTTTCTTCCTGAAGATATATTGCAGCTGGCTCATTAGTTTCCATGGGCATGTCCGCCCCAAGACCGAAAATTCCCGCCCAGGGCAACGGATTTTTAATTGGTTCACCAAATTTTCAGTGCCGCCCTCAATGATTCCTGCAGTGGCCGGGACTGGAAGATCTATTCCCCATATGTCTTCACCAGGTTCAATTCACCGCGTGTCCACCCATGAGTCAGAAAACTGAGGTTTCCATATTTACCGGCCCAAGATAGGTCAAAACTTCATTCATCTTCCATTTGCTTGTCTGGCTTTTCCTACCAGATCCCATGGTGCGGTGCTCGATGGGGATAAGTAGTTGGTGAACAAAGATACGCAACCTGGCTTGGTGCACAAATGATTCTTTACACATACATTGTGAGTGGGACAGTGGTCACTTGCGAGATGAGCTAGTGTCTTGAATCTGACTAATTGAATGCATATTTCTTTGCTGCACTTTAATTGCCGTACAACACATTGACTTAAATGAAGCAATCTCGCAAAACGACAATACAAACGGAAAACGCTGGAATACATTCACCACGTCAGCATCTGGGCAAAGAAAAACAGGGAGAACTCATCAAAGTTTTTCAGCAGTAGGCGAATCAAGGGTTCTGGGGATAAGGCGGGATAGTGAAGTTGAGGGGCGGGATTCTCCCATTCGGCGGCAGAGTGTCCACGCCAGCGGAAACTCTATCGCGTTTCACGACGGTGTGAACGGGCCGCAGGGAGTACCGATTCTGGCCCCTACAGGGGGCCAGCATGGCGCTGGAGCAGTTCACGCTGCTCCAGCCTCCAATCCCGGTGTGAACTGTGCGCCGCGAGATCCACGCTTGCGCAGTGGCGCCAACCCGCGCATGCGCGGTGGCCTCCCTCAACGCGCCGGCCCCGATGCAACATGGCGTGGGGGTTCAGGGGCCGGCGTGGGAGTTTAGGGACCGGCGTGGAAGAAAATAGGCCCGGGGAGCAAGAGGCCGGCCCGCCGATTGGTGGGCCCCGATTTTGGGCCAGGCCCCATCGGAGGATCCCCCGGGGTCGGAGCCCCCCCCCCCCCCCCCCCCCCCCTCCCCCCCGACCCTGTGCGCAGAGTTCCCACCAGCTGCGACCAGGTGTGAACGATGCCGGTGGGACTCTGCCTTTTTAAAGCGGCCGCTCGGCCCATCCGGGCTGGAGAAGCGGCGGCCCGGCCGCATAATAGAATCGCGTCAGGGCAGCTTGGACCAGTTGCGGGGATTTTGCAGCCCGGCCCCGGGCTAGGAGAATCTCGCCCGAGGAGTCTCCTATCAGATCAGTTATGATCTCATTGCGTGGCAGAGTAGACCCGATGGGCCAAATGGCCTACTTCTGCTCCTGCGTCTTATGGTCTAAGTCGATTCCCATCGAACCTGCTCTACCACTCAATAGAGCCATGAGCAGGGAGTTGGTTTAATGTCCTGGTCAACTTCCATCCCTCAACCTGCAAATACATCAACTCGTCACACATTTCATCCGCAGTTTCTGAGCCCTTTCTGTGTATAAATTGGCTGCCACCTTTGCCCACATTACTACAGTGACTGTGTACTTCAGAAGTAATTCATTGGCTGTGAAGTGTTTCCTGAACATGCGACAAAAGCAAGTCGTAAATGTCATTAAGTGTCCCAACAAAATTTAACACAGTGCCCTCAATGGCGATAGTAGAGCAGAGGACCAAAAGCTTAGTCAAAGAGGTGGGTTTGAAGGAGTGACTTAAAAGAGAAGAGAGAGAGCAGAAGGTAATTCAGTAGTTTGGGGCCTGGTCGGCTGGTACCACAACTGCCAATGGTGGAGCCGTGCTACATTTAGAAAAGGTGCTCTATAAAGTACACACAGCCTTTATTTGTTATCCCCCTCGTCGCCATACCGTAAAAGCACACAAAATTAAAAATTAAAGATTCTGGAGGGACTTGACAGCATAGACACTCGGAGGTGGTTTCTCCTGGGGGAATCTAAAACACAGTCTCAGGATAAGGGGTTAATCAACTAGGCCTGAGATGAGGAGGAAATACTTCACTCAAAGGGTTGTGGACGTTTCTACCTCAGAGGGTTGTGGAAGCTCCATCATTGAATATGTTTAATGCTGAGGTAGACAGAATTTTGTTTTCTCAGGGAATCAGGGGATATGGAGATCGGTCGGGAAAATGGAGTTGAAACCTGAGGTCTGTCATGATCGTATTGAATGGTAGAGCAGGCTCGAAGGGCCGAATGGACTGCTCCTGCTCCTACCTCTTATACTGTCATCATAAAACTGTTACAGTGCAGAAGAAGGCCATTCAGCCCATCATATCTGTGCCGGCTCTCCATAGTAGCAATTTAGCTAGTGCCACTCCACTTCCTTTTCCCCGTAGCCTGGCACATTCTACCTTTTCAGTATGTTCACACAAATATAGTTGACTAATAATTATCATTATATTTTGCTATAGGTCTCTTTTCATGTGTCCTAACATTGTACTGCTGGTTAGAAACTCTCTGACATTTGCCAGCAATATTGTTCTTTGGTTTCAGTTCTGCTCAGAATCATAGAACACAGAACATACAAACATACAAATTACGATCAAGGAATGGGCCATTCGGCCCCTCCATCCTGCTCCGCCATTCAATACGATCATGGCTGATCTGATTATGATCCCATATTCCTGCCTGGCCATAATGACCTTCACCCCTTTGTTTATCAACAATGTATCTAACTCTGCCTTAAAATATTCAAAGACTCGGCTTCCACCGCCTTTTGAGGAAGAGTGTTCCCGAGTCTCCCAGCTGTCTGATAGGAAAAAAAAGTGCTTCACTTCTGACCTAAATGGGCGACCCCCTTGTTTTTAAACAGTCATCCCGAATACTAGATTCTCCCACAAGAATATGGGCAGCACGGTAGCATAGTGGTTAGCACTATGGCTTCACAGCGCCAGGGTCCCGGGTTCGATTCCCAGCTTGGGTCACTGTCTGTGCAGAGTCTGCACTGCACTTCCCCCATGTCTGCGTGGGTTTCCTCCGGGTGCTCCGGTTTCCTCCCACAGGTCCTGAAAGACATGCTATTAGGTATTTTGGACATTCTGACTCCTCCCTCTGTATACCCGAAGAGGCACCAAAGTGTGGCGAATAGGGCATTTTCACAGTAACATCGTTGCAGTATTAATGTAAGCCGCCTTGTGACAATAAAAATGATTACTATTATTATTACAAGAGGAAACATCCTCTCCACATCCACCTTGTCAAGATTCCTCAGGATCTTATATGATTTAATCAAGTCACCTCTTACTCTTCTAAACTCGAGCAGATACAAACCAAGCTTGTCCAATCCACCAGTCTAGATATTAATGTAGTAAACCTCTGAATTACTTCCAAAACGTTTACATCCTTCATTAAATAAGGAGACCAATACTGTACACAGTACTTCAGTTGTGGTTTCATCCCATGCCTTGCACTTAATCATAGAATCCCTACAATGCAGGAGGCCATTCGGCCCATTGAGTCTGCACCAACCCTTGGAAAGAGCACACCCAAGTTCACGCCTCCCTCCACCCCTCACTGTCACCATACGACGCTATATAACTTAAACATAACATCCCTACCTTTGTATTCAATTCCCCTCACAAAAAACGACAACATTCTATCATGTTTTCTCATACCTGCTGCACCTGCCACTAGCCTTTATGATTCATGCACTAGACCCCCAAGGTCCCTCTCTATCTCAGAGCTCTGCAATCTCTCACCATTTAGATAATATGTTTCTTTTTTATGTATAATGTCAAAGTGGACAATTCCACACTTTCCCACATTGTACTCCATTTGCCAAGTCTTTGCTCGTTCACCGAACTTATCTGTATTCCTTTGTGTGACCCCCATCACACCTTACTATCCCACCTGTCTTTGTGTCATGAGCAAATTTGGTAACAACCCCTTGAGGACCGAAGCAGGCCATTCGGTTCGTCCTGTTTGTACTAACTCCGTGAAACAACTATCCAATCAGTCCCACTCCTCCCAGCTCTTTCTCTGTAGCCCAGTAATTGTTGGCCTGTCTGTGTCGAATTACCATGTGAAAGCTATTGTCTAATCTGTTTCCCCCACTGTTTCATGCACTGCAAGTGGGCAGCCTGTGGCCATCTGGGGCTATGTCGATTTTACTTATTGCATCCGAGAACATCATAACTCACTGCGTAATTTGTTGTTGATCAAATTAGGCGATGACACAGTTGGCACGGCAACGATTCATGCACTTTGAGAAAAAAATTGCAGTTGTAGGGTTTCTGGTTGTGGAGCAGGTTTTTGACACTGATGCAGAAATAACTCAGTGACTCATTGTTCCTTTGCTTTATTTTGGTAATTCTTCCATCTGTCTTCTCTACATCAGTGGGAATTCTCAGTCGACTCGCAAGTATTTACCACGGGAATCAAATTTTAGCTCCTCGTTGTTCTCAACTTTAACTGTTGAAATTTCTGGTCATACTCTGTTCACCCAGAAGGTTTTTTTATGTTGCTAAGGACCATAATTGGCAACCACTCTTTACCCATGGAAGGTGAAGTGATTTTCCAGGGCACTTTTGGAGATAGTTAAGAATCAGCATTGAGTTTGGGATCGGTCACGCATAGGTCGGACCAGATAAAGATGGCAGATTCCCTTACCTTAAGGACATAATATGCACATTTGCACTTTTTAAAATATATTAGCGAATGCCTTGCAAAAGCCAAATACTACATATTCTGGAAATCTGAAATAAAAGCAGAAAATGCTAGAACCGCTCAGTAGTTCAGTCAACATCTGTGGACAAGGAAAAGCTAACAATTCAGGGCGATGACCTACTTTTGTGTCTTGACCTCATTCAGATTTTTTGACTCCATTTCCTGCCCAGCAAATGGCCAGATTGCGAAGCTGACTGGGAACAGGGCACGAAATCCTGTGGATAGGAAGCAGCATCTGGGAATCCTTGGGACCATCCCTGGCTATTAAAGTGGATTGGTGAGGTTACACATAGGCCATGGCACAGAGGATAGGACCAAGTGCAAGGGGGTGAGATTACAAGTGGGGAGATGAGTTTGAGAGATGACTGGGAGGGCTGGGGGAGGGGGGTGGGGTGGAGGAAAGCTCCCATTGTGAGAGGCCCCGGGGACAGGGGGGTGGTTCTCAGTATCAAGGGGTGGAGAATCCAAGAGATCACGGGAAGCGATCATCAGATCATGGAGCTAGGTGATTTGAGGATTTTAGAGGGTGCGGTATTGAAAGACCGTGGGAGCTTTGCTTGAAGGGTTTGGCGGGATGCACTCTTGCTGCTCCTGGCCCACAAGCATTGCTATAAAAACATTCACTCTCTGAATCCAACAGTTCTTGTCTCCCTTCAGTTGCCGAGTCCTGGGAAACAGGTGCTGGAGGTGTTGAATTTAAATTGATGAAATAATTACTGACCTGCTTCTCAGGAACAGGTTACTCCTCCAAGCCCAAACCAGCCATGTTTAAACCGGACACAGTCACGTTTCCATTAAATTAGGGTCAAAGGTTTTATTTTTAACAACTTAACCTCCCTCCCCAACACTGTCCCGTTTATCCAACAGTCAGTGGAATTACTCCTGTGGTCTTCACTTCAATGGAATCAAATGCTGCTTACCTCTTGACAATACTTTATAAGCTTTAAGGCACTATAAAGCAGCAATTAAACAGATTTAACGCTGATCTTTTAAAAAAGAAACTAATGTCTCATTCCATATTTGTAACCCCTTATCCCTGATAAATATACCCTCACACATTCCTTCTATATGCTTCCTACAGGGAGTGTCCATTGTCTAGCCAATAGAACCATAAACCCAGGCAGTGGCAGGTTGCCTTGTGATGGCCATCTCTTGTCCAGGATTACAAAATTACGTTAAATACATTTTAAGTTACAGGTCCTTGTTCAAGAAATGTTACTCAAACACAAACTTCCAGATAAGTGCACAATACATGTATCATCTGCAATGTTTCGATGGCCACAGGTTTTACTCCATTGTCACAATATTTGGAACGATTTAGATATCAGAATATCAGCCATATTCATAGTTGCCCTTCAGAAGGTGGTGGTGAGTTGCCTTCTTGAACTGCTGCACTCCCTGGGGTCTAGATGGTAGTGGTGGTGGGTTTGGAAGGCATTGTCTAAGGAACCTTGGTGAGTTACTGCAGTGCATCTTGTAGATGATACACACGGCTGCTACTGTTCGTCGGTGGTTGTGAGATTGAATGTTTGTGGAAGGGGGAGCAATCAGGTGGGCTGCTTTGTCTTGGATGGTGTCAAGCTTCTTAAGTGTTGGAACTGCACACATCCAGGCTCGTGGGGAGCATTCCATTACATTCCTGATTTGTACATGGTGGACAGGCTTTGGGGGGGGGGGGGGGGGGGGGGGGGTCAGGAGGTGAGTTACTCGCTGTATGATTCCTAGTCTTTGACCTGCCCTGGCAGCCACAGTATTAATATGGCTAGGCAAGTTCAGTTTCTGATCAATGGTAACCCCCAGGATATTGATTGTGGGGGATTCAGCGATAGTAATGCCATTGAATGTCAATGCCATTGATAGTCAATCCTCTCTTGTCAGAGATGGTAATTGCCTGGCTCGTATTTCAAGTCCTCTGTCCAAGAGCTTTTAAACGGTTACATAGAACATAGAACAGTACAGCCCTTCGGCCCTCGATGTTGTGCCGAACAACGATCACCCTACTCAAACCCACGTATCCACCCTATACCCGTAACCCAACAACCCCCCCCCGTAACCTTACTTTTTAGGACACTACGGGCAATTTAGCCTGGCCAATCCACCTAACCCGCACATCTTTGGACTGTGGGAGGAAACCGGAGCACCCGGAGGAAACCCACGCACACACGGGGAGGACGTGCAGACTCCGCACAGACAGTGACCCAACCGGGAACCGAACCTGGGACCCTGGAGCTGGTTGTGAGGTTTCCAGCCATCACTACCTTCCCTGGCAGTGCATTCCAGATTCTCACCACATAGACAGTAGCCATTCACGAAGGCAGCTCACAACCATCGTCTCAACGGCACTTTAAGATGGTCAATAATTGTTGGCCTTTTCAGTGAAATGTGTAGCCCGCAAAGGAATACCAAGCAATTTAAAAATAAGAAAAGGCACGTTGCCAATGGCGGTGTGATTAAAATTCGAGATCTGCTAAGGGCCAAAATTGATTGGGCACAGAAATCTGGGAGGGTTAAAGAGTTGGAGGGGGTTACGGAGATAGGGATTTGTCCAGCAGTGTTCCTTTATAAGTCACACAGTGTACCAAGGCTCTCTGTCAAGGGATCACACGTGGGGCAGCACGGTAGCATGGTAGGTAGCATAAATGCTTCACAGCTCCAGGGTCCCAGGTTCGATTCCCGGCTTGGGTCACTGTCTGTGCGGAGTCTGCACGTCCTCCCCGTGTGTGCGTGGGTTTCCTCCGGGTGCTCCGGTTTCCTCCCACAGTCCAAAGATGTGCAGGTTAGGTGGATTGGCCATGCTAAATTGCCCGTAGTGTCCTAATAGTAAGGTTAAGGGGGGAGTTGTTGGGTTACGGGTATAGGGTGGATACGTGGGTTTGAGTAGGGTGATCATTGCTCGGCACAACATCGAGGGCCGAAGGGCCTGTTCTGTGCTGTACTGTTCTATGTTCTATATATAAGGTGCCGCGGAAGACTGTCTCCCTTGGTATGTCCCTGGCCCCACTCAGTATGAATAACTGCAAGTCACAGCTCGGTTAGTAGCACTCTCACCTCTGAGTCAGGAGATTGTGGTACTCCAGGAATTGAGGCTATGAATCAAGGCTGACACTCTGGTGCAGCGCTGAGGGAGTGCTGCAGCATTGCCTTCAGGATGAGGTGTTAACCGGAGGCCTGTTCTTTTTCGCTGCCTTTCGTTTTGGGTCCATCAAGGAACAAGTGCAGGAAAGTGGAAGGAAATTGATTCCTTTGTGAAGAAAGGAGAAAAACATTCTGATGGCACCAGGGATTGACTCTTTTCCTTTTATTTTGTAGCATATATCCAATCAAATCATATAATGGGTTGGGGAGAGAAGGCAATTGAACTTCGTTCTGTGGAGAGCGGCCGTCTCGATGGAGTGTTTATGCACAAGAAAGCGCAGAAACTGAAATTCCTGTGTGAAAGAAATGACAAGGTAATTACCAGAATCTGCAGTGTTATATTCATGTATGAATGTTTGTCACATTGCTCTCAGGACTAGCGATTTCCAGAGTTCACTCGTTTAACCAGTGGCACTTCAATAGTGTCTTTTTGATACTTCCTGCGAACAATTTACTATCACTGAGTTCTCACCAAGGACTCAAGGGTACTCTTAACCTCCTTCCCATAAGCCTTGGGTCAAGTTCATTGGGCCAATGCTTGTCGCTCAAGACAGGACCTCAAAACAAGTTATAAAAACAGGAAAGCCCTGGAAAAAACCCAAAACACCTGCTGAGATGCTGCTGCACTTTTCTGTTCTCCGTTCAGATTTGCAGCATCTGCAATATTTTGCATTCAGCTCAAAATCAGCCGAACGTAGCCGTTTATCCTAATGATGTTGTTGAGCTTTTGCAGTTCCATTTTCCTGCATAATGGAAGAATGGCACTGGGGATTCGGGACTTCGAGATTATAGTGAAGCTAGGATTGTTCTCTCTGAGGGAAACAATGGCAACGTGAGATTGAATTGGGATTTTCAAGTTATGAGGGATTTTGCGAGACTGGATAAAGAGAGATTGGGAAATGAGTTGGTAATCGATGGGGGGGGGGGGGGAGCAAATTTATGATGATTGCCAAAAGAGCCAGCGGGGAAGTGAGAAGAATTTTGTTTACGCAGTAAGTTGTTACAATCTGGAATGTGCTGTCTGAAAGGGTACAAATTTAGTTGTAACATTAAGAAAGGAATTGGATACACACTTGAAGAGGGAGCATTTGTAGGACAGTAGAGAAAGAGCAGGGGTTTGGGGCTAACTGATAGCTCTTTCAGACAGTCAACACAGGCACGAGGGGCTAAGTGGGGTCACGTTCTGTGCTCCATGATTCTATAATATGAAAGCTTTATATAAATGCAATTTATCTTTATAAAGATAGCCGGGGCGATTCTCCAAAATGGAGACCAAGTGTTCGAGCCGTCGGGAACGCCGTCGCATTTCACGACGGCGCGAAACGGGCACGGGGACAACTGATTCTGTCCCACACAGGGGGCGAGCATGGCACTGGAGCGGTTCACACCCCTCCAGGCCCACTTCCCAGTGCCAAATGGGCACCGCGCCAACCCGCGCATGCGCAGTTGGGCCGAGCCGATCTGCGCATGTGCGGGGGACTTCTTTAGTGCGCCGGCCCCGACTCAACATGGCTTCGGGATTCAGGGCCCGGCCGCACAACAAAGTAGGCCCGGGGGGGGGGGGGGGGAAGAGGCTGGCCCCATCAGAGGACCCCCCCAGTGAAGGAGCACTTTCCCCCGCCCCACAGGTCGCCGCCCCCCCCCCACCCCGACCCTTTGCACAGAGTACCCGCCGTAGGCGACCAGGGGTGAACGGTGCAGGCGGAACTCTGCTGTATCCACGCCGCCGCTCGGCCCATGCGGGCCGGAGAATTGGCGGACCCGCCGATTCCAGTGGCCCGCGGCCTGCGCCACGTCAAACGCGCTGGCGTAAATGGCGCCGATTCTCCGCACCTCGGAGAATCGCGTGCCGGCGCAGGGCCTCGTGGCGCAGTTGCGGTGATTCTCCGGCCCAGCAATATCTATTGCAACAGCAACAACTTGTATTTATATAGTGCCTTCAATATAGTGACTAAGCCTGAGGTATGTATCCTGCGTTGGTTGTATCCATATATGATGCGGATGGTACACCCATGGTGCACAGGTGAGCAGCAAGTTGAATAGATCGACAGTATGTTTTTATTTTTTCCTGGGATGTGGGCATTCCAGAATTTATTGCCCTTGAGAAAATGGTGTTGATAGTTCCAAGGCAGGATGGTGTGTGACTTGAAGGGGAACTCTCAGATGGTGGTGTGCTAATTGTGCCCATTTATACATCAGTGCATCAATCCTAATTATACAGGGGGCTGGATTCTCCGTTTCAGGGACTACGTCCCCACGCCATCATAAAATCTGTGCGTGGCCTTTCACGCCAGAAAAACTGGCATGAAAAGGCTATTTATTCACAGCCCTGCAGGGGGCTAGCAGGGACCAGTCGTGAAACTAGCAGCTTTAGCTGCAGATACGGGCCACTGCACAGTTCGGAGGGCGCACGTGCGCTCGGCAGCGGCCTCCAGCGGCAGTGCCGTGTTCCATGGTGGACTCAAACCGCGGAGCTGGACCTTCTAAATGGTGCCTCCGATCGGCCGCGTGCCCGTCCCGGACCGCCCACCCAAAAATAGCCCGGTCCCGTATCAGGTCCCCCCCATGCGCTCCGATCGGACCGCCCCCCACCATGGCGGCCGTGGACTGAGTCCACAGCCGCTCCGCGAGTATCCCGAACGGCAGGACCACACTAGATCCACGCCGTCAGGGGCAGAGAATGGCGGAGCGGGCCTCTGGCAATGGCCGCAGGTAGGGAATACGCAAAGCGGCGTACTCTCTTCTTGTATGCCGCTTTTTGGGGCCTGGAGAATCGGGGAACCAGCACCAGTCCCGATTCCATGCGCGAAAGTGGATTGTCCGCCCCGGCGCCAGACGCGATTGTGGCCTCGGGGTGCGGAGAATCCAGCCCAGGATCTCAATCACAAGTAGCTGCTTAACTGGCTCCGCTTATTAACACTCTCTCCTTTTTATTCTTCCCTTTTAGGTGTTCTTCGCCTCATCCCAGTCTGGTGGAAGCAGTCAGATTTATTTTATGACACTTGGTCAAAACGCCCTCTTGAACTGGTAGCCTCTGGGAAACTTAAGAACACTCTGTGGAAGTTCAGTTGCCATGAAGTGACCATCTTCACCTACTCTCAGTCCCATTGGCATGCACTGCTCTCGACTAGTCATGACCGTGTAAGGGCCGGTCTTCCATCTACAGCTGAGGCCGCAGCTGGGCACAAGAGCTTGCCGTCTGTCTCGCCCATGAGTAAAACTGGTTTCTGTAATTCTACTGATTTACATTCGGGCCATTGTAGCAGATTGAAAATATATTACTGTACTGTCCAGCAAAAAGGTAGCTTAGTGTGCCAGCTGTTTGCACATATACATATGCACATGGTCCTTTGCACATCCCTGACTTTATCGCCTACTTTCTCGACAAGTGACAACTTCCAACATTTGACCCCAGTATTTTGTATAGGCGGTATTTTAAATGGGTTTTATGTCAGTAGTACTGTTATTAAGGCAGCGATGTACTGTATTTTGTGTGAAAATAATTCTCTAGCAACTTTATCAATGGGACTTTCTGACCCCCGACATCCACAGCTCTGCAACTGCTTGGCCTTTTGATGACATTGGAGTAGGTCAGTCAAAGGCAGGCATTTTTAGTGACATTCACCCCAATTCAGTGAGGGAGATGTTCACCATGTTGCCTGGGTGCAGAAGTAGGCTATTGAGCCCCTTAAACCTGCTTCATTATTCAATTAGATCATTGCTCATCGACATCTCGGTTCCATTTTCCCCCATTTTCTTCATTTGCCTTGACACCCTGACCCAACAAAATTCGAACAATTTTCATCTTGAAAGCTCCAGTTCACCTCCAGCAGCAACTTTGGGGAAAATAATTCCAACTTTCTGTCGCCCAGTGAGTGGAATTTAAAGCTCCCAGTAGGAGTAGGCTCGGAGGCTGATTAAAGCCCTTGCGGCTCACTGAAGGGCCTCACCCCATCAATGCAGATCTTCTACAAGTGACTGGCAGAGATCTCACCACCTGGGCAAACTTCCAGGTGAAGCAAGGGGGGCATGCCCACAGCCTGAGGGGAGACTGTCCTTCTCGGGCATTCTGTGCCCAGCAGAGGGAGTCACCAGTGTATCTTGGAAGAGAATCCCTGTGTTATTTTCACCGACACACTCCGTTATATCGCCAGGGCCTCCCTGTGGAGCTGGGAACCCCGAAGACAAACAGCAGGCTGCCTGATTGGGACTTAATCCCGACGGGACTCCAGTAAAAGGCAGGCATGGAATTTGGTGGATGGATGAACCCACCACTGCGATCATAAAATTCAGCCCAATGTGTGATTCCACTCTTCGATAATCTGGCTCGAGTTTTCAGGTTATACCGTGATATTCTTAACTTACTCCACCAAGGAAACAGTTTCTTTTTAGCTAATCTAACAACTTTAAAAAAACATTTAAACATCTCAATCTGACGTACAGGTCAGCCAGTGGAAATTTAAATTGGGCGGTCTCCATAGCAGGCAATCAATCCCCAACATCAGATTGAAGCCCATGTAACAAGTTGAAAGTCTGCCCTCAGGTTTTTGAGAAGGGTTTCAGTATTTTAGCAAGGGCTACAATCTCCTGCAGCCTTGCCATTGTCCAAAGTTAACATGCATTTCAGTGCAAAATTACCCCACAAGAGGGATTCCAAACATTTTGCATCATAAAAGCTTGGACAGGGATGCTGGTAAAGTCCTGGCCTGTGTGCAGAAGAATTCACCACTCGATCCAGGAGAGACATTCCATTTTGCCAAAATCCAATCAACACATCCTTCCCTCTCCAAGTAATGTTCAGGCAAATTGTCTCACTGCTTTCCAAGAATTTCGTTTATCAGCCCTGATATATATTCTGATATTTCATCATGAACGTACGATATAGGAAAACGTGGTGCAAGATAGCGCCTGATGAATTGGTTTGAAGGGTGAAGCAAGGAAACAAAGCGAAGAGATTAGTGCACTTTTTTGTCGAGGGGTTGTGCTGTTAACCTGATGTAGCCCCTATTGGTGGGTTGCACATGTCCGCTTAGTGGCACTGAAGCTGTGTTTGACAGATGTGTCTCTGATTATTAGTCCTCATTCAGTGCCAATTGTTCTAATGATATCAGCAGTTTTTATAAGCTCTGTAGCCGTTTCTCCATGCCCCCCGAACCCACAGGGATAATAACAATGAACAAGCCTAGTAACAGCAAACCCCATAATTTCCATGGACTTTCTTTGCTAAGCTTCTCGCTTGCTTTATGGGCTGATCACAGTTGCTTAGTTTGTCAAAGGATCTCGCACAATCTAAAGTTCCTTTTTTTTTAAAAAGAAAATGAAAATAACTTCTGAATACCATGACAGCCATCCCACGTCAGTTTGGAAAGCAGGAAGTGCTAAAAAAATATAGTCCATCTTGTGAAAGGCAGGCAGGCAGGAGCATTCGTAAAATGGATTAAGGAGACCTGGTTTGGCCAATGTGTAGTGAACCCAACAAGTAAGGGCAGGTGGTTCCGCACATAGCTTTAGGGGTGAAAGTAGAAGGGGTTTCAGCTGGAGAACAGTTTGGTGAAAGTGATTATAATTTAGTTCGATTTAGGGTAGCCAAATCATAACTACATTTGCAGATGGTATAAAAATTAGCCACCTGGTTGATAATGAAGAAGAAAGCAGGAATATATCAAAGGTCTTGTGTGGTGCACAGAAAAGTAGCAAATGGAACTCAATCCAGAGAATTGTGAGTTAGTACACTTGGAGGAGGTTAACAAGGCAAGGGAACACACGAGAAATCAGCATGTTACTGAGGGGTCTAGAGGAACAGAGGGACATTGGAGTGCACAGATCTTGAAGGTGGCTGGGCAGGTCGGTACGGTGGTCAAGAATGTGTACATTAGCCGAGGCATGGAATGAGGGTCTGGAGGCTATACTGGAATTATATAAAAAACTGCTTAGGCCACAGCTGGAGCACAGTGTGCCGTTCTGGTCATTGACAATCGGAAAGATGTGGGGCGCAATCTACCCATCGCTTCCTGCCTGAACGGGTGTGCACACAGCCAGCAGATGCCGGGAGAGGTCTCACCCAATGTCCATTACGCCGTGCAAAACCAACCAGACCTAGTGAGGTATTGCGATCTGTGGGCAGGACCCAGTCACGCACGACCAGATCTAACCGGCTCCCGGCATTTATCGGCCTCCCCAGGGAGACCCCAGACTGGCACCAAATTAGTATTAGTCCCCGCAAATGTGGATCAGGCGGATTGGCACCTGGGTGGTCTTCCAGGCCATTGGCAGCCCCTGGGTGCCCAGGGAAAGGAAAGGGTAGCCCCCTGATTCTCCCCCTGTCATCCAGGCACCTTGGCACTGCTACCCTGGCACTGCCAAGGGTCAGGCCCTGAGTGGGGTCATACCCATGAAAGGAGGGATGAGAGTGGTATGAAGGGTGAAGGGCGGGTATGAAGGGGCCTCCGAAAGGATTGGGTTAGTGAAGGGTGGGAGTCCTGGAAGGGGGGGGGGGGGGCTGAAAAGGGACGTGTGAAAACCTGAAAAGGGAGAGACATCAGCGACACCCTCTGAGAAGCCAGTCTGGCCAGCGGATTCAGCACCCCAGTGAAAACAATTCTATAGGCTTGCCCGGAGCGAAACTCTCCAGGGTCCAAAAAAGTGACTAAGTGTGGTTAGATAGCTGTGCGGAATTCACCGTTGGAGCTGGGGAGAACTTCACAAGCAAACCCACCTGAAATGACACTTCCGAAACTTTTCCTTTAGGTCGTGCATGTGAAAGCATGAGAGAGGGTGCAGAGGAGATTGACAAGGACATATCCTGGGCGGGAAAATTTTAGTCATGAGGAAAGATTGGATAAGCATTCTTTGGAACTGAGGAGGCTGAGGGGAGACCTACTAAAGTGTATAAAATTGTGAAGAGTATAAGTGGTGTCGATGAGAAGGCCCTGTTCCTCTGGTTAAGGGGTTCATAGTGAGAGGACATCGAATGAGGATATGAGGTGGATTTGAAGGAAGTATTTTCACCTAAAGAGTGGTCAGATTAGGAACTTACTGCTGATGATGTTGTGATTCCTCACGTTTTACAAAAATGGGTTAATGGTTCAGGCTTTAGCTTTGTCTGCTATTTTCTTTCTTTCCTGCTTCTGACACATGTGAGAAATATTACCACTGTTCAGCAGATGACTAGACCTGATTATCCAGTCAGGTACAGCCTGAAATATCTCCAACACATTTGCCTCGTTCCCACCCTCAGATTTTTTATTTAATCACAAATCTATGACATGGAGTTCAGAACACTCGCCTGAGAAACAAATAGAGCAGGAAGTAAAAGAAAGAAATAGGGAAAAACGAGAGGGAAATGTGAAAAGTGACAGAGTAAGGAAGACAGAGAGCACACAAGCAGAAGAATATGGGCTTTGCAGGGTCAGATTTAATGCTGGGAGCAGTGGTAGTTGCTTTAAGGTGGGACTTGTGCCCCTTCCTCAGAAGGACGTCCCTCTTGTAAAACAATCAGAGGGTCGGCAGCTCTGCAGCACCACCGTAAGTGGTGGTTATTGCTAGGACTGCAGGCAGTCCCCAGTGCACCTTAGCAAGTCGGGGGCATCAGTAAGTGCTTTGCAGGGCCAGGTTCAAGAGGCTGGGAGGGGAATCATCGTGGCCAGGGAAGGGCGGGGCGGGTGGGTGGGGGGGGGGGGGGGGGGGGGGGGGGAGCCTGCAAAGGAAAACCCCCTTCCTGATCTGACAACAGCCCACGCAACTGAAGCTGTCGGACCTCCCACATGCAGTGAGCCTCCACCCATTGAGGCAACTTAAGGGTCTCAATAGGCCAAAGGGCAGGCGCCACTTGGCGCCTCCTCCACACTCCCTGTAAAATTTTAGACAGTTTGGGAGATGGGTGGCTAAGTGGCAGGAAGGCCATCCGCTGCATTTTACACACCGCTGTCTTCAAATGCGCCAGGGTAGGGAACATAAAACCCAGCCAATTGTGTGATACAAGTGGAGAAAGAATGACCAAGAAAGATTAAAGCTGAGGGAGAAAGAAATGTTCAGAGAAAGAAGTGAGCAGAGAGAAAGAGTTGGGTAGAGAGAGAGAGGAAGTGTTGAGACAGTAATAAAGGCAGAAAAAAGTGGAGAGAAAGACAAGGATAAAGGAATGAACAAAAAGAAAAACAAGCAAACGTGAAGAAAAAGGAAAGAGCACGGATTCAAGCAAGCAATGTGAGATTGGAATATCAGTGAAGTAGAGAGATAATGGAAGATGAGTTATGAGAGAAAACTAGAGAGGAAGATAAATTAATCAAAGAGAATGAAATATGGGGAGTACTATAGTCAGATTGGTGTTTTAATATACAGCTTTGAATTATAGTCACAGTTTCATCATCATCATATTTTTATTGGTGAATTTGCACCAGTAGATATTGGACAAGGCAGGAAAGATGAAGGGCAGGAACCTAAAGAAGAAATCTCTTTTGACACAACCGCACTTTGTTCATTCTGTGGATCCTCATTCCCAGCACAAATTGGTTTTATCTGTCACCAAAGAACAGACTGCAGAAAAAGCCTGTCGTCTTTGATGCCAAAGGATGAACTGATAATTCTGTGCACTTGTTAAATCTGACTTTACTTAAATCAAAGACTATTATTGCGCTTGTACCAGTACGGGTTCACATTTCAACTATCTACAGTAATCTTTCTTCCTTACCTTTTCCCAGACTTAATTTTTTTTTAACTATCACGATTATTAAGGGCGCATTCCACTAATTAGTGATGCGGTGGAGACTACTGTCAGTGATATTAATGACTGAAGATTTCTACGTGGGAATCCATCATCTGATATTTTGATGGCAGCATAAGCCATTGCAAATAATGAGCTAATGCTTACGGTTAAATAGCAGATGAAAGGATGCAGGCGAGTTCCATTGAACATTTGCCAGCTCCGTATTTCAGTATTATTACTTCTTATCTGGGAGCAAGACTTTCTGCACAGCAAGAATGGCTAAGGCCTCACTCCACTGACCTAAGTGTGGCAGAGGTCACACAACTCCGGTCTGAGGTCAGCCAGACCACCACAAATCCCAGGGGCTAAGTCACGTGCCTGACCACCCCAGCCTGGCCCTATCCACCTTCTTTGTAACCAGGCAAGAAAATCATTCTTTTTTTTCCCATTACCCACTGGAGCCATTCTGCCAACACGAGCAAAAATTGGCAAGTCATGTTGCAGCTGTACATGTTGCAGCTGTACATGTTGCAGCTGTACAGGACCTTAGTTAGGCCTCATTTGGAATTTTGTGTACAATTCTGGTCGCCACATTACCAGAAGGATGTGGATGCTTTGGAGAGGGCAAAGAAGCGGTTTACCAGGATGTTGCCTGGTATGGAGGGCATTAGCTATGAGGAGAGGTTAGATAAACTCAGATTGATTTCACTCGGATTGTTTTCACTGGAACGATGGAGATTGAGAGGTGACTTGATAGACGTCTACAAGATTATGAGGGGTACAGACAGAGTAGATAGATGCTCTTTCATAGGAGAGTCAAGTACGAGGTGGCGTAGGTTTAAAGTGCGTGGGGAAAAGTTTAGAACAGATGTGTGAGGCACGTTTTTTTTACACAGAGTATGGTAAATATATGGAACCCGCTGCCTGGGGAGGTGGTGGGAGCAGGTACGATAGCGGCATTTAAGGGGCATCTAGACAAATATGTGAATTGGGTGGGAATGGAAGGATACGGACTTCATAAGTGCATATGGTTTTAGTTTCGGCACGTACCATGGTCGGCGCAGGCTGGAGGGCCCAAGGGCCTCTCCCTGTGCTGTATTATTCTTTGTTCTTTGGGCCATCAACCTATTATCCTGATGGGCAGGTAGCCCACGGCAAACCTAGACAGAGCTTGCACCAGAGTTCGACAGGCATAGATCTGTGTTTGAGCATTACAAGGGCAGAAAGGAAAAAATATATCCCTCCGAGGCCCAGGAGCTACATCCACCTTCAGCCCCCCCATGTGTTGGGGTGGACGGGTGGAGATATACAAGCCATTTGTTTGCCATCCCCCAGGCCGATTAAAGGCCATCTAAGTGAAACAGAATTGGTTCCATTCCAATTTTCCTGAACCATCACCTGGAAGAATACAAATGAAGTCCCAATAATTCTGAAGCCTATCAAGATAATTAATTAACTGCAAGGTCCAAAAACACTTTTTACGAATGTTTTAAATAGAATTCCAAGTATTAAATGCGTAAATCAATCTGCTGAACTCAGTGGATTGTCTGCATTCCAGGCATGATATTTGGTGTTGTGAACTCCAAGGCATCTGCTTCCTGTGCCAACTACAATTTTTGGTTTACAAGTTCAAAAGTTCCCAACAACCATTTGACAGGCAATTTAGCACCAAAGGTGTTTATTTTTCAAATGTTTTCCGCCTGTTTCTAGTTCTGTAAATAGCATTCCATAACTGTACAATTTCAACAATTTTTGTGTTGCTAACAAATCCTTTAAAATGAAGGGTTTTGTGAAATTTCACTTCTGCAAAGAGCTAAATAAAACTGGGCTGTGAAAGCACTTTAAAGGAATAAGTCAAAGTACAGAGATTGTTCTTACTATTGAGATGATGTGGAGATGCCGGCGTTGGACTGGGGTGAGCACAGTAAGAAGTCTTACAACACCAGGTTAAAGTCCAACAGGTTTGTTTCAAACACGAGCTTTCGGAGCACGGCTCCTTCTTCAGGTGAATGGAAAGGCTTGTTCCAGAAATGTTTATATAGACACAGTCAGAGATGCCCCGGAATGCGAGCACCTGCAGGCAATCAAATCATCAAAGATGCAGAATTACTATTGAGAGCCAGCATTGCAAGTTAGCAATTAGGGATAGTCTTATTTTTCAATCTGTAACTATGCACTTGAATTCTTTGTAGCACTTCGAATCGCTAGGCCATTAATTACTGAGGATCACAGTTCTTTGCAATGCCTGCTGAAGGATATTGAGAGTGGTAATCGCGTTTCCAGTTTGATCCAAAACCTTTAAACGAGACCTAAATCTCTAAGTCTTTGTGACCTTATCTTCCATTCAAGGCACTATCCTAATGGAAAGTCACCATGATAGTTCATTAAGTTATTGTGAATACTTTTCAAATCTATTTTATCCTTCTCATTGTGGCACTCAGTGCTCACACGGTTAGGTTGCCTGAGTTGGCCTGGGCACGGATTGTCTGTTTTTCCAGCATGCATCTTTGGTGATGTGATCTCCTCTGTCCTTGCACCCGACCACCCTCCCACCTGACTCGCTCTCAAGCAGAAAATCTGCACTCCTAACCCTGGTGAACATCCATTCTCGGAATCATTTAAATATATCTGACAAGCTTCCCCAATGTAACCTAGGAGAGGAGGTAGAAATTTCCTGATGTGTTGTTGCTAGCTTGTGAGTCAAACAGTGTTGGCATCGCGCTCCGTGGCTTGCTTAATTACACCCTTTAAAATTGATTGGATTTGTTGCACCCATTGTTGCTTTGGGCCAAAAGGCAGAAAATACATCTGATGTACTTCCTTTGGTTCAATAGGACCACAATATTTACCACCACACGTGGACAAACATCGCTTCCGATGGGAGAATAGGCAAGTTAAAGATGGGTGGGAGCGTAATCCTGATGTGTTTCCTGCTCTAGCTCTGTTCTGCTGAACAATCTGTAAGGGGAGCTGGAGAAATCCCGTTCAATGTGCTTTTCATACAAAACCTTTAGGTAAATGACAATATGAAATGGGTGTAGTTACATACATTAAAAACAGTATGGGCTTTACACACAAACTGTGAATCTATGGTGACATTTTACCCTCCGAATTCTTACGGCAATTCAAGTTAATAAAGTGAGAGAAGGGCATGCAATGATAATCATGAAAATAACTTGAATATTGCGGTTTGTTAGTCTAATTCATAGGAGTTCAAAAGAATTGTCCTTGGGGGCTGCTTCGATGCATAATTTAGAGCCTCGTGCACCAAACATATTGTTTAGATTAATGTTGCCTTTAATGCTCATCATCTTTCCTGGTGAGATTTACCCACATCTAAGACAAGCGTGCGAAGAACGCTTAACGTTAAACTTTGAAGATGGCAGAAGCATAGGGCCTGGTCCTCAAAGCTTTTGAGTTAGGATTCTCAGAACAGGTTTTTCCATGTGAACTCAGCAAACTATGGACTTATCCCTAATAGTTGACTCAAATAATGCCAGGTCCAGCTCACTGTTGGACACCCCATGCTGGATTCTTTGTTATTAGGACTATGTCCCCATGTGGCGTCAAAACTGTGGGATTCACACCAGAAAAACTGGCATGAAAGAGCCACAAATTCCTCACCCTGCAGGGGGCTAGCAGGGACCCGGCATGGATTTAGCAGCTTTTGCTGCAGATACTGGCCCCCACACTTCTGGGTCAGAGGCCGCGCATGCGCACAGTGGCAGCCTCCTGCGGCCGCGCCGTGCTGCATGGCGGACTCTGAGCACGGAGCTGGACCCTAAAAATAACCATCCCCGATTTGCAGCGTGCCCGACCCTGTCTGCCTGCGCAAACATTTCCCAGCCACCTATAAGCCCCCCTCCCCATGCCCTCCGATCAGCCCACCCCCGACCAGGGCGGTCGCAGCCGGGAGTATCCCGATCAGCTGGACCACATTCCATCCACGCCATCAGGACTTCGGCCGGTCGGTACGGAGAATGGCAGAGCGGCCCTCTGGCAATGTCCCCAGGTAGGCCCTAGGCGGCCTGCAGAATTGGGCAACCAGCGCTGTTTCCATGCGGGAAAATGGATTCTCTGTCCCTCCCCCCGCCAGCCGCGATTTCGGGCGCGGAGAATCCATCCCCCCATTTTATTTCCTTATTAAATTCTCCTTCACTCCAGTTATTATTATTTCTGCCTATTCTTCTTTTAATACTTTCCCTCAGCATTAATCCTTTCTTCCCGTCTTCCATCCCTGACGCTTCCTGCCACCGTTCTTTGTACCTTCCCCACATCACACCAGAACTTGTAGCTTAGCTCCAGCTCCCACTTGTCTCTGCCCTCCCATTCTGCGCGGCGCTCCCATTCCTTTCCACATGCATTCCCACTCCAAGCAACACTCGGGGTGACCATTGAGAGCCACCTTCCCAGTGTTCCCGATGAGTACTCGGACACCCAGCATCTCCTGCTACTCAGCACAATCATGCTCTGCCATCCCAACCCAAGATCAATCTTGGACCGCACCACTCCCACAGGATCCATGTGCTAACGCCACATAACCACATGGTTAACCCTTGATTCTTCAGCACAATTCTTGTTGTGTCTGCCAGTGTAGCTACATTCCAAAACATCACCCGACCATATTCCTCTGTAACCTGGCTTTAAACAAAAGGCAAGCGGTAAAATTAACAATGTCACGAATATACAATTAAGGCAGCATTGTACACATTCCACGAATAGATACACAGAGTCTTGAAAGTGAACCTGTCAAGACCACTAATGCGATCACAATGCTGTGTAATAAAAATGCAACTTAACTTATTTAATCATCAGCCCTGACAAGACATTGTATGACACATGAGGTAGAACCACATACCCTTCAACACGGTGTGACAATCCACTCATTCCTGTTTAGAACGATTCAAGATGTGCGAGAAGCACTTTGTATCCTCAGTGAGCATTCATCTTACACGAATGTGACTGCTTTTTGTTATTTTCGTGAATGAAATTTACTTGAATAAACATGAATCAGATATATTTGAAAAAGTTGCTTGTGATGGTGTCGATGTTGACAGTTTTAATATTATGCCTATCTATCCGGACTTACGGAAAGGTTGCTTTCATTTTCCATCGCAGGTTTCTCCAGAGATTTGAAATCCTCAGTATTGAGTCAAAATGTAGATTAGATTAGTGTGTAATAAGACTTTAAGATGTAACATAGTCCTGGAATTTCTATTCATTTTCTTTCCCGCTCTCTCGTGAATCAATGAAGTCCTTGCTTCAGAACATCTCTGTTTCTGTTCAATAGCTGAAGCACAGCAGGATGTGATTCTCATGCATCCAATCAATTATCCGCTAACACTCCAATCAGACTCAATTTGTCAGACAGGTTTGAGCGTGAGATCTGGGCCAGGCAACCTCTGGAAGTCCTGAGTTGGATGTCCCAGGGTGCCCACTGCCGCTCTTCCGCCTGAAAGCCCCTGCTTGTCTTCTTGAGGGGAAGTGGAATCTGGAGGGAGGTGGAGGTGCCCGTCCCCCTCTCGTGCATCTACTGCAGAATCTCACCCGTGGTCCGTGAGCATCTCCGGCAGAATCTGCTGACTAGGATCTCAATGGAGATCCTCCCCACGGAGATTTCCATGCATGTACAGGTTGGCACCACTTCATCTGGCAGCAGGCGGACAGACACCTCCACCTCGCGAGCCACCCTGTCAGGGCTTCTGACACTTCCGCCTGATGTTCCCCAACCCCTTGTTACCTCTCCAGCATCTCTTGGAAGGCCAATTCCAGAAGTCTGTCATCAACTCAAACCTCGCAGACACCTCTTCTACACTTGGGAGTTGCAGTCCAGTCTACTATGGCCATCTCAGTCGACTATCGCTGGGAATGGTGGACCAATCCAGGCAAGGTAAAGCCAGATATCAGAAACCTGAACTTCCCAATTACAAAGTTGGGACTTCCTCAGGACCTCACAATACACATCAGCGACTTAGGTTGACTCACTCGTTGCTCCCCATATCAGAAGATTCCGGCCAGTTTTTTCAGACAGGCAATCATCATGGGGGAATTTTAATCTACATGTCGATTAGTCAAACCAGGTCAGTCAGGGCAGCCTTGAGGAGGAGTTCATAGAATGTATCCACCATAGTTTCCTCAAATAGTGTGTAATGGAGCAAGTTATCCTAGATGTAGTCCTGTGTAGTGAGACAGGAATACTTAATGATCTCATAGTTAGGGATCCTCTTGAAAGGAGCGATTACAGTATGGTTGAATTTAAAATACAGATGCAGCGTGAGAAGGTAAAATCCAGCACCAGTGTCTCGTGCTTAAATAAAGGGGGCTAAAATGGGATGAGGAAGGAGTTGGCTAGGGTAGACTGGGAACAAAGATTTTGTGGCGGGACAATTCAGGAACAGTGCAGGACTTTCAAAGCAATTTTTCACTGCTCAGGAAAAGTATATACCAGTGAAAAGGAAGGATGGGAGGAAAAAGGATAATCGGCCATGTATGTCTAAGGGAATAAAGGAGGGTACCAAATTGAAAGAAAATGCATACAAAGTGGCAAAGATTAATGGGAAACTAGAGGATTGGAAAATCTTTAAAGGTCACAGAAAGCCACAAAAAAAGGTATTAAAAAATCATAGGATAGATTGAGAGTAAACTAGCTCAAAATATAAAACAGATAGCAAAGGTTTCTACAAATATATAAAATGGAAAAGAGTGGCTAAGGTAAACATTGGTCCTTTAGAGGATGAGAAGGGGGATTTAATAATGAAAAATGAGGAAGTGGCCGAGACATTGAACAGGTATTTGGTGTCGGTCTTCACAGTGGAAGACTCAAATAATGAGGGAAATAGCAATTGCGCTCGTCATAGTTTACCAAAATTCGCTGGACTCTGGGTGGTTCTAGCAGATTGGAAAACAGCAAATATGATGCCACTGTTTAAAAGAGGAGGTAGACAAAAGGTGAGTAATTCTAGGCTGGTTAGCTTAACTTCTGCAGTGGGGAAAATGCTTGAATCTATCATTAAGTAAGAAATAGAGAGACATCCGGATAGAAATTGTCCCATTGGGCAGATGCAGCATGGGTTCATGAAAGGCAGATCATGTTTGACTAAGTTAGTGGAATTCTTTGAGGACATTATGAGCACGGGGAATCAGTGGATGTGGTGCATCTGGATTTCCAGAAGGCATTCGACAAGGTACCGCACTAAAGGCTGCTGTGTAAGATAAAGGCGCATGGCGTGACAGGTAATGTATGAGCATGGATAGATTATTGGTTAACTGACAGAAAGCAAAGAGTGGGGATAAATGGGTGTTGTTCTGGTTGGCAATCAGTGGCCAGTGGTGTGCCTCAGGGATCAGTGTTGGGTCCACAATTGTTTATAACTGGCATAGATTCGTGCTGGAGGGGGTGCAGCGGAGATTCACTGGGTTGATTCACTGAGTTGAGAGGATTAATTTATGAGGAGAGATTGAATAGACTGGGACTATACTCATTGGAATTTGGAAGAATGAGTGGAGATCTTATAGAAACAAATAAAATTATGAAGGGAATAGGTAGGATAGAAGCAGGGAGGTTGTTTCCACTGGCGGGTGAAACTGGAACTAAGGGGCTTAGCATCAAAATAAGGGGGAGCAGATTTAGGACTGAGTTGAGGGGGAACTTCTTCACCCAAAGGGTCATGAATCTGTGGAATTCCCTGCCCAGTGAAGCAGTTAAGGCTACCTCGTTAAATATTTTTAAGGCAAAGATAGATAGATTTTTGAACAATAAAGGAATTAAAGGTTATGGTGAGTGGGCGGGTGAGTGGAGCTGAGTCCACAAAAATATCAGCCATGATCTTAATGAATGGCGGAGAAGGCTCGATGGGCCAGGTGGCCTACTCCGACTCCTAGTTCTTATGTTCTTACGTTTACAACAAATGACTAAATTACCCAATATTAAACTAACATGGACACTTTTTAAAATTCATTGGATTTTGGCGTCGCTGATTGCGTCAGCGTTTATTGCCTGTCCCTGGGGGCATTTAACAGCCAACGACATTGCTGTTGGTCTGGAGTCACATGTGGGCCAGAGCAAGTAAGGACGATAGATTTTCTTCCCTGAAGGACATTAGTGAACCAGATGAGTTTTTACGACAATCGACAATGGTTTCATGGTCGTCGTTAGACTTTAAGTTCCAGATTTGACTTGAATTCAAATTGTACCATCTGTCCTGGTGGGGTTCTAACCTGGGTTCCCAGAATATGACTCTGGCTCTCTGAATGGCTAGTCCAGCGACAATACCACTACACCACTGCCTCCCCCAATACGTTAGATGCATTAGTACAGTGTTCTTCAAAGTCGAGGGCGCGACCCGCGGGTGGGTCGTGGGTGGGTGTCAGGAGGGTCGGGGAGCCGTCCTTCGCGGCGCTCCTGATTGCGCAAATCCCCGCGCCGCAGCTTTTAATAACGCCGGCTGCAAGCGGCCTTTAGAATGGCCACAAACGTTAAAAAAATGTGGCCGCATTGTGCATGCGTGCACGATCATCGGCGCAGATGCACAAAACTATACGCACGCCCGCCGATGATCAGGCGCACATGCGCAGTGCTGCTGCTATTTTTTTTAAACAGTCGCAGCTTTTTTGTTTCAAGTTCGGGGGGGTTTATTCATTTTATTCATTTATTTTATTCATTTAATTTTCATTTTTTTCATTTATTTTATTTTATTTTTATTTAAAAGTTCGGGGGGGTTTCATTCGATAGAATTTTACAGGGAAAAATTCAGAACTTTGGACAGTTGGAGACTCCATACTTTCCGACACAGGAAGGCTTCACCTTCATCCAACTGGTTCCACTGGAGGAGCGTGTACGAGGGCCAAAGTGACCCCAAGCCATTTCCTCCATTTTTATCAGCAGCAAAACAAGGTAAGAGAAAATGGTGGGTCGCTCAGGTCGGCCGGCGTGGGTCGCTCAGGTCGGCCGGCGTGGGTCGCTCAGGTCGGCCGGCGTGGGTCGCTCAGGTCGGCCGGCGTTGGTCGCTCAGGTCGGCCAGCGTGGGTCCCGAAGGTTGGCCGGATGGTAAAAATGGGTCCCCGGAAACAACACTGCGATAGCACCTCCATTATGCAGATTTACTATTTATGACTGGTTCTCTGACAATTTCACCCAATCAGGATAACTGTTTCAAGTTGAGGCAGGTGAGCACCGAGCTACATCCCAGTGTGAAACACATATAATCATTGGCTGCATATTCAGTTTCCTGGCAACCTCAAATCATGTTTTTCAGGTTCAAGACCTACTTTTATTTTTAACCCAGGTTAACATTCACAAGAATGTTTGAAATTGTTCCAGAGCTAAGTTTACAAGCTTAACATTTTGCATCATTGTTTATCAACCAAAACACATTCAAATACCAGTTATACAACCTCAGCTGGCACAGAATTACATTGCTAGCTGGCACATGTCCTGTACATCATGGGGCATAGATTGATGAGTCATATTGCTAGCCCAACGAGATGAATTCCATTGAAGTTAATTGTTGAACTGCCACAGAGTGTCATTGTAATTTTAATTACATAACCTGTGCCCAAGGGAATGCAAAAATGAGTCATATTGTTATAGCTTTTCTTGTTGCTTTAATCATCCTGAGTGATAATGTTGTAAAATACCGTTTTGTGCATCATCAGAAGGCACTTTTGACTATGTTTCAGCCAGTGTGAATGAAATCCAAGGGAGATAAAGAGTGTGTGTGTTTTATAGGATGCAATAATGATTTAATTACAGCTTTCGGGATTTTCAAAGCTTCATCAACAAGTATGAATCAAAGCTTGAAGGAAAGCAAATACTGTGAATGCTGGAAATCTGAAATAAAAACAAAATGAGCTGGAAGATGTCAGTGGGTCAGGTAGCATCCATGGAGCGGATCAAAGTAATTGTTTCAGGTCGATGGCCTTGCATCGGGACTAAAGAAAGATAAGCTTGCTGACGCCCAGGTAGAATATTGCACCTGTACCACTACTGTACAGTTTCCAATTCACTTCCCACATTCTGTGTAATTCTGTGCCAGCTGAGGTTGTATAACTGGTATTTGAATGTGTTTTGGTTGATAAACAATGATGCAAAATGTTAAGCTTGTAAATTTTGGTGGACTTTCACCTGTTTCCATAGCTGATAATTCTCGGAACAAGTCACTAGTCTGTTGGACAAAGGCTTATAGCTTGAGGGGCGCCGCTCTATATCGGGTGTGGCTGACCAGGAGTCTCTCCTGCTCATACCAGCAATCATTGGCATGTTGGAAGGATTTGTGTTGACACTGTTATGTTCTGTGTTGAGGCCATGGTAAAGATGCACACAGAACATCTAGATCTTTGACTAGTAAGATAGTTTATTAACAAAATGAACATGTGGGAACATTACTAACAAACTATAATACAAATGGGAACGAGTAAGGGAATTCCCCTGCAGCTACTTTTAATGCGACTGTCCTCTAGTACGACTTACTGCCAACTGCCAGATCTCTGAAGTCGCATGGTGGATCTCTACCGCCACCCGCTAGTTGGAGGTTGTACAGATAACTATATACATTAATAGATAACTATATGCATTATTGTATATATGCATATCCCCACAGACACACTCGACCTGTTTGACCACGTTATGAGCGCACATTCCTTGACCATCAAGTCCTGGGGTGGGACATGAACCTGGAACCTCTGGCTCAGAGGCAGGGACACTGTCGTCTGTGCCACAACACCTCCTCTACTATACTGTGCTGCATGCAAAATTCAGTTGTTGTTCCACATGCAGTATTTCAAGTGAAATAGTGAAAACAATTAACTGAGCGAATGGTGTCTGGGAGGTAGGGTGCAGGTTATGGTCTTACTCCTGAAACACTGCAGAGTTTCTGGATCCATGACCGAAACCGAGTCTCCTGAGAGTAATAGGATTATTTCTCCAGTAAAATGCAGTGAGTGTAGGTTAGTCACAAATTATGTACATAAAATCAAGGCCAGAGTGGTCTCCAGACGTGATTGACAATAGAATGATCCAAACATCACAGTTTTATCTGGGATCTATGTGCTGTCGCTATATGCAACCAAATGAAAGAGATGAATGTTAAAAAATATATATTAATGTCCTTACTTATTACTCATTGCAAATCATTGTATAATTAGCTCAGACTTTGCAGTCACCATTACCTAAATATAAATGGTAGCTCATTTAAACCAACTTAGGTTTTGTCAATTGAAAATCTAGGCTTAGGTTGGCGCGGTGGTTAGCGCTGCTTTCTCGCACGTGCCGAGGACCCGCATACGATCCCGGCCCCGGGTCACTGTCCATGCAGAATTTACACATTCTCCCCGTGTCTGCGTGGGTCTCACCCTCACAACCCAAAGATGTGCAGGGTAGGTGGATTGGTCATGCCAGATTGCCCCTTAATTGGAAAAAAATAATTGGGTACTCTTTAAAAAAAAAAAAAAAAAAAAATTTTTTTTTTTAAAAAAGGAAAATCTAGGCTTTTCCATGTCCGTCTCAGGAAATGCACTGTTCCTAAATCTTCCTGCTATAATGTCAGTGATGATGTATCAATCCAACTCACTGACCAAAATAGCATATTGCGGGTGGGCATTCACCTAATTGTACAAGTGTGAAAATATGATATGGCGTCACCCACACGTATCAACCTACAGTTCACTTAGAAATGAGCACACAGCGTCATCCAAAAATTAAACATCTCACTAGTCATGACAAGTCCAAGTGTTCTGTCACTTGTAAATTTACAGCGTGAATGCTATCAGTGATACTCCATTATTAAAAGGGCCAGATCCCAGCTCAGGCACTCTGAGCAGGAAAGTCTCATTGAGAATTACCTTCATTTTTTAGTATAACGACTGTTCCTACGATGGGGCTGGACTAAAAACTATCAGATATCAACCATGTTTTATCTTTGTTTTGCGCAAAAGCAAATTGCAAAGGAATAATTTTCTCTGCATCCCTCATAGGAACATAAGACATATGAGTGGGTATCGGCCATGCAAACTTTTTATGATTCATATGCAAGGACAGCGAGAGTGAGCAACTTGGGTCGGAAACAACTGTGTTTAACTTAAAGGGAATTGCAATGAAGTGAGGATGGAGTTAGCTAAAGTGAATAGGGGGGATAGATTAGAATGAAAGACAGTAAACAAGCAGGGACAGACATTTAAGGAGGTAATTCATGACTCTCAGTAACAATGTATCCCAGTAAGAAGGAAAGATTTTAAGAGAAGTGTCATAATATATACACAAGTATATGATGGTGCACAGACAGGCATTGATTGACACACAGGATGACCAGACAGGACACGGCCACTATAAAGTCAGAGGGCACTAGTTTTCCCGCTCTCTTGGGATGCAGCCTCTGAGACAGTCAGAGCCCGTGAGCAACAACTAGAACATCCACCATGTGGTAGCAAGATAGTCTGGTCAGGTTAGCCTCAGGTCTCCAGTCAACTCAGCATAGTGTCAACCCACAGTTAAAGCATGTATGATAGTTAAGAGTTCAATAAAATAGAGTTGCATTCCTTCAAGTGTTGGAAGCCTGTCTCTCTCACTGCTGCAGTAAACGCAGTCCTCGCAGACCCAGCTTACCCAACACATCGAGAAGGATAAACTAACCACGGCTAACCAAGGAAGTTAAGGAGAGTATTAAGTTGAAAGAAAAAGCATATAAGGAAGCAAATGTCAGTGATAATCCCAAAAGAATGGGATAAATTCAGAATCTGGGAAAGGAGGACTAAAAAGATAATAAAGAGAGAAAATAAACTACAAGTCAAACTAGCGATGAATGTAAAAACCAACAAGAGGTTCTTTAAACATATAAAAAGGAAGATAGATATCACTGTGACCATAAACCTCTTGTAAAATTAATCTGGGGAGATAGTTATGGAAACGAGGAAATGGTCGATAAAGTAAACAGATCTGTTGCTTCAGTCTTTATGGAAGGTACATTGAACATTCCATTAAAACTAAAGAATACGGGGGAGGAATTAATTACCATCACGAGAGAAGTAGTATTAGGCAAACTAATGGCCCTAATGGCTTCCATCGTAGGATCCTAAAATAAGTAGCTGCACAGATAATCTTTATTGTCACATGTAGGTTTAAATTAACACTGCAATGAAGTTACTGTGAAAAGCACCTAGTCGCCACATTCCGGCGCCTGTTCGAGTACACGGAAGGAGAATTCAGAATGTCCAAATTACCTAGCAGCACATCTTTCGGGACCTGTGGGAGGAAACTGGAGCACCCAGAGGAAACCCATGTAGACACAGAGAGAATGTGCAGACTCCGCACCGACCGTGACCCAAGCTGGGAATTGAACCTGGGACCTGGCGCTTTGAAGCAACAGTGCTAACCATTGTGTTACCGTGTCGCCAGTGGATGCATTGGCTGTAATCCTTATGTTCTGGAGAAGTACCAGATGATTGGAAAACTGGCAATGTGACACCCTTATTCAAAAAGTGGGTAACTATAGTTCGATTAGCCTAAAATCTATTGTTGGAAAAATATTGGTATCAATTATTCAGGAAGTAATAGCAGCACATTTGGAAAATCATAATATAATCAAGTAGAGCCAGCATGGCATCATGAAGGGGAAATAGTGTTTGTCTTATTTATTAGAGTTTTCAAGGAAGTCTCAACCAGAGTGCATAGAGGGGAACTAGTAGATGTGTTGCATTTAGACTTTCAGATTGAAGAGGTACCGCACAAAAGGTTTAGTCATAAGATAAGAGGCATGGATAGAGAATTAGTTAATGGGCAGGAAACAGCAAGTGGGCTAAGGGGCTCTTTTTCATGAAACAGTGACGTTCCACAGGGATCAGTGCTGAGACCACAACGGTTTACAATTTATTTTAATGACTTGGAGGAAGGAAGCAAATATACTACAGCCAAATTTACAGATGACACAAAAAATAGGTGGAAAAGCAAGTTGTGACAGCGATAGAATCAGTTTGCAAATAAATATTGATAGGTTAAGTAAGTTGGCAAAAAGTTGGCAAATGGAGTATAATGTGGGAAAACGTGAAGTTGTTCACTTTGGAAGGGAGAATAAAAAAACAGAATATTATTTAAATAGAGAAATACTGCAACATAAAGGGACTTGGTGGTACTTGTGCACAAAACACAGAAAGCTAACAAATAGGTGCAGCAGGTAATCAGGAAGGCTAATGGAATGTTGGACCTTATTTCAAAGGGGTTGGCGTATAAGAGTGGAGAAGTCTTGCTGCAACTGCACAAGGTACTGATAAGACAAAATCCGGAGTACTGTGAGCAATTTTGGTCCCCTTATTTAGGAAAGATATTGGGCTGGATTCTCCGCCGCATTGGGAACTCCACTACCAGCAGAGGGCGGCGGAGAGTCCAGAGTCAGGCAGAAAATTGGTTTGTTGTCCGGTGTGGATCCCATTCCAATGCTTCGGCCCTCTGCTGGTACTGGGATTGAGGTTTGCACCCTGCACCAACAGGAGGATCCAAGTGAATCCATTTTCATCCCGTTAACAGGCCGGGCACCATATTCTCCCGGCCCGTGTGATTCTTCAGATCTCTGGGCCACGAATCGCTTGAGCGAGATTTGGTGCCGGTCTTGAAAAATTGGCCCTGATGCTGTGGACCCGAAGAAGGGGGTAACTCTTTAAGGGAGTTGCCCACGACGTCCATCAAAGAGCCACCCTCCCACACACAATGCAAGACTTGCCCATCCCACCCCCACCAGAGACTCCATAATTAGAGAGACCCTCATCAGAGACCCCTTAATTAGAGAGACCCCAACCAGGGACCCCTCATAAGAGAACCCCTGCCTGGAAGCGTCCCCCCCCCACCCCAATAAGCAAGAAACTAACAGAAAGCATTTAACTGTCTTTGATGTGGTCCAGGAGCTGTCAATTAGCTAAATATAAACATTGGGTGAGATTTATCAGCCTCATTCTTCCAACTGGGTGATGCAACAAGGTCATTGAATCATGTGAGAAGCCTCTTGCGAGATTTGCAATGCTCTAGATGCATCGCAAGACTTTGTTAAAATTGTCCGCCGATAGAGAATTCTGCCCAACATCTTCAACTTCTTTAGTTAGCACAGTTGGTGCATCCTGCTCAAAGAACCTCTCTTTTCTGAATGGAATGTATCTGCTAAGATTTATGAAATATCCCCCTTAATGTCTGCCACTGTTAATCTACATTCTCACCTTTTATCATATTGTTCCAGTTTACTGCATCCAACTCTGTCTTCCGACCTTTGTCATTACTTTTATTTAACTTTAGGACATTAGTTTCAGACCCAAATTTCTCATCCTTGTGTTCTGAACACTCTTGCCTAGATGATCCTTTACTATGAAATTATGAATTAATGCTATCTCAATAAACATTCGCAGGTCCAAAATTCCACAATTTGGGTCCACAATGTATTGTTCTCAGAATCTATCCTGAATGTACTCGACAAACTCATCCTCCAGGCTATTTTTAACAATCTGATTTGTCCAATTCACGTAAACATTAAAATTGTCCTGTATTAACTTTGGGGCAGGCATCTATTTTCCTGTTTCTTGAGAAAGATAAGGATCCGACGGAGTGTGGGTTGTATAGGCCCATATCACTTTTAAACGTGGACACAAAGATATTGGCGAAGGTACGGTCAGGTAGGCTAGAGGAGTGCCTCCCGAAGGTGATAGATCAGATGGGGTTTGTGAGAGGGAGGCAGCTTTTTTTGAATATTAGGTGGGTATTGAACGTGGTTATGTACTGGCAGAGGGGATGGAAACAGAGGTGGTTGTGGCATTGGATGCTGAGAAAGTGTTTAATCGGGTAGAATGGGGGTACTTGAGTAGAATGCGTTTGATTGGGTAGAATGGGGGAAGTTCTAGAGCGGTTTGGAATTGGACCCAGATTTGTGGACTGGGTAAAGCTATTATATAAGGAGCCATGGGCCAGTGTTCGCACAAATAACATCAGCTCGAGATACTTTCCTCTACACCATGGGACTAGGCAGGGATGTCCTATGTCCCCCCTGCTGTTTGCATTCGCGATTGAACCATTGGCCATTGCATTAAGAAGTTCGGGGTTATGGATAGGGATAGTGTGGGGGGGGGGGAGGGGGGGATAGAGCATAGGGTGTCCTTATATGCCGATGACGTGTTATTATGCGTGGCGAAGCCAAGTGTGTCAATAAGGGGAATACTGGAGCTTCTTCTGGTGTTTGGGTCTTTCTCAGGGTACAAATTAAATCTGGACAAGAGTGAGCATTTTGTGGTGTCTTGGCCAGGGGTGGGGCCAGAGGTGGGGGGGCTGCCATTCTGTAAGTTGGGACTCACTTTAGATACCTGGGGGTGCAGGTTGCTCGGGATTGCGGGGTGGGGGGCTTCGCAGGTACAACATTTCTAGTTTGGTGGGAAGGGTGAAAGCTGATCTGGCAAGGCGGGATGGTCTCACTCTGTCATTGGCGGGTCGAGTACAGGCGGTTAAAATGAACGTGCTGCCGCGATTTCTGTTTATTTTTCAATGCCTGCTGATTTTCCTGCCAAAGGCATTTTTTTTTTAGAGAGATTGAAGGGAGGATTACCTCATTCATATGGGGAGGGAAGGTGGCCAGAATTAGAAAGTTTCTGGTCAATGGTAACATCCAGGGTGTTGATAGTGGGGGATTCAATGATGGCAATGCTATTGAATGTCAGGGGGAAATGGGGTGTCAAGAGGAATGCTTTGTCCTGGATGGTGGCTACTGGAATGTTGTTGGATAGATATTCATCCAGCGAGTATTGACTTGTGCCTTCGGTGAACAGGCTTTGTGGAGTTATGCAGTTACTCTGCAGAAATCTGAGCCTCTGACTGACCTACTCTTGTAGCCACAGTATTCACATGATTGCCTCAGTTGCTTGCATTAATATAGTGCCTGTAACCGAGTAAAACACCCCAAGAATCCGCAGTCACAAAGTCCAACGAGCTATTTGTTTTCATAGCAGGACTGGACCCTTTTATTCAGTTTTGTTTAGTTTTACATATTGCCATTCCTGTAGTCCTCTCTCATCGGGCGCAGAAACTAACCGGTCCAGTTCAGCTCAATGGAAATGTCAGTTTCCCCTTATGATGTGAATCGCACATCAAACGGTTCAAACCGAAACTGAAGCGGACAGTCAGGATGAAAAGAGTCGCCGACACTCTGGCAAACTCCCCAATCCCTTTAAGGGGAGCCCCTTTAATACCATTTGTGAGGTCACGGGTTCCAGTAATTTGAAACATTGAGGGCTGGGCAGCCATTGGTTCAGGCCGGATACATTCAGTCATCTCGCTGGGGATTGGCTCAACGCACACTTCCGCCATTCTGTCAAAGGGAAAATACAGCGACTGGGACGTTAAAGAAACAGAATCAGTTACAGCAAAAATACTGGAGCAGGGACAATTATCCCAGATTGTGAGTTACAGTAACATGTCCACATTTCCATTGTACTGCTCAGTGTATGAGTTACAGTAACATTTCCATCATACTCCTCAGTATGAGTTACAGTAACATTTCCATTCTATTGCTCAGTGTGTGAGTTACAGTAACATTTCCATTATATTGCTCAGTGTATGAGTTACAGTAACATTTCCATTATATTCCTCAGTGCGAGTTACAGTAACATTTCCATCATATTGTTCAGTGTGTGAGTTACAGTAACATTTCCATCCGATCCCTCAGTGTGTAAGTTATAGTAACATTTCCATCATATTCCTCAGTGTGTGAATTACAGTAACATGAAATGAAAATCGCTTATTGTCACAAGTAGGCTTCAAATGAAGTTACTGTGAAAAGCCCCTAGTCGCCACATTCCGGCACCTGTTCGGGGAGGCTGGTACGGGAATTGAACCGTGCTGCTGGCCTGCCTTGGTCTGCTTTCAAAGCCAGCGATTTAGCCCAGCACTAAACCAGCCCCCAATCCATCATAACATCATATTCATCTTATATTTATCACATGTCCATCATATTCCTCAGTGTGAGTTACAGTAACTTTCCATCTTATTGCTCAGTGTGAGTTACAGTAACATTTCCATCCTATTCCTCAGTGTCTGAGTTACAGTAACATTTCCATCCGATCCCTCAGTGTGTAAGTTATAGTAACATTTCCATCATATTCCTCAGTGTGAGTTACAGTAACATTTCCATACTATTGCTCAGTGTGTGAGTTACAGTAACATTTCCATTCTATTGCTCAGTGTGAGTTACAGTAACATTTCCATTCTATTGCTCTGTGAGTTACAGTAACATTTCCATTCTATTGCTCTGTGAGTTACAGTAACATTTCCATTCTATTGCTCTGTGAGTTACAGTAACATTTCCATTCTATTGCTCTGTGTGAGTTACAGTAACATTTCCATTCTATTGCTCTGTGAGTTACAGTAACATTTCCATTCTATTGCTCTGTGTGAGTTACAGTAACATTTCCATTCTATTGCTCTGTGTGAGTTACAGTAACATTTCCATTATATTGCTCTGTGTGAGTTACAGTAACATTTCCATTCTATTGCTCTGTGTGAGTTACAGTAACATTTCCATTCTATTGCTCTGTGAGTTACAGTAACATTTCCATTCTATTGCTCTGTGTGAGTTACAGTAACATTTCCATTCTATTGCTCTGTGAGTTACAGTAACATTTCCATTCTATTGCACTGTGTGAGTTACAGTAACATTTCCATTCTATTGCACTGTGTGAGTTACAGTAACATTTCCATTCTATTGCACTGTGTGAGTTACAGTAACATTTCCATTCTATTGCTCTGTGTGAATTACAGTAACATTTCCATCATATTCCTCTGTGAGTTACAGTAACATTTCCATACTATTGCTCAGTGTGTGAGTTACAGTAACATTTCCATTCTATTGCTCAGTGTGTGTTACAGTAACATTTCCATTCTATTGCTCTGTGTGAGTTACAGTAACATTTCCATGTAATTGCTCAGTAACATTTCCATTATATTGCTCAGTGTGTGAATGACAGTAACATTTCCATTATATTGCTCAAAGTGTGAATTACAGTAACATTTCCATTATATTGCTCAAAGTGTGATAGTTGCATTTATTGTTCTCTCGTTAAAATTTCATTGCTCAGGATGTGTTTTCATCTGTTTCTTAACAGTGGATGCTTCCTTGCTGTTCAGGAGATGTCGACAGCGATGTCTGACTCTTCTGCCCCCAGTGTTAGCCTTGACGGCGCAGCGGAAGAAGGAACCAGCTCGTTCATTTTGTCCCTTTTGCATCAGCTCATTTCCCCGAGCATCCTGCAAGCTGTTCAGCCTGACCGTGCTGAACCAGTGGTGGTTGTGGCCGTGCAGCGCTACTTGGGAGAGCCTGGAGATGAGAAAAAACCCAGATCAGGTTCCCGTTACTTTTACGATGTGACTGTGAGTGATGGCGTTTCTCAAGTAAAGTGTTACCTGGCTCCTGACCTGAACCCCCTTGTGCATTGGAACCGTTTGAAGGCTGGTAATGGAATTCACATCACCCGCTGCAGGCTGGTGTACGATGAGAAGAGGCAAAACCATTGTTTCCTGCAGATTGAGGCACTGGAGCTGGCAGCAGCTGAGAATGCTCCCACCTTGAGCATCCCCGTCTTGAGCACTGAGTCCCTACACAGCCTGACTGCATTCCAGAGAGGAAGGGACCTCCTGCGGACTTTACAGGTGGAAACCCCTCTGAAAGATGGAAAGATTCATTATTTGCCCTTGTGGAACAATAATGACCCCTATGGTGGAGAATGGAATGGCCCAAAGGGTCCGCCCTTTCCAAATGTCTCACTTGGAGGTGAGCTGTTCTTTGACTTGAAGCTTAAGATACAGAATATTATTGTTGAACATGCTGTCCTTTTTTAAAATTGATAACTGAATTCAGAAAATTCTTTCATTTTTTTGCTTTGCATGTGTTTGGGCACCTCAGTTTGACAAGCGAGGTAGTGCTGAGGTCTCAGAGAACAGGCTACCATGTAGTTGGGCACCCCTGGGATTTGCGGAAAGCCAACCCGGATTTGTTAAGGTTGAATAATAGAATAGAATCCATAAAATCCCTACAGTGCAGAAGGAGACCATTCAGTCTTCACCAGCCCTCTAAAAGAGTACCCTACCGAGGCTGACTCTCCGCTGTATCCCCATAACCCCACCAAACCTGCACACATTTGGACACTAAGGGGCAATTTTCAGCTTGGCCAATGCACCTATCCAACACATCTTTGAACTAATTGCCCAAATTCCATTGCTGAGTTTAGTAACTTGAGGATGCCGGTGGTAAATGAACATTAATTTATTAAACTATTTACAGAGTTCTGCCTCAAGCAGCCAATGGTGAGGGCCTTCTGCACCATTAGGCCTGCATCTGGGCTTCCGTCTAATGAGGGTCTGGGTCGGGTGGAGTTTATCGATTTGCCGATCGTTGTTTCCTGGCTGACCGCCGGAGAGTTACCGCTGGGGCCTCAACCACGATATGCCGTTGTCTGCCGGAATGGTTCCCTCTGCATCCATGTTGGATTCGGAGTCATCCTCTGGACTGGGTGTTGTGACTGGGACGGTTGGGTCTCCAGGTGGAGGCGCGATTCCAGTCGGAGACGCCAGTATTGCCGGTCGGAAGTTGAGCTGTGCGGGTTCCCGCTTCATCGGGTGGGCCAAGTGTTTGTGGTGGACCTTCCCTCGAATCCGGAGCTTACAAGAGACGGCACCCGTTCGTTGCAGTACTACTTCTGAGTGCCACAACGCTCCATCACCAAAATTCCGAGCGGTGGCCTCATCCCCAGAGTGAAATGTGTGCACAGGCCCTCAAGTCATGGTGGCTTTTCTGCGTTTCCTGTTGTGCCCCTACCTTTCTGCCAAGACTTGGAAACGTCAGACTCAGCGGGTTCTGAGTCCACGGCCCATCAATAGCTCTGCCGGGGTGATTCCAGTTGTCACATAGTGCATTGTGTAGTAATTAAAAAGGAACCACGCCAGTCGTGTGTCTGTCGACCCTGTGGATTGCTCCTTTAAGCCCTTGTTGAAGATCAGACCGCCCTTTCTGCTAGACTATTGGAGGAGGGATATTCTGGAGCAGTGTGAACATGCTGATACCCTTCCTCTACATCATTTAGATGAATTTGTCCTGAGTGAACACCGTCCCATTATCCATCACCAGGACCTCAAGGATTCCATGAGTGTTAAAAATGGCCCAGAGCTTCTTTGTCTTGGAGGCCAACCTACACACCTCTAGGCACTTTGAGTGAGCATCCACAAGCACGAGGAACATGGACCCCAAAACTGGTCCCACAAAATCCGCATCTGGGCATATGCATTGGGTTCCCGGGCATTGCCAAGGATAAAGGGAGGCTGCTGGAGGGAGTTTCTGATGCTTCTGGCACACTGGGCATGACCCTTTCGCTGCCACTATCAATACCAGGCCACCAGACATAACTGCGGGCCAACATTTTTATATTGGAAGCTCCTGGATAGCTAGCATGCAGGTCCAATAGCAGAGCTTCCTGACCCTGTGGGGGATGACCACGTGGGCTCCACACACTGATGCTGTCTTCGACACTGAGCAAAGGGCTGTAGGGTCACTGGAAAAGCCTCCTGTTTTCCTGCCGCCCAACAGCATTAAGTGAAGCTTCACCAATCCCGGGTCTCGCAGTGTCCACCTGAGCAGCTGACCACCGGCAAGGTGACGATGAAATTGACAGTCGCAATTACCTCATCAGCCGCAGGTTGGGGTGGGGCAGAAGCAGACAGCTAGAGGTGTCCACATGCACAATTTGCATGCCCGGGCGGTGTTGGAATGAATACTCGTACACAGCGAGCAGGAGCGGCAAACATTGGATGCTTGCTGATGCGATTGGAAGGATTCCTTTATCCTCCCCGAAGAGGCCGAACAGTGGCTTATGATTGGCTATGATGACAAAATGTCGCCCATACAGGCGGAACTTTTTTCCCAAAGATCACTGCCAAACCCTCTTTCTCTATCGGAGCGTAACGTCATTCTGCGTCCACCAGAGTTCTCGAAGCAAACACAATAAGGCGTTCCGTGCCACCGCCTATCCATGGGCGTGCACCGCCCAATGCCGTAGGGGGAAGCATCACACGTCAGGATTCGGGGCCTACATTAGGGCAGCATGGTGGCGCAGTGGGTTAGCCCTGCTGCCTCATGGCACCGAGGTCCCAGGTTCGATCCCGGCTCTGGGTCACTGTCCGTGTGGAGTTTGCACATTCTCCCCATGTTTGCTCGGGTTTCACCCCCACAACCCAAAAGATGTGCAGGGTAGGTGGATTGGCCACACTAAATTGCCCCTTAATTGGAAAAAATGAATTGGGTACTCTAAATTTATTTTTTAAAATGATTAGGGGACTACCGGATCATAACGCGCAAGAAACTGCTTGGAGAACAAACGCTTCTTAACAGCCGCAAACACGTTCTCCTGCCAAGGAGCCCAGCACCACTTTCTCAATAGCACGTGGATTGGAACCAACAGAGAGGCCCAGTTGGCGATGAATGTCCCATAATAGTTGACTCGGCCAAAAAACGACCAGAGCTCAGTGGTGATCTTCAGGGTGGGGGCCCCTTTTATAGTGCAAGCTTTATCTTCCACTGGGTGTAGACCATTACTGTGTACCCTGTAACTGAGATAGGCCACTGCCCTAGCATGGAACACACATTTGGTCCTCTTCAGCCAGGCACCTACATGGGAAAAACGCCAGAGGACTTCCTGTAGGTTATCCAGTGGGGCTGTTTAGCATAGGGCTAAATCGCTGGCTTTGAAAGCAGACCAAGGCAGGCCAGCAGCACGGTTCGATTCCCGTACCAGCCTCCCCGAACATTAACTGGAATGTGGCGACTAGGGGCTTTTCACAGTAACTTCATTTGAAGCCTACTTGTGACAATAAGCGATTTTCATTTCATTTCATTTCATGTGAGAGGGATAACTTGACGGTATCAAGGCATAGGGTGGCGTGGTGGCACAGTGGTTAGCACTGCTACCTCACAATGCCAGGGAGCCGAGTTCAGTTCCAACCTTGGGTGACTGTGTGGAGTTTTCATCTCCTCCCCGTGTCTGCGTGAGTTTCCTCCAGCTGTTCCGGTTTACTCCCACAATCCAAAGATGTGCAGGTTAGGTGGATTGGCCATGCTAAAATTGCCCCTTGATGTCCAAAAATGTGTGGTCCCCTTATTACTCAAGAGCCTCTTACCCCTGAAGAAATTGTGGTACCTTGTCACTCGGTTTCCTGCAATTCTGTGTTCACACTTTTATTTGCCCACAATCTTTTATCAATGTCTGTAAGGCCAAGAAAACAATATTGATAAAGAATCGGCGATTCTTGATAAAGAATTCGGAAATTCTTCTCGATTGGGCACAGGCGTCCTTCCCTTTGCTCAGCCGTCAACTGAGTCTTGTCCCAGTAATTTTGGAACCGGTCATTGTAAATATTGTGGAGCAGTCTCCCCGCTGGTTATAATTGGAAAATGATGGAAACACACACAGCAGGTCAAACAGTCGTTTGTGGAGAGAGGAACAGAGTTAATGGACGGAATTGTTTGCCAGTTGGATTTTCTAGCCTTGTCAAAGTCAGTGGAGTTTAGAACGGCCGGATGGATTTTCTGAGCCGCCCTCCACTGCAACGGTGCCATAACATACTGCCCAAGTTTCAGTGACTTCTCTTCTGTTTTCTGACAGGTTTGAGACTCATTTCCCTCCAGCAATTGGAAATGACCTGGAGAACGAAACTTGAATTTCCACATCTTCTGGTACGAATAATGCACAAGTCCAGGTTGCGCTATTATGGGAAACCTGGAACAAAGGTGGACTTTCCTTATCAGGTCAGTGATCCCGGATGTCGCCCCTCCCTGACGTCCAAAGGAGTGGGAAATTCTGATCCAGAGCTTTCATCATTTGCAGTGCGTTGCTGGCAGCAATTAAAGTTTGTGCCGCTGATTACTCTTCAACTCAAATCATTTCAAGGAGACGCAGGCTGCATTTTAATACAGGTTCATGTTGACCGGGGAGATCCTGCCAAGCTTAGCGGGGCCACATTTATGCCCGGTAGCTTTGTCTTACGCCCGGCTGCTGTCTGGATGGATAGCCTGATTGGTGGGATCGCCAGCAGAAGGAGCAGGGGCACACACGCCGGCCGGCCCTAGAACTCCGGAGAGGCTAACAGGAGGAGGGACGAGGGAGGTTCCGGGATAAGCATTCTCGCTCATCCTCTCAAACCTTCCCTAAACCTCTCCACCTCTCCATCCCTCTTGCCTCCTTTCGTTCATAGGTTCCTAGGCATTTACCAGACAGAAGGAGACCATTCAGCCCATCGTGTCCACGTCAGTCAAAAGGTATCTGCCAACACTAATCCCAATTTCCCACGCTTGGCTCATAGACTTGGAGGACAAGGCAGCGAAAGTGAATATCTAAATACTTCTTAAATGTTAGAAGAATTTCTGACTCGACCACTCTTTCAGGCAGTGAGTTCCAGACTCCCACTATCCTCTGGATAACTCCCCTCTTAACCCTCTACCTCCTACCTTAGATCTATGCACCCTGATTATTGACCCCTCTAGTAATGGAAAAAGGGCATTTCCATCTATGCCCCTGAAATCTTATCCACCTCTATCAAGTCCCTTCTCAACCTTCGCTGCTCCAAGGAAAGCAACCCCAGTCTATCCAATCAGTGGGTTTCCTCCGGGTGCTCTGGTTTCCTCCCACAGTCCAAAGATGTGCAGGTTAGGTGGATTAGCCATGATAAATTGCCCTTAGTGTCCAAAATTGCCCTTAGTATTGGGTGGAGTTTACTGGGTTATGGGGATAGGGTGGAGGTGTTGACCTCGGGTAGGGTGCTCTTTCCAAGAGCCGGTGCAGACTCGATGGGCCGAGTGGCCTCCTTCTGCACTGTAAATTCTATGATCTCCTCACAGCTCAGACCCTGCAGCCTAGGCAGCATCCTGGCAAATCTCCTCTGCAACCTCTCCAGTGAAATCATATCCTTCCTATAATTCTTTGTTTCCTTTCCTTTCCTGCCTTTATTCCTTCAAACCTGCCTCTTTGGCCAAGTTTTTGACAACCTGCCCTGATAATAATAATAATGATAACTTATTGTCACAAGTAGGCTTCAATGAAGTTACTGTGAAAAGCCCCAAGTCGCCACATTCTGGAGCCTGTTTGGGGAGGCTGGTACGGGAATTGAACCCACGGTGCTGCCATGTTCTGCATTATAAGCCTGTGATTTAGCCCAGTGTGCTAAACCAGCTTTGTGCAGTACGGGAAATTGAACCCACGGTGCTGCCATATTCTGCATTATAAGCCAGCGATTTAGCCCAGTGTGCTAAACCAGCTTTGTGCAGTACGGGACATTGAACCCACGGTGCTGCCATATTCTGCATTATAAGCCAGTGATTTAGCCCAGTGTGCTAAACCAGCTTTGTGCAGCTCGCTAGCTAACACTTTAAAACGCTCCGGGCATGATTCAGGTGCACCGGGTGAATAGCGGTCGAGGGCAAAATCGATATTCACGGTGGGCTCTAATTATTTTGCGATTCACCCCTCCTTCCCCTGATGGCGAGTTGCTGATCTCTCCCACAAATAGCCTGAATATCATTAACCTTCATTTGCATTAATTTCAATCTCAGTAACGAGATTGAGGTTGAATGCAGCAGCCTCCTGGGAATTACCCTACTCCCCAGCACAAAAACATCACACGGGCGTCAATCAGCTTTCCTTTCCAAACTTGGCGTAATGGCTACTGACGGAACTGAGGAGGCGAGTAGCCATTTCCGTTTACCAGCGTACAGCACAAGAATATGCCAGGAGGACCAGGGAGGCCCGCACCATCTCCAGAGGTTGTGTTCGCCAACACAAACCCCCCCCCTCCATCCCACCTCCACCATCACACCATTCTCTCACTGACCACCCTATTTCTCCCTCCCAAGGGTCTGTGTAACATCACTCCAGGATGATGTGCCTGTTTTGGCAATGCCAGCAGGTTACAGAGGGTGCAGAGTGAGGGTAAATCGCTGCGAGGGAGGCTCTGGTGCCCCTCTGTTTCTGCTAAAGTCTGACTCCTGTCTCCCTGCTGACACCGCGCTCACACCCATTCTCTGAGCCACGTCTGCATTGGGGACTTTTGACCTTGGAACATTGCCTGGGGTAAAGGGAGCGGAGAGCAACAGGGGGTGCGGGCAGGCCCACTGTGAAGATGAACGTGACAGAGACTTCACGTGTATGAGGTGTGACATGTTTTAATAGTTAACATTTTACTGTGACAGATTTCTTTCCATTCCCCTTTGCTACAGATTGTATCAGTGCTTCTCACTCTTCATGATCTTATTGGGTCTAGTGCTACGTCTAGGTGTGTCCTCCGATACAAAACAGGTGGAGGAAGCCTGCTGCCTTCTGAACCCTGTGGCCTTTGATGCCCTTAATGGACGGCCTCTGGAGGGTCTGGAGACGGTGTGCGGGGGTGGGTGGGGCACGACTTAATCATGCCATCCTGTTCTGCCCACTGCCTTTGAGATGCACTGCTGTCGGGAGTGGGGGATTCAGAAGAACTGGAGGGCGCCGCAGTCTCCTTGGTGGCAGGCCCCGAGTTGGCCTCCTGTGCTTCCTCCTCCACATCAGTGTCTGTCGGGCCTTGGGGGACTCCATGGGACGGAGGGGCAGCTGGAGTGAACTACAGAAGCCTCTGAGTCATCTGGCGGCTCACCATTGTCTGCACCACGATGTCAATGCCCTCAGCGATGGTCCTCAGTGACTGGGCCATGGTCTGAGTTGCCTCAGCAATGTCCACCTGCATCTGGGACACATCCCTCAATGACTGGGACATGATGTTGAGACCCTCAGCCATAGGCGTCACAGACTGAGCCTTGGGCACCACCACGCAAGATGGTGGCGTCGTGCTCCAGGGTTTCCACTGCAGTTGCCTACCAGTGTTGGCCTCAGTGCCATTGTCGGCACCATCTCTGACAGCCAAGATTTTGGGACTCCAATTGGCCTTGCCGTCGCTGGAATGTCGCTGACACACCCTCCTGAATCTCACGGATCTGTCCTATCATCTGCATCAGATCTGGGAGAATCTTGTCCAGAGGCTCGGCATCTGACTGGGACTCGGCTGACTCCTGGTATCCACTGGACCTCCGACTGCTGTCTGCCTTGGATGTTCCTGCTTCCACATGATGTTCATTAGCAACTGTGTGGTTCTCACCAGATTGTTCCCTAGAAGCCTGTCCACTAATGTCGCCCACCGAGGTTCTCACTGGTGGAAGGTGCGGGTGATAGCTGTGACCCCTCGCTGGTGCTCTCCTCTGAGGTGGTTTCTTAGATGGCAAGGGGAGGAACATCTCTGGATGGCCCGACATCCGACATCATCAAATGGAGATCCTGCGATACAATGGACATGCGGTCAGTGGGAGGGAAGGATCATTTTGTCTGACATGAACAACTCACTTGCAACAGGTCATGTGTGTGAAGGGGCAGTGGATCCCCACCTCTGTGGCACAGGCCAACCTCGCTGTCAGTGACTGCTCCATGGATAACCCTGCGATTTCCGGGGCCCGTTCCTCATAGCGAGGTGAGGACTTAGATCTCTGGTACTACGCCCCTCCGTCTTGGCCCTTTCCCACTTATTATGGACTGTCTTCTCCTGCAGGAACAAAGGGAGGGCAATGTGAGCCGCATGCTTGAGGGTTGGGGGGGTCTATGACAGGTGGCATGCATGGGCACCACACCTGGACAGGAAGAGGTTGTGCTGGTGGTTGCTGAAGAACAAGCATGAAGATCGGATGTGGGGAGGACGCGAGGTGTCAGCCAGGAGTGGGGTGGGTTGGGAATTTGAGGGGTGGCAGGCGGATCTACTCGCGAGATAGGTGAATCAGATAGCGAGGGAGCCAGTCATTTCGAGAATCTCATGGGGGCTCATTTTTGGCGCTAAGTGCCGTTGAATACGGACTGCGATTTCGCCAACGCAGTCATCGCGAAACACCCGCTAAACGCATCCAAAACCGGACTTTGAAATGTTTCCATTGAATCACGCCCTGCATAAATCAGGTTGTTCTGAAACACAAGAGGGTGCTGAAACAGCAACTTAACCTTGTGGATCCGGCAGCTCTCAACTCCCTTTAACTGCTGGCACCCCTGACCCGTGGGAAAACCATCAGCAATTGTCACGGTGGTAGAGACGCCTGATTTAAATGTGTTAATGAAAATCCTGCCTCTGTACAGCTGGACGCCTGGCCATCCGAATATCCAAATGATCTAACCAGTGACAGGTTCACCCTGTTACAGGGAGGGCCATGGGTTAATGCACAGATTATTAAGTCTAAGCACGAGACCATCGTGTATGTAATGTCAACAATTTGCTTTTAATTTATCTTCAAAAATATTTGAAGCCGGTTTTGACCCCCATCCAAAAAAGTTTATATTGATCCCTTGATTTCTTTTGCAAGCAAGGTAACGGTTTTCTTTTCCTTCTCTGGAGTTTTGACTTCAGTTCTAAGTTTTCCTTTCATCTGAATTGTGAGGAACCTTGGGCGCGATTCTCCCAGACAGGGAGAAATCGTAAGGCTGGCGTCAAATCCGGGCGGGTTTGACGCCAGCCTCCCCCTCCCCGACCGGGAACCGATTCTGGTCCCCGGTCGGGGCTAGTATGCCGCGGCCGTGAACTCCGGCCCGCTTGCCAGAGTTTGCGCCGGCTGACGCGTCACATGACGTCAGCCATGCATGCGCAGATTGGAAGACTCTAACCCGCGCATGCGCGGATGACGTCATTGCGCATTTGCGCGAAACCCGCGCATGCGCGGGCCGGGATGCCCCTCAGCCACCCCGCGAAGTGATACAGCGGGGCGGCGGAAGGACAAAGAGTGCGCGGGAATCGGACCCGCTGCCCGCGATCGGTGCCCACCGATCGCGGGCCCATGGCACCCTTGGCACGGCCATGGTACTGCCGTGCCAATCGGTGCCATGGTTTTCAAAATCGGGACTTTACGGCCGTTTTTACGAACGGCCAGACCAGGTGTGTTTGCCGTTCGCATAAACAGCCGTAAAGGGCTTGGACTTCGGCCCATCAGCCAGCTGAGAATCGCTGCTGGCCGTAAAAAAACGGCGGCAGCGATTCGTGTCGGGCGTGGGGGGGGGAGAATAGCGGGAGGGCGTCAGACTAGCGTGGCCGTAAAAATTTACGAACCCCGCTATTCTCCGCACCGTCGTGAGTGCGGAGAATTGCGCCCCTTGTGTTTCTACAGTACAGATGGTGATGCACTTTCTGCCCCATGGGCTACGCTTGTGTATAAGACTTTCTATTGGCTTTCATTGTAGGCCTATTTTGAAGTAGCTGATCAGTCCGGTATGATGCCACTGGTCCTGTGGAACTCCTTGTGCCCTGAATGGTACCAGTCCCTGCACGTTGGCACCGCCCTCCTGCTGCACCGTTACTCAATTAAACGCAGTTACCAGATGAGAACCTGGGCCACTCCGTGTGACCCACAGATAAAGAGGCTGAGAACCATAGGTGAGAATTCTACATTCTGTTTTGTCTATCGGGCGTACAGTCAGTATTAACAAGTATTATTCCGCTACGCATTTATACTGTTTGTTCTGTGAGCACAGAAACCACCAAGCTGATCGCTTGATTAACCTCAATGTCCATTTGTACCTGATCGTGTCTTTGGTTATTTCTATCTTTATTTATCTCACTGATTACTTCTTTCTCTCTCCCTGACCGTACCTTTATCTAACCAAATCTATCTCTTTTTAACTTTGCTCCATCTCTTGTGCTGCCTCATACTTCTCCCTCTTGATCCCTGTCCATCAGGCTCTGATTCATTCCGCTTCAATTATCTTCCTCCCTTTCTTGTTTCCCTTTGATTTTCTCTTTGTCCTTTTCTCTCCCCCCCTCTCTCTCTCTCTCTCTCTCTCTTTATCTCTCTCTCTTTTGCGCTCCCTCTCTCATGCTCTCTCTCTCTTACTCGTACTCTCTCTCTCTTACGCTCTCTCTCGCACTCTCTCTCTAGTGCTTTCTCTCTCACGCTCTCTTATGTGTTCTCTCTCACGATCTCTCTTTCTCCGCTCTCTCTCATGCTAGTGCTCTCTCGCATGCACTCTCTCTCGTGCTCTCTCTCTCGCACGCTCTCTAGTGCTCTCTCTCTCGCGCTCTCTCTCTCGCGCTCCCTCGAGTGCGCTCTCTCTCTCTCTCCGCTCTCTCTCTCATGGTAGTGCTCTCTCGCATGCACTCTCTCTCGCGCTCTCTCTCGCTCTCTCTCACACTCTCTCTCTCGCGCTCTCTCTCTCTCACGCTCTCACTCTCGCGCTCCCTCTAGTGCTCTCTCTCATGCTCCCGCTCTCTCACGCTCTCTCTCGCTTTCTCTCTCTCGCGCTCCCTCTCTCGCTCCCTCTCTCTCGTGCTCCCTCTCTCTCGCGCTCCCTCTCTCTCATGGTCTCTCTCTCTTGCTCTCTCTCCCTTGTGTACCAGAAATCTTGCTGAAAAGAGAGACTTGTTGCTGAAGCTTTTCATCAGGACGAATGCAAAATTTCAAACAATCACAAACATTTATACCACAGGAAAAAAGGGTTCTGATTGGTTGGCAAGTGCAGAAGGAGGGCATTCGGCCCATCGGGTCTGCACCAAGCCTTGGAAAGATCACTCTACCTAAGCCCACACCTCCACCCTATCCTCGTAACCCAGTAACCCTACCTGACCTTTCTTTTTGGACACTAAGGGCAATTTATCATGACCAATCCAACTAACCCTCACATCTTTGGCCTGTGGGAGGAAACCGGATCACCCGGAGGAAAGCCACGCAGACACGTGGAGAATGTTCAGACTCCACACACACAGTCACCCAAGGCTGGAATTGAACCCGGTCCCTGGCACTGTGAAGCAACAGTGCTAACCATTGTTGTCACGTGCCACCCATTACTGCCATGGAGAAGGCAACGGGGTGCTTTCGGCTCCTCAAGCTCCCGGGTAATTTTAAAGAGGGACAAGGCTGGAATATATTCCTTCATGTGCAGAGAACGGGTCTCTGCGTATGAATGTCTGCCACTTCGAGCAAGCGTAAATGAGCCAAGTTACGAGCTTGACTGATCTAAATGCTAACTGACAAACAGCTTGTTAGTGTAGCTGTTAGCGCACTTAGGATTGTCCAGCAAGCGCTGCCCAATCGCAGAATCACATCTAACAGTAGACGTTTTGTGGTGGGATTTGTCAGCATGTGCTGGTTGAGTGCGGTTTGTTTTTTGCCTATTGCGAAGAACCGAGAGAACCTACTCTCCAAACAACCGGGGCAAATGGCGCTTCGGTTTACCATCACAACTGACAAATGGCACCTCTGGCAGCACAGCACTCCTCCAGCGCAGCAGGAGAATGTTAATCTGGGTTTAGTGCTCGATTCTCGGATGTGAGACTTGAACCCATAGCCCTTTGACTTGAGAAATTGAGCTACCGCTTGAACCAAAGCTTTTACACTATATGCAGATAGATGGAATCCTAGCTGGACAAGCAGCAAGTAGCTGGCTGTCTTTCTGTGCTGGTAGGCTACATGTTGCAGGCAGTTAAACACCAACAGTGCTCACCTTTATGTTTCTGAGTCCCTTCCAGGCTGCACCCAAGCTCTTTGCACTTGGTCAATATTTATCCCATTAACCAACATCATTCAGACAGATTAACTCGTATTATTATTCCCGTACCAGCCTCCCCGGACAGGCGCCGGAATGTGGCGACTAGGGGCTTTTCACAGTAACTTAATTGAAGCCTACTCGTGACAATAAGCAATTTTCATTTTTCATTTTCATTTCAACTCATTGTTCTCTCATTGCTGTTGGTAAGACCTTGCTGTGTGCAAATTAGCTGCCACTTCTGCATCATACAGCAGTTGCACTCAAAAAATACACAGTTACTTGCGGTTATACTTAGTTATTTTTGTGCCATCCCATTTGTGTTGTTCCTCGTGTCTTAATAAAGCTCGCAGTCTCAAGTGTGGAGAAGATGCTTTATTGTGGGTTCGTTCAGTTTCCAGAGCTCGACCTAGAACTACCTTCCAGTGCTAACTACCAGCTTTGCTTGCCGTGTCCTGCTTATCAGCCCGCCTGCTGTGAAGAGTGTGTCCTCACTTCCTGTCCTGATGTATTTATATGGCTCTCCCGTGCTCCCTCTAGTGGTCGCTCAGTTGTGTTGCATCTGGTTAACTTGTGATCACCACATCCCCCTTTTTCTCTTAACATATTTTCTGAACATCGTTAAAGAAAATTGTATATCCTGTCCCAGTGTATTTATAGCTCTCCCGCTCGTGTTTGCTCTGTTGTTTTTTTTTGTATCTGGTCAATCTACGATCACCACATCCCCCTCTTTCTCATTACATAGTTTCTGTACATCATTAAGGAAAATTATACAAAACAGTAACTTATGATATGCGTATCTATACAAGTGATGATGCTATTGCCTTAGTTAACAAAGCCAATGTATTTATATGTCCAAACTTAATAAACACATTTATGAGTCCAAACTTGATGAATTTGTTCAGAGCTTTTTTTTTTTTTTTTTTTTTTTGTTGATGACGTGGTGATATTGATATTGCAAGTCCGCTGTGAATGTTGTTGGTGTTCCTTGTTATCTTAAGTACCCAATGCGTCATCCCGAGGTGTTTGCATGGTCACATCACTGATGTTGACTGGCATGGACTTTTTTCTGTGCTTGTGGTGTTGATTTATTGTCTCATCCGCCTTGGATGCTGGTGTGCTTTGCCATTGTGTACAAGTCGTTGTTTCATTGCTGTTGTTTCTGTCGTTCCTGTTTTTGTTGTTTCCGTTGCCGTACTTGTCGCTGTTTTTGTCGTTTCCGTCTTTGTTGTTGTCGCTATCTTTGCTCCTGACTTTGTTGTGTTTGTTGCCATTCTTGTTGTTTCTGTCTCTGTTGTTGTCGCTATCTTTGTGCCTGACGTTGTTGTTTGTCTTGTTGCGCTTCATGTTGCTTTTATTCTTGCTGTTGTCGTTCTCGTTTCTGCTGTGCTTCTTGCTATTGTTGTTTGTCTTGTCGCGCTTCATGTTGCTTTTCTTCTTGCTGTTGTCGTTCTCGTTTCTGCTGTGCTTCTTGCTATTGTTGTTGGTCTTGTCGCGCTTCATGTTGTTTTTGTTCTTGCTGTGTTTCTTTTGACTTTTGTTTTTCTTGTTATACTCTATGAGTGTCCCGAGTGGATAATTTGAGTCATTGAGCATTCCGTCTCGCGAGTGGTGCGAATGATCTGATGTGCAGGTGCAGGTGACATCAATCAGTTGTGGAGAATTGGATTCCGCATCTTTGCTTTCTTGATGCTCGTCTTCCGGAGTCAAAGTCTTCTCGATTACATTTGACGCGGTGTCTGTGGACTCTCGGCGCTCCTCTTCTGGAGTCCAAATCTGCATGATTTCAGTTGACGTGGTTTCTCTAGACTCTTGGTGCTCCGCTTCTGGAGTTAAAATCTTCATGATTTCTGTTGATGTTATCTCACTGGACTCCAGGTGCTCCTCTTCTGGAGTCAAAATCTGCATGTTTTCTTTCTGTTTGATGTCTCTGGACTCCAGGTGCTCCTCTTCTGGAGTCAGAATCTGCATGGTTTCTTTCGGCATTGTCTCTGTGGACTCCAGGTGCTCCTCTTCTGGAGTCAAAATCTGCATGTTTTCTTTTGGCATTGTCTCTCTGGGCTCCAGGTGCTCCTCTTCTGGAGTCAAAATCTGCATGTTTTCTTTCGGCATCGTCTCTCTGGACTGTTGGGTGGCCCGACTCTGTGCGTCTGTACAGACAAGCTGAGAACTGTCAGTCTCACTGTGATCCTGTACGTCGAGTGCGAGCACCTTGTCACTGTTTTCGCTCTGTGCTTCGGTACAGACAAGCTGAGAACTCTCAGTCTCACTGTGATCCTGTACGTCGAGTGCGAGCACCTTGTCACTGTTTTCGCTCTGTGCTTCGGTACAGACAAGCTGAGAACTGTCAGTCTCACTGTGATCCTGTACGTTGAGTGTGATCACCTTGTCACTGTCTTCGCATGCAGTGGGCAGAGGTGCATTGTCTTCTTCTTGTTCCTGTGAGCGTGTTGGACTTTCATAGTCCGCTCTTTCTTCTTGTTCCTGTGAGCGTGTTGGACTTTCATAGTCTGCTCTTTCTTCTTGTTCCTGTGAGCGTGTTGGACTTTCATAGTCCGCTCTTTCTTCTTGTTCCTGTGAGCTTGGTAGACTTTCATAGTCTGCTTGCGGTTGCTCAGGTACAGCGGGTTTACCTTCATGGTCTTGTTCATGCTTGGTGTCCGCCCGGGAGTGTTTGCTTGCATCCCTGTTGGCGTCTTTCATCACTCGCACTGTGGAGCCTGTCATCGCTCGCTCCGTGGAGTCTTCCTGTGCTCTCTGTGTGGCGTCGTCTTCGTCTTGGGTATTGCTGTCATCCAATGTATCGACGAGCTGCCATGGCACCATGGTGTTGGATTCATCCACCATGAGTAGAGTCGTGTTGAGCTTTGCAACGGTGTCGCTGATGCTGTGATCAGCATGTCCAAATAACTCCTCCATGTCTGAGTAGTATTCTTTGAAACCCATTTCATCTTCGTTGGCTTCTTCTACCACGAGTTGATTCGTGTTGAACTTTGCGACCATGTCGCTGATGCTGTGATAAGCATATCCGACTGACTCAGCCATGTCTGAGTAGTATTCTCCGAAAACCAAATCATCCTGGTTGGATTCTTCTACCACGAGTTGATTCGTGTTGAACTTTGCGACCGTGTCGCTGATGCTGTGATAAGCATATCCGACTGACTCAGCCATGTCTGAGTAGTATTCTTTGAAAACCAAATCATCTTGGTTGGATTCATCTACCACGAGTTGGTTCGTGTTGTACTTTGCGACCGTGTCGCTGATGCTGTGATAAGCATATCCGACTGACCCAGTCAGGTCTGAGAGGTAATCGTCGAAAAACAAATCATCTTTTGTTGTATCGGAATTCTTTTTGTTCGCTTCACTGTGTGTGGTGAAGGCAGCTTTTTCCAAGGTTTTGTGCAAGTTGTTTTTCACTGTTGGTTTAAGTTCAGGCGTTTTTCTGTGTTCTGAGGCAAGAAAATTTGGTTTTACCACTTTAAGTGTCTTGTTTTCAATTTTCGGGCATTTCCCTTTTAAGTGGGCGTGGTCAGGATTCTCAGACGTCATGACGTCACGCGTTGGAACGACTTGCACATGCGCAAATCGGCTTTCTTTCCTTGTGCGGTTCGGTGTCCATTGCGCATGCGCGGCTTGCGCATGCGCATGACGGTCCGCGACGAAGACTTTTTTTGACTGCGCATGCGCGGCTTGCGCATGCGCATAACGATCGGCGCCGCGATCTTTTGTAAACTGCGCATGCGCGACTTCCGGTTCCGGCGCATGCGCGACTTCCGGTTCCGGCGCATGCGCAGACGCGATTTGTAGTTCTTTGTTTACCATAGACTGCAAAATGTGCTCCGACGCCATTTTATCGCGGATTTCAGCGTTTTTTCTTTCTAAAAGTTGTAAGTTACCTTTTCTTTCCGATCTGGACTGGATTTCAGCGTTTTGGCTTTGTGAAAAATTCCTGTTATTTCTTCTTTTTGATCTGTACTGTGCATTCGCAATTTCCTGATCTTTTTGTGATTTTTTAAGTCTTGCATCACTCAGTCTCTGTGCAGGTTGGACTGTGAGCATGCCTTGCTGTTCAAATTTCCCACAGTACTCTTCAAATTTGTTTAGTAACGTTTGTAAGCTGTTCCTGTCTTCACCTTTTGAGTATTTAAATCCATTATACACTTTCCTATTGACAGGCCCTTCGATGAGAATTGCTATTTTAATTTTGTCTGAGGCGTCTGCTACATCATTAGCTATGAGATAAAAATCGAACATATGTTTAAACCTTTTCCAGACATTTCTTACATTACCAGTCGTGTCCAGCTGAGGTGGGTATCCATACCACATCCTCGAATCAGCGATGTCTTCCCAAGTCAAATGTGCAGTAGGAGATTTCCATGCCATTCTTGGTTGAGATTTCCATGCCATTTTGTGCTTTCTGTATCTGCAGCTGAGTTGTCCTGTCATAAGCGTCTGAAATCACTCCTAGGTACCATGTGTTGTTCCTCGTGTCTTAATAAAGCTCGCAGTCTCAAGTGTGGAGAAGATGCTTTATTGTGGGTTCGTTCAGTTTCCAGAGCTCGACCTAGAACTACCTTCCAGTGCTAACTACCAGCTTTGCTTGCCGTGTCCTGCTTATCAGCCCGCCTGCTGTGAAGAGTGTGTCCTCACTTCCTGTCCTGATGTATTTATATGGCTCTCCCGTGCTCCCTCTAGTGGTCGCTCAGTTGTGTTGCATCTGGTTAACTTGTGATCACCACACCATTTACATTCTGCTGGATGTGATTTCAGAGATCTGCCTGAATCCACGGGATCCTCGCGCAGAAATCCAGATTGTGCCAACCGAGCAAGTCAAAGCAAAGGGGAAGTTGCCTGACATTAAGTACAACTTCATCACAAGGTACTCTTCCAGTATTAGATTCTATTTGACATTGACTGATATTGCACCTTGCTGTATGCGTGAAGCCATACCCTTGTATTTTCATGTTTCCAAATTTGCGGTAAAACTTAACAATTAGCAGGTTGCAACGCAGTCTGCAGTGAGATATGGTCACCCTCAAGTTATAAATTGTTATGTGGTGTACCTGGGTTTAAAGAGATATTTCCCTTTAGCATCTGGCTGTGACGTGGCTTCTATTCATTCAACAAGCTGCATTTATTTTGGAGATCGTCTACGTGCTGGTTCAGAACGTTATCCAGTGACCATTTTTTGTCTTTGCCCTTTCTTCGTCACAGTCTGCCCAGCTGGAGTGGCAGAATTTTAATGAAAGAGGTGGATAGTCCTGGCACCTACGGATGAAGCAGTTAATCAACAATATTAAAGTGGCGCCTCATTATGCCCTCAGGATCACAATACTGTTACAGTACGCAAGGAGACCATTCAGCCCGTCGTATTCATGCCATTCCCCTGCCATCTCCTGATAGCCCTGCAGATTCTTCCTTTCAGATAATAATCCAGTTCCCTCTCAAAAGCCTCGACTGAATCTGCCTCCACCCCACTCACGGGCAGCGCACGCCAAACCCAAACCACTCGCTGTGTGAAAAAGATTTCCTGTACTTCACCATTGCTTCTTTTCTCAACTGCCTTAAATTTGTGCCTTCTCGTTCCTGATTGTTTAACTTCATGTGAAATTTCTCTCTCTCTGCTCTGTGGCGACACGGTGGCACCGTGGTTAGCACTGCTGCCATGCAGCGCCAGGGTCCCGGGTTCAATTCCAACCTCAGGTGACTGCCCGTGTGGAATTTACACATTTTCCCTGTGTCTGCGTGGGTTTCCTCCGGGTGCTCCGGTTTCCTCCCTCAGTCCAAAGATGTACAGATTAGGTGGATTGGCCAAAATTGCCCCTTGGTGTCCAGGGATATACAGTTTAGGTGGGGTTATGGGGATAGGGCGGGGGAGTGGACCTAGATAGGGGTGCTCCAGAGGGTCGGTGCTGACTCGATGGGTCAAATGGCCTCATTCTGCACTGTAGAGATTCTGTCTAGATCACTCATGATTTTGAAGAGATCTGTAAAATTCTTCTCCCCTCAACCTAAATTCTCCAATCTACCCATGTAACTGAAGTTCCTCAACCTTAGAAACATTCTCATGAATCTGTTCTGCAAGAATATCCCAAAATGTTTGACAACCTGCCTGTTTGCAGTGTCGTCATTGCCGCTACGTGGGCAAACTTTGCAGAGCAGCAAGGACTTTCAAAACAGCGAATGGAATAATTGGTGTTGTTTTTGTTATGGGCGACATATCAGACAGCCTCCTGATGTTAAGGGTCTTCCGGGGTAGGGATGACTATACAGAATACGAGCTCCCCCGATAACAATACTTGGCTGTGTATAAATAGAGTTGGCCAGTAAGGCACCAACTCGAGAAGACCCCGTAGGGAACTACTGGAGCTGTAAGAAATAGTTATTGGTGATCTCTTGGTTCAGATAGACAGATTTTTAATCAGTGAGGGAATCAGGTTAACGCGGATAAGGCGGGAAAGTGGAATTGTGAATTATCACATCAGATCAGTTGTGATCTCATTGAATGGCACAGCAGACCCGTTGGGCTGAATGGCCTACTTTTGTTCCTATATCCTATGATTGTATGGATCTTCCACACCCAGCTGAACAGGCAGCTGGGATCTAACGCATCTCTAACCCAGGGCACTTCTGACACTGTTAGCACTTCTGCAAGATTGCATGGACTAGCCATCCTGGGCGATTGCTTAGATCCCAAACTCTATGGGGACACGATAGTCTGGTGGTTGCGTTGGCAATAATTTGTGACCAGCCTTTCTTCCTCAATGCCCTCGCCCGCTTCTCTACTTTACTTCTAATCTACGTTCTTTTGCAAACCTTGGCTTTGACGTTTGCACACTATCCAACTTTTACACAGAGGAGATATCCGTTCAGTTGTTGCTGCTAACTGGACCGGTTATTAGGAAATTTACCGCCAGGTTAATGGCAATTCCGTCTTTGTTGTGTCAATGATATTAGGATATAATGAACCACTAAAGACGTAACACTAAACATTTCTCTGTATTGAACTACACCCGCCAGCGATCTCGCCAGCTCACTGTATTCTGGCAATAACGCAATCCATTCTAGGTGTGGCCTTGAGGGATGTTTCACCTTGATTTATCTCTTTAGACTGGAGCTGGATAAACTGCCAGATGGTTACACGTGCGATGTCATCGGAGTTGTCACCTTTGTGGGAAGATGCCAAAGAATAAGAAGGGAAGGTAATCTTTCAAAGCTCCGATGATGGTAGAAATACAGCTTTGTGACAATAATTAAAAGTCTGTTTAACTTGCTTTCCCCCTTTACTGTGGATGCAGATGGTAGTGGGAATTTCTACCTGTACCGCTGGGTTCATGCTGTAGATGGCAGCACCGAGCAACCTTTTATCCTTGAAGTGTTTGCAACTTCCCAGCCAGAAACATTTCAACAGATTGACCCAAGTAAGTAATGTTTTGCCTTTCAGTAATTTGATTACTTAACTAACCTGATTACCAACAAAAGCAACGCACATTTCTATGGTACTTTAACTATAACTTGCATCACCCTTACCACAACAGCGTGTATTTATACAAAAGCGAAATAGTGCGGATGCTGAAACTCTGGAATAAAGACGGCTAATAGTGAATTTTCTCAGTTGATCAGCCAGTGTCCGTGCTGAGAGACAGAGGGTTAATGTTTCAGCTGGGTAACGTTTCACCAGAACTGGATAAAGTTTGAGGAAAGGTAATTGACCTGAAAAGTACTTTCTGTCTCCACCGGAGCTGCCAGACCTGCTGAGTGTTTCCAGTATTTTCTGTTTGAACTGGTATTTATATATTATCTTGAATGTGAACACAGGAATGTGACGGTCAGGCAGGGTTGCACATGGGAGAGTCGAGGCTTGTATAGTCTTGATGAGGTTAATTTCACTATACCCAAAGAATTTGATGATAACTGAACCGAACACAGTGGAAACCTTATAATGATCATAGATGTTTACAGCACAGAAAATACCCTTCTGCCCATCCCATCTATGCCGGTCAAAAATGACCACCAATTATTCTAATCCCAGCACATGGGGCGGAATTCTCCTCTCCCGGGAAAAATCGGGAAGGCCGTCGTGAACTCGGCCGAGTTTCACGACGGCCTCGGAGGCCGCTCCTCTCACCGTATTCACCCCCACCTGGGGGGCTAGGAGCGGCGCTCCGTAACGCTCGGCCGCCGGGCCTTGACGCTTGCATCAAGGTGGCGCGGCGAGAATGACGCGATGGCGGCGCCTATGTGACGTCAGCCGTGCATGCGCAGGTTGACCGGCTCCAACCCGCGCATGCGTGGCCGACGGCTGACGGCTCAAACCCGCGCATGCGCGGTGGGTGTCTTCCCCTCTGCTGCCCCGCAAGACGTGGCGGCTTGATCTTGCGGGGCGGCGGAGGGGAAAGAGTGCGTCGCTTTGAGATGCCGGCCCGACGATCGGTGGGCACCGATCGCGGGTCAGTCGCCTCCCGAGCACGGTCCCCTCTCCGCCCCCCACAAGCTTCAAACGTGCCTTTGGCGCCCATGTTCACAACGGCAGCGACCAGCTGTGGTTGCCGCCGTCGTGAAACGGTCGCGAATGGCAGGCCGCTCGGCCCATCCGAGTCGGAGAATCGGCAGTCGCTGTGAAAAACGGTGAGCTGCGATTCTTCCGAGTGGGGGGGGGGGTGGGAGAATCGCGGGGGGCGCCAGGGGGGCGTTAAATGAGTCGCCCGGCCCTCCCGCGATTCTCCCACCCGGCGTGGGGAGAGGAGAATCGCGCCCATGGTCTGCAGCATTTTATAACTTGGCATCGCTAGTGCACATCTAAATACTTCTTAAATGTTATGAGGGTCTCTGCCTCCACCACCCTTGCAGGCAGAGAGTTCCAGACTCGCCCTCTGGGTGAAAAGGTTTTGCCTCTCATTCCCTCGAAACCATCTGTCCCTTCCCTTAAATCTACGGCCCCTGGTTATTGATCCCTCCACCAAGGGGAAAAATAGCTGAGATTATAAGTTGTTGGACTGAAATGAGGAACTTAAATGAGACGAGAACACAAGAGAGTTGTAGTTTTGCCCTTTTGGACAGCACGGTAGCATGGTGGTTAGGACAATTGCTTCACAGCTCCAGGGTCCCAGGTTCGATTCCCGGCTTGGGTCATTTCTGTGCGGAGTCTGCACGTTCTCCCCGTGTGTGCGTGGGTTTCCTCCGGGTGCTCCGGTTTCCTCCCACAGTCCAAAGATGTGCAGGTTAGGTAGATTGGCCATGATAAATTGCCCTTAGTGTCCAAAATTGCCCGTAGTGTTGGGTGAGGTTACTGGGTTATGGGGATAAGGTGGAGGTGTTGACCTCGGGTAGGGTGCTCTTTCAAAGAGCTGGTGCAGACTCGATGGGCCGAATGGCCTCCTTCTGCACTGTAAATTCTATGATTATTATTTTTTGCTTCAACACTGCAGAGGCGGTAGGCAAATTCAAATCTCACAAACCAGCAGGAGTCACATACACAACTGTTTGCACAGAACACTGAGGAACATGTGAATGAGGGGCAGACACAGGCCACTTGACCCCCTTGAGCCTGCTCCACCATTCAACGAGATTGTGGCTGGTCTGATTTGAACCGCAACTCCACATTCCTGCCTCCCCCTCCCCACAGCTTTTCACCCCCTTGTTTGTCGCAAATCTATCTACCTCTGGTTTAAAGATTTTCCACGGCCCTGCCTCAACCACCTTTTTGAGGAAGAGAGCTCCAAAGCCTCTCAACCCTCCGAGAGAATGTTTCGCTCCTCATCTCTGTCCAAAATGGACGACCCCTTCATTTGAAACAGTGACCCCCCCCCGAGTTCTAGGTTCTCCCATGCAGCCAAGCTTGTACATGTGACATACAACCTGCCACCAGCCCTGTCACAAAGTAAGCATGCAGGGAGCAGAGTAGGGACGTGGAGAACAATTTTTTAAAGAAACGGAACATCAGTGTGGCACATTGGTGCAGTGGTTAGCACTGCTGCCTCACAGTGCCAGGGACCCGGGTTCAATTCCGGTCTCGGGTGACTGTCGATGTGGAGTTTGCGCATTCTCCCCATGTCTGCGTGGGTTTCCCCGGGCGCTCCGGTTTCCTCCCACCAAGGATACGCAGGGTCGGTGGATTTGCCATGTTAAATTGCTCCTTCGTGTCCAAAAGGTTATGTGGGTTTTCGGGGATAGGGTAGGGGAGTAGGCTCAGGTGGGGTGCTCTTTCGGAGGGTCAGTGCAGACTCGATGGACCTCCTTCTGCTCTGTAGGGATTCCGTGATTCTAATGTACGGTGCAGCAGGCATCAGAGCCCGAGGAAGCTAATTTGGCAACAGAACATTAATAATTTCAGAGAACCGCTGGACCGTCAGTAGCTGGTATCAGTGAATTAATAAAATTACAGTCCATGCCCCCTAGGTTTCCTGAGGACTTGTGCGCAAAAGGCAAGGCTGACTCTCCAGTCCAGTAGTGAGGGAGTGCTGCAACATCAGAGGTGCTGTGTATCCAGATCATCTGTTAAACCAAGACTGCTCTATGTTATAAAAGATTTCAGGGTACAATTTTGAAGAAGAGCAAGAGAATTATCTCCAGTGTTCTGGCCGATATTTATCTTGAGAAATGGGTTCTCTGGTTATGATTACGTTGCTGTTTGTGGGAGCTTGTTGCACACAGGTTGAGTGCTGTGTTGCCTACGTTACTCCACTTCAAAGCAAGCAGGTTATAAAGTGCTTGAAAGAGAGCCCTGTGATCATGAAAGACGCTATATAAATGCAAATCAATCTTTCTTATTTCCATGCAACTAATTCATTAACCGGTAAAACAGCAATTCACTGTTTATCCTTTCAAAAACCGTGCACGGTTTTGTAAACTCCGATCACGTCGTTCCTTAGGTGTTCCAGTGAAAAGAGACACAGTTTTTTGACCCTTTCTACACAATGTCAGTTCGAATTATGAGTGAATCTTCCCTCACTTTTTCCATTGTTATAAACTCCTTCCTATGATGGGAGGCCCTCAGAGCCTAGCATTATTTCATCTGTGGCCTGACCGAGATCTTGCACAAATTTGCCTTGACAGTATTTGTTTTATATTCAGGGCCCCCATCTGTCAACCCACATTCCCATTCGCCTCTTTCTTTGTTACCTTTTCTACCTGCATTGGGGAGACAGTGGCGCAGTGGTTATGACACTGGACTGGTAATCCAGATGCCCAGGCTAATGCCCTGGGGACCCACGTTCAAATCCCACCTCAGCAGCTGGTGAAATTTAAATTCAATTACTGGATCCAGAATATGAAGCTATTCTCGGTAATGGTGACCAAGGGCCGTCATCGATTGTTGTAAAAGACCATCTGGTTCATTAATGTCCTTTAGGGAAGGAAATCTGCCGTCCTTACCTGGTCTGGCCTACATGTGACTCCAGACCCACAGCAAGGTACTTGATTCATAACTGCCCCTGAAATGATTCAGCAAGCCAAGGGCAGTTATGGATGGGTAACAAATTCTGGCCTTAGCAGCGACACCCACATCCCATAGAAGGATCCCATGGGCGGCAGGATAGCACAGTAGTTAACATTGTTGCTTCGTAGCTCCAGGGTCCCAGGTTCGATTCCCGGATTGGATCGCTGTCTATGCGGAGTAAGCACGTTCTCCCCGTGTCTGCGTGGGTTTCCTCTGTGTGCTCCGGTTTCCTCCCACAAGTCTCGAAAGACGTGTTGTTAGGTGAATTGGACACCTCAGAGGCGCCGGAATGTGGTGGCTAGGGGCTTTTCACAGTAACTTCATTGGAGAACAAAGAAAATTACAGCACAGGAACCTTCGGCCCTCCCAGCCCGCGCAGATCCAGATCCTTTATCTAAACCTGTGGCCTATTTTCCAAGGATCTACTTCCCTCTGTACCCCACCTGTTCATATATCTGTCTCGATGCATCTTAAACGATGCTATCGTGCCCGCCTCTACCACCTCCGCTGGCAAAGCGTTCCAGGCACCCACCACTCTCTGCGTAAAAACCTTTCCACGCACATCTCCCTTAAACTCTCCCCCTCTCACCTCGAAATCGTGACCCCTTGTAACTGACACCCCCACTCTTGGAAAAAGCGTGTAGCTATCCACCCTGTCCATACCTCATAATTTTGTAGACCTCAATCAGGTCCCCCCTCAACCTCCGTCTTTCCAACGAAAACAATCCTAATCAACTCAACCTTTCTTCATAGCTAGCACCCTCCATACCAGGCAACATCCTGGTGAACCTCCTCTGCACCCTCTCTAAAGCATCCACATCCTTCTGGTAATGTGGCGACCAGAACTGCACGCAGTATTCCATATGTGGCCTAACCAAAGTCCTATACAACTGTAACATGACCTGCCGACTCTTGCACTCAATACCCTGTCCAATGAAAGCAAGCATGCTGTATGCCTTCTTGACCACTCTATCAACCTGCGTTGCCACCTTCAGGGTACAATGGACCTGAACTCCCAGATCTCTCTGTACATCAATTTTCCCCAGGACTCTTCCATTGACCATATAGTCCGCTCTTGAATTGGATCTTCCAAAATGTAGTGTTAATGTAAGCCTACTTGTGACACTAATAAATATTATAATTAGAATAAAGGGAAATAAAAATACTTTAGTGTCTGCACTGCTAGATCTTTTGAACATCATGTATAATAAGACATACCTTTTTAAGTAAATTTCCCCAAAACGCACCACATTTCTCTGCATTGACGTATACCCACCAGCAACCTCCCCAGTTCGCTCTCCTCTGCCACCATGCGCATCCTTCCTCGAGTCTGTCACTAATGTGGTCACTCCCGCCTCATACAGTGAGGTCTGTGTAGCAAACTCTCCACCACTCCATCCTCCTTTCAGACGCCAATGAAAAACCCACCCCTTTGACCCCACTTTTGATTACCCATCCCAGTAATTATTTCTTTGGGTTAGTGTCATTCGGAATATGGTCCACGATCTTGTCATGTGCCTTGGGACATTTGACTGCCTTCAAGGTGCTGGATAAATGCAGATTCATGAAGGTGCTTAGAACCAGAAACATGAACCCTGACCCACAAGTGCTGATTCTGTGAATGGTGAATATGAGCTTATACAGACATTGAGAAAAAGGGAATTTTGTTTTTTGAACGTTTGGCCCATACTCCGCAGCCCGAATGCAGGAGAGGCGACAGCTAAATTTGTAGTGGGATTGACTTTAAAATTAATATTGAAGTCAAGTTAGAGAAAGTTAGAGAAAAGCAACCCACCACCTGTCTCGGCATATTCAGTTGAGGTTCCACCTACCCCACAAGTCAACATAAAATATCCAGTGTCACCAATTCAATGGAGAACAGAGGAGTAATCCTAATGTCTTGGTCAATAACTATCCCTAAGACAACATCAAAAAGAAGATTAGAGTATTCAGTCACTGCCAGATTAGTGTTTGCAGGAACATCCTGCTGGCATGGGAGTATTCCTTTTAGAAATGTTTTTGTCTTATCACATGGCTTCAGTGATGTCATTGTGTGGGTGGAGCTGGGCTGTGGCTCTGTGAGTTTTTACTTTCGCTTTGGGTTTTGGACTGGTTTTGAACCGCACAGGTTGTAAGAAGTGTCTCTCTATCTTCATTTTAAAAGCTGTTTCCAGACTGCTTGGTAACTTAAAAGAGATGATTGCTTTCTGGAAGGAATTCAAACCTGCTGTTTGAGATGGGGAACAGAGTATCAATAACAAGTCCTATACCAGTGAGAATGCCTTGTGCTGGGCCACATCTTTGAAAAGAGACTTCTCGGCGGAATTCCCCGACCCCCCGCAGGGTCGGGGAATCATCCAGGGCCAGCTTAAATCCCGCCCCCACCGTGGGCGGAATTCTCCGCCACCCGGGAATCGGCGGTAGCGGGAATTGCGCCTCGCCAATCGGCAGGCCCCCCGCGCCAATCGGCGGGCCCCCCGCGGTGATTCTCCGGCATGCGATGGGCCGAAGTCCCGCCGCTGTCAGGCCTCTCGCGCCAACGTAGTTTAAACCACCTCTGTGCCGGCGGGATTGGCGGTGCGAGCGGGCCCCCGGGGTCCTGGGGGGGGGGGGCGCGGGGTGATCGGACCCCGGGGGGTGTCTCCACGGTGGCCTGGCCCGCGATCGGGGCCCACTGATCGGCGGGCGGGCCAGTGCCGTGGAGGCACTCTTTTTCTTCCGCCGCCGCCACGGCCTCCACCATGGCGGAGGCGGAAGAGACCCCCGCCACCGCGCATGCGCCGGTGGTGACGTCAGCGGCCACTGACGCTCCGGCGCATGCACAGACTCACGCCGACTGGCGAAGACCTTTCGGCCAGCCCCGATGCCAATCGGCGTGGCGCCAAAGGCCGTTGGTGCCAGTCGGCGGAGCGGGAGCCACTCCGGCGCGGGCCTAGCCCCTAAAGGCGCGGAGAATTCCGCACCTTTGGGGAGGCCCGACGCCGGAGTGGTTGGCGCCACTCCGCTACGCCGGGAGCCCCCGCCCCACCGGGGAGGGGAGAATTTCGCACCTGGTTTTACTTGGATTTTGTTATTGAATTGGAGCAGTTAAGGGGGAATTCATTTAGGGTTATATATAGATTACTGTAGCTGTGTGAGGTCTTTGTGTTTATAATTGATAAAATTTCTCACTGTGTGTGTTTATACAAATGTTAACTAAATTCTTAGAGAGCTTGTTTTTTTTATTAAAAGCGCCTAAGAACTCTGTTGAATGACACCTGAAGGGCAGGCTCCTGTGCTCAACTTAGCCAAAGTCAATAAACTGTTATAGGTCAGGTGAACTCCATATTATACTTTGGTGTTTTCTAAACCCTGGCCCGGAGCACTGCGGTCAAATTGGCCGTCACATTTCCTTTGTTCCGATCCTCACCGAGCACGCTCGTGTACCTGGGGTGCTGTGTACATGGGACTCCATCCACTTATGCATATGTACCTTTTCCTCACAGTGACCTACTTGGTGTGTACCCAGATGAGGGTAGTCCGAGAATTCCGACCTGGTGGAACAACGACCAGTGTTCCTTACCTCACAACCTCCAACGAAAGTCAGATATCTATAACAGGTGGGTTATGTCACCTTTCATCTCTGTGCATAGGTAAGGAACTTGCGGAGTTTGAAGACTTTGGCTCGACATGTAGCTGTGCCACTTTTCTCTGTAAATTCTGCCTTGCTCGTGTGTGTGTGTGTGTGTGGGGGGAGGGGGGGGGGGGGGGGGGGGGATTGTTTGTTCCTCAGCCCTTAGCGAATCTGAAACCTGCCAATGACTGTACTGTCTCTAAACTGTGACTCAGCAGTCTGTGTTATTCTGCAGCGGTGACTATTTTAATCAGCCTCTGTTCAGAGTGACTTTATACTGTCCTTTGCACACAGCTCTGCTGTCCAGCTAGTGCAGCACACAGATATTAAAAATAAATGGCAGAGCATGAATAGAACCCTGTAATTTAATCATAGGATTCAAGTGACTCGCAATTCATTTGAGCTTCCCTCTGGTGGGGCCCTGTTGTCATTTGAAACCTGGAGGAGTAAATTGCACACTAATTATTCCCATTCATCCACAATCCTTTGTGTTTCCAGAAGGCTGATATCCTGTTCAACAGTGAAGTTTTAAAACAGTGAAATGCGCCAGTAAAACAGCGGCGAAAGCTTTGGGAATTAATCACTTTGGTTTGACGTTTTGCCTGCCTTGACGAACCCAAGTAATTACGTATGAATAATTATCCTCCGTTGATTATATCCTTCGCCCCCTCCTATTATCCACCTGCTGCTCCTTGGTGACTTGATCCGAAAATGCTGCATTAGTTTCCATGTGGACAATACCCAGCTGTACTCAACATCACCTCCCACAATCCCTCCTCTGTTGCTCCTTGTCTGACGTCCAGTACAGGATGAGCAGAAATGACCTCCAATTAATTGTTGGGAAGATCAAAGGCATTACCTCCCTATAAGCTCAGTTACCGAGCTCCCCGTTCCACCGCTCTCCTGGGCAACTGTCTGAGAATCAGCCACATGCTCACAAACTTATTGCCAAATTTGATCTCAAGATGACCACTTAACCATGCCATTGGTAAGATATCTAATTCCGCCTCGGTGGTATTGCCTGACTTCACCCCGACCTCCATCGGCTGCCAAAGTCCTCGTCCGTACCTTCATCATCTCTGGATTCTCCTATCGCAACAAACTCCCAGCTGGCCTCCCATCTTGTACTCTCTGTAAACTTGGGTTCATCCAAAGCTCTGCTGCCCAGATTCTAAGTCGCAACAGCTCCCCTTCCACTATCGGCCCTCGTGCTCGCTGACTTACACTGGCTTACACTGATTCCTAGGTCATGCAGCAACTTTTAAAATTTGCATCCTTGTTTTCAAATCCCCCAAAGACCTCGCCCCCCGCCCCATGTTGCTCTCATTCTGGCCTCAAGCAGTACGGTAGCATAGTGGTTAGCACAATTTCTTCACAGTTCCAGGGTCCCAGGTTCGATTCCCGGCTGGGTCGCTGTCTGTGCGGTGTCTGCACGTCCTCCCCGTGTCTGCGTGGGTTTCCTCCCACAGTCCAAAGATGTGCAGGTTAGGTGGATTGGCCATGATAAATTGCCCTTAGTGTCCAAAATTGCCCTTAGTATTGGGTGGGGTTGCAGGGTTACGGGGATAGGGTGGAGGTGTGGGCTTGGGTGGGGTGCTCTTTCCAAGAGCCAGTGCAGACTCGATGGGCCGAATGGCTTTCTTCTGCACTGTAAATTCAATGATTCTATGGGCTTTCGTGATTTTAATTGCTTCGCCATTAATTACTCTCGAGTATTCAGCTGCCTGGGCCCTCACCTCTGGAATCCACTCTTTGCCTCCTTTCCTTTATTTAAGATGCTCCCTAAAACTTGTCTCTTTGGTAAAGTTTTTGACCATCTGTTCTGATATTGCCTTCTGTGGCTCAGCGTTACATTTTGCTTGATAATGCTCGCGTAAAGTGCTTGGGATGCTTTCTTTTGTTAAAGATGTCATATAAGTACAGGTTGTCGTACAAGTTGCTGTTGGTGTCTCTTACAGAATCTCACAGAACATAAAGAGACTATTCAGTCCATTGTGTGTTTGTTGGCCCTTCGAAAGAGCTATTCATTTAGTTCCACTTTATCCACAATATCCTCTTGAAGTCTGTATCCAGGTCACTTTTGGAAGTTACTATTGACGCCAACATCTCTTCAGTGTACTCAAAATTTGCTGAATAAAGGAAAAATAATAAAATACTCACATCGTCCTGTTTCTTCAGCCCATCTTGAAAGAGTATTCACTTGTTACTCTCCTGTCATTGGAAACAGCATTTTTCAACTCAAATCCCCTCATAATTTTGAGCTTCTCTATTTAAATCTATCCTGAACTTTCTCTGCTCCAAAGAGAGCAATCCCAGCTTTTCCAGTGTCCCCATGTCACTGAAGTCTCTAATCCCCAGTACCACTCTCGGGAAGCTCCCCCACCTCTTCACTGTGGCAAAGGGGGAAAATGTTTGTGGGGCTTCCGAGTTCGGCAAGCTTCAAAGCTGTTATTACACTGATCTCCTTGGATCCATTCTGGCAACGCACCTCTTGTTGATTTTCAGGACGTCACAAAGGTCAGCCGTACACGCGGAATGAAAAGGTGCAGGGCTTCATACGGTGGATGAAAGGGCAGCAGGAGAAGGATGTGATGAAGAGGTCTGTAATTGGCGGCTACTATTCCTACCCTCCAGCCCCGAACCTATTTCAGGATTACTGTAAAAATCTTGACGGTAAGACTTGCTGCACGTTGAACTCCTCTGCACTGTCTGGGACTTCCTATCATACTAAATTAGCCTTATTAAGGAAAACGTGAAAGAACAGAGATTTAGCGCAGTTGACCAAGTGGAACATCCATCCAGGCTGGTCTCTGTGTATTAGCAGTAGGCACATGGTAGGTGGGGGGGGGGGGGGGGGATTGTGAATTTTAAAAGGGTGTGCTCTGACACTGCAGACGTCCCAGAATCTCACTTTTGGATTGTAAAGAATAGTCAGACAGGATTTCTTCAGGTAAACAAAGAACAGGTCAAATTTGTTGAAATTAATTCCCAAATTTAAATAAATATTGGATAAATGGTAACCACTATTCACGTTGCACACACTGGTACAAATGGCAGAGTGAGGATAACTGAAGGATTTTCTAGTTGGTGAAGAAGATGAAACAAAGGAATACATGATTAGCTGTCCATTGGTTGGTCTCTGTGTCGTGATTCCTCCTCGTGGCCGTTCGGCTCCGTTGTCTCCCTGGTTTGAGTTGTATTGAGCATTTCCACATTTTAGTCCCACAAAATCTTGGTTTGCAGTCGATCTCTCTTCTCAGGATGGTTCCGTTGCAAATCCAGGTACAATTGTTGAGAAAGAGAGATTGAGCAAACAGTTTTTGCAGCTTGTCTTCAGTACAGCATTCTGATCTCAACATTGCTTGGTAACGTCGTGCCTGAAAGTATCCTGCTGGCCGTATATTCCAGGGAAATTACATTAACATGATATGAAGGGAAATGTTTAATCCATGTCTCCTGCCGTCAATGCTGTCAGAATAGGTAATTGCATTTTGATACCTCGGGCGTGATCTGATGGTAAGGTTTCTGAGTGTCATTTGTGGCGGGTTAACCTGGGAGTTTCCTGTTGGCTCTGCCGGCGAGTTCCCCACCGTTATCTAACCACGCTTGGTCACTTTATGTGGGTCCTGGGGAATTTCTCACCGGTTTAGCCCACAGTAAGTGTGCAATTTAACCAAATTGGGAACTATGTTTCATCGAGAGCGCGTTTAGCCACATGTTTCCCTGCGCTTGCAGCGCAAAGAAACACAACGCTATCTAACGTGACTCCAGTTAGATTCCCTCAGCGGGCTATGCACAGCTGAGAAAGGCACTTAGTCCAGTTTCTCCCACTGAGAAGCATCGCTCACCAAAACACCTTCATGCAGGGAGAGATCGGGATGCCATTTTTAAATGCCACGGCGCAACCTCTTGAGGCACAAATATGGACAGCATTGTGGGGGGGGGGGGGGGGGGGCACCCAATGCTAATCATCTTCACCCTCCGCCATTTTTAGAAAATTCATGTACAGGGTGTGGGTGTTACCAGTAAGGCCAGCATTTAATTTCCATCCCTCACTGCGCTTTGAGAGGTTAGTAGTGAGATACCTTCTTGACAACTGAGTGACTAGCTAGACCCTTTCGGAGGCAGTTAAGAGTCAGCCACATTGCTGGGAGTCACATGTCGGCCAGACTGAGTAAAGACAGCAGATTTCCTTCACTAAAGAATATCAGTGAACCAGATGGGTTTTTATGGCAAAAGTGTAGCCTTGTGGCCACCATCACTGACATAGGCATCTTATCCCAGATTTATTTAATCAATTGAATGTAAGTTTTCCCAACGGCAATGGTGAGATTTGATCTTGAGTCGTAGTCGAGGTTTCTGGAATACCGAAATAAAAACAGAAACAGCTGGACAGGGTCAGCAGTGTAGGCAATGTCGTTGGAGAGAGAAACAGAGTTTCCTCTGGATTATTAGTCCAGTAACATTATCACTATGCTACCATTCCCATTTATTATTCACATAAAAATGGTTACTTGTGTTGTCACATACATTTAATAAAGGCATCGTTTTTGACAGATAATTCCTTGATCAGAAACCTGACTGGATCCTGCCAGCACTGAGAATGGCCAGGAGTGTTCCCCATATCAGAAAAGGCTGGTGTCAGGTGGGGAAAGTGGAATTAAAGCGATCAAAGGCAATGGAAGCTTTCTCCGCCACATAGCGCAGCACTTTGGATTATGAAAAGTTCAAGTCATGGGTTCCACAGCATATGGTTGGCAGGGTGGCTCCCAATTAGCTCCCAATTAGCCCGCCAACATAGAAGCGCGGCGATTGGGGCGCCACCTTTAAAGGCAAACCAGTTCATCCTGGAACCAGAGGTAATTATGCTTTTAAGCAGCAGGTCAGGATGTGACTTTGCAGTACATAATGTTTTTCCTATTTATTTTGTTCAATGCTTGGATTTACCTTTTGGGTGTTTGTGGTTTAAGCTCATGTCTGTAATGAGTTTTAATTCTCCAGCCGAGGCTATCTTCACCTCCGCCAGTGAACTGAAGAAGGAGATTGAAACTCTGCATTACCGAGAGCATAGGCGGATTCTCCTTCATGGAACCATCGCTGCCGTTGGATACATTTGCCATAGAAACTTAGCTGAGAGGCTGGGTGTGGAGCCAGTGCCGGTACGAGAAGTTACCTTCAGTCACCTCGAGGGCTAGGGTTGTGTCAGGACCTGCCTGCCTTGCAGTGGTATTTTGTGTTACTGTTGTTCACAATCATGTTCTTTCGAATCAGCAAACTGGCTCCCTTTTGTGTAACCTTTCGCAGGTTGTCGCGGGCTAGGCCAGACGTTATTGCCCAACCCTAATTGCCCTTTCGATGGTGGTGGTGAGCTGCCTTCTTGAACCGTTGCAGTCCATGTGGTGTAGGGACACCCACAGTGCTGTTAGGGAGGGAGATCCCTGAGGTGGGCAGCACGGGAGCACAGTGATTAGCACTGTGGTTTCACAGCGCCAGGGTCCCAGGTTCGATTCCCCGCTGGGTCACTGTCTGTGCGGAGTCTGCACGTTCTCCCCGTGTTTGCGTGGGTTTCCTCCGGGTGCTCCAGTTCCCTTCAACAGTCCAAAGACATGCAGGTTAGGTGGATTGGCCATGCTAAATTGCCCTTAGTGTCCAAAAGTGTTAGGAGGGGTTATTGGGTTACAGGGATAGGGTGGAAGTGAGGGCTTAAGTGGGTCGGTGCAGACTCGATGGGCCAAATGGCCTCCTTCTGCACTGTATGTTCTATGTTCCAGGATTTTGACCCAGCGATAGTGAAGGAATGGTGATATATTTCAAAGTCAGTGTGTGGTGTGTAGCTTGGCCGGCATCTGCTTTCCTTGTCCTTCTCGGGGTAAACCCGCCAGTTTGAAAGGTGCTGTAGAAGGCGCCTTGATGCAGTGCATCTTTGTCGAAGGTACACAATGCTGCAATTGTCATAGAGTCATCGAGGTCTACAGCATAGAAAGGCCCTTTGACCCATCGTGTCTTCCCCAGTCAATAACAATCACTAAGTATTCTGATCCCATTTTCCAGGACTTGCCCCATAGGCCTGAATGCCTTGGCATCGCAAGTGCACATCTGAATACTTCTTAAATGTTTTGAGGGTCTCTGCCTCCCCTACGCTTTCAGGCAGCGAGTTCCAGACTCCCACCACTCTCTGGGTGAAATTGTTTTTTCCTCACGTCCCCTCTAAACATTCTGCCCTTACCTTAAATCTAAGCCCGTTGGGCATTGATTCCTCCACCAAGAGGAAAAGTTTCTTCCTGTCCACTCAATTTCTGCCCCTCATAACTTTCTACATCTCAAACTTGTCCCCCTTAGTCTCCTCTGCTCCAAGGAAAACAAACCCAAATCATCCAATCTCTCCATAGCGAAAACTGTAACATCCTGGTAAATCTCCTCAACACCATTTCCAGTAATACCACATCCCTCCTAAAATGTGGATTCCAGAACTGCACACAGCACTCTAGCTGTGGCCGAACCAGCGTTTTGTACGTCGGTGTCAGTGGTGGAGAGAGTGAGTGTTTAAGTTGGTGGATGGGGTGCCAATCCAGCGAACTGCTTAGTCCCGGGTGGTGTTAAGCTTCTTGAGTGTTGTTAGAGCTGCAGTCATCCAGGCAGGTGGGAATATTTTACCACACTCCTGACTTGTGCCTTAAAAATGGTGGAAAGGCTATGAGGAATCAGGAGGTGAGTTACTTTCTGCTCTCTTGCTTTTGTGGCTTCCAGAATTTGTACGACAGGTCAAGTTCAGTTTCTGGTCAATGGTAACCCTCAGGATTTTGATGGTGGAGAACTCGGCAATGTGAATGTCATTGAATATCAAGAGGGGATAGTGAGATCCTCTCTTGTTGGAGATGGTCAGTTGCCTGGCACTTGTGTGCTGCAAATGTTACTTGCCACTTATCAGCCCAAGCATGAATGTGGTCGCGGCCTTTCTGCATATGAACACAGACAATATCTGAGGAGTGGCGAATGGTGCCGAGCATGGTGCAGTCCCTGAAGTCGCTTTCTTGACATAAGTGGTCTTGACAGCACTGAAGCGCCGGCGTATATTGTTCACACACCATGTTAACTCTTATTTCTAATCGATATAGGAAACACATCCTGCCTACGTTGAGATTAGTTCCTCTATTCATTGCAGCATTTATAGTATGTGGGCCTGATGTTGGCGTGTGATATGTTATAATGGGAAAGGCCAGTGTCTCCAGTTACATGTCACACTGCAAATACAGAACCTCCAACCAGTAAATGAGTTAGCTAGGCCAGCCCATCATTGAATTTTTTTCCTTACTGTTTGAGGGGTTTTTCCTTCCTCTCTCCCTGCCCCCACCATTTTCAAGTGTTTTAACATTAATTTTCAGGTTTTCTGCCCGATCAATCCAGGATCCCCTTTGTCCATTCAAGCGGCTGCCTGATTACTATTTTAGCTCTGGGCCATGGCCTGCTGACCTTCTACCAGCCCAGAATCTGTTGGGTCTGGCTGGAGTCTGAACATTGGGGCCTACTCTTTTGACATCCTTATTAGCAGGGTTCTTGAGTTAGAAGCACCTTGCCCTGTGGAACTGTTGGCCCAGCTGTGCAGTCAATCAAGTAACCTTAAATTTATCCTCCTCAGAAACAGGGGGCTCAAGGCAGAGTGCGCCCGGCCCCAGAGCAAGACAACGCCGTTTCAGCCTCAACTTCCGAAACGGTCAGACTTGGGGAAGGTCCAGAGAAAGACACCAATGTGAACAGGCTTCATGTACATCCAGTGAAAGACCATCCGAAGCACTCATTGCCGGTGCTGAATCACTATGCATTAAGGTATTGTACCCGAGAGAAAAGGATCATTTCTATCTAATTCCAATTACATCTTCTCAAGATAGGACCTTTCTCAGCTCCATCGAGCATTGCTCATGTAGATTTACGGGGTTTCCAACACTCCAGGATTGGTCTGGAGTCTCCCGGAATTTTTTTCATTTCCTTTTAAAAGCCTTTGCTTATTTCTGCAAAAGTATTGAAGCTGGAAGAAGGTCGGTTGATCAGGCAGGATGGTCAGAGGTGAAGGGCCATACGTTATAACATTCAGGAATACGCCGAGCCAAAGTGACACACTTGCATAAATCTCGCGTTGTGGGCCGACTGCCCTTTACCAACACTTGGTCCCGTTTTCTCAATGGAATCCAGATAGTTTCTGCCACGGGCAGAGCTGGTCACTCCTCAGTGCCAGTGTTATGGTTAGGTGGTCATTTGAAAATCTACCTCCATGATGTGCGTCATTGTTAGCTGGAGGTTCCCCTCCAGTCTGGGCCATCGAGATTCTGAAATCCATTGATGTGATAAAGTATCGGACTGGCCCATTTACGCTCCCGTGCGGCCCCCCCCCCCACCCCCTATCCTCCTTTCACTGTTGCTTTGTCAAAGAAAACAAAAGAAAGATCCTGCATTTATGAGAACAAAGAAAAGTACAGCACAGGAACAGGCCCTTTGGCCCTCCAAGCCTGTGCTAATCATGATGCCCTAACTTTTTAAAAAAACCTTCTGACCTTACTCAGTCCATATCCCTCTATTTCCTCCCTATTCATTAGCAACATTTAAGAGGCATCTGGATGGCATAATGTGCCTGCTTCCACCACATCCTCTGGCAACGTGTCCCAGGCTCCCACCCTTCTCTGCATGAGAAACCTACCCCGTACATCTCCCTTTAAACATCCCCCTCACCTTGGACCTGTGCCCCCTTTTAATTGACACTCCACCCTTGGAAAAAACCTCTGGCTATCCACCCTGTTAATGCCTCTCATATTGTGTAGACCATTATAAGGTCTCCCTTCAGCCTCCGTCTTTCCAGTGAAATAGAATCTTTCATAACCACAGGACGTCCCACAGTATTTCACTGCTAGTGAAGTACTGATTGAACTGTTGTATTGCAGCCACTTTGCCCGCCGCAAGCTCTCCCAAACGTCAGTGCGATAATAGCTGGGTCGTCTGTTGTTGTGATGTTGCTCCATCTCCACAGCCCCATAACCCCACCTGACCTACACACCTTTGGACTGTGGGAGGAAAGTGGAGCACCCGGAGTAAACCCACGCAGACACGAGGAGAACGTGGGTCAGACGGTGACCCAAGGCCAGAAATAAACCCCAGTTTCGGGCGCTGTGAGGCAGCAGTGCTAACCACTGGGCCTCCACACCGCCTATGTGGAGAGACAAGCAATGTTAACAGGATGAATTGTATCAAAATCCTTTCAGATGCTGAGGTTAAAAGTAACAACAACAACATTTAAGAAATTGTAGATTGTTGGTAAAATGGTGCTGTTTATTGTCTTTAAAAAAGACAAAATTCAATAAATACCTGCTACTTTACTGACCCATTATCATGAGTGGCACAGTGGTTAACACTGCTGCTTCACAGCGCCAGGGACCGGGTTCAGTTCCAGCCTTCAGTTTGCACATTCTCCCTGTGTCGACATGAATTTCCTCCGGGTGCTCTGGTTTCCTCCCACAGTCCAAAAATGGGTGGATTAACCTTGATAAATTGCCCCTTCATGTCCAAGGATGTACAGGTTAGGTGGAGTTACGAAGACAGGGTGGGGGAGTGAGCCAAGGTAGGGTGCTCTTTCAGAGGGTCGGTGCAGACTCGATGGGTTGAATGGCCTCCTTCTGCACTCTATGGATATGTCATGAAATGAAAATGAATGAAATTGAAAATCACTTATTGTCACAAGTAGGCTTCAAATCAAGTTACTGTGAAAAGCCCCTAGTCGCCACATTGTGGCGCCTGTTCAGGGAGACTGGTACGGGAATCGAACCCGTGCTACTGGCCTGCCTTGGTCTGCTTTCAAAGCCAGCGATTTAGCCCTGTGCTAAACCAGCTCCAGACCATTAAACTGGCAGTCATACTGACCGTGAAATTGAATTGCTAACACTTCTCTTTTTCAGGAGTAGGTATCCACTGCGAGATTTGCAAAAGACTTACTGCAGCAAATGGCAAGCGCACAAACCGCTCAGGTAGGTTTACACGCCTTCACAGTTTGTGGCTTGACCTCCCGCTAGCTTTATTGCACACACTCGCTTGCAGTGGCCAGGCAAACTAATGTCCGCTTTGTCATCCTTCAAATCAAGGGAGAAGTTGGCAGAGCCACAGAAGGGCGTGCTGGAGAGGGAGAAGCAAGCTCACAAGTCGAGAGCCCGGAAGAGGTTGGTGGACTGCTAACATCAGAATCTGTAGCCAGTGTAACGGTACTCGCACTTCAAAGGTAGTTGTTGCACGTTAAGTGCTGAGCGGTTGTGATGAGGCATTGCAGAAACGCAAGTCTGATCGTTCATTCGGACAGGAGTGGCCCATTCAGCCCCTTGAGCCTTTACCGTCATTAAATTTCATCTGATGACCCAAGCAGTTTCTTTATTGCCCACTTAGAATGTGGGCAGTGCTATAAGAGATGGCATTTGATATCCATCCCCAGTTTCCCTGAGAAAGTGACATTGTTTTTCTGTGTATTGATTGCTTATACAACTGGGTGGTGGGCTGTAGTTAGCCATATAGAGTGTGTCCTGAGTCACTATCCAGGCAGGGTAAGGAATGACAGATTCCCTTCCCTGTCAATGATCCAGTTCGGTTTTTAACGACAATGCCACGGTTTTCATCCTGGTTTTATTTCGGTGTTTGCCCACAAATAAACAGCTTTATTGAACTGAATGTCTCAGCTCGCCAGAGAGATGTTTAAATTCACAATCCCGAGGTTGCTAGTTTCAACCAGCGAAAGCCCAACTAAAAGAGTTTGAGCTGCCTGCAGTTTTGACAACCACCTAAACTGCTGGCGGTCTTTGTGAAGAAAGAACAAACTTGCACATTTCCATTTGCAAATTCAATTCACAATCTCAGGGAGGTTGCGTTGGCGCTGTAGAAAATACTGGTTTGACCACAGCTAGAGTACCAGGTGCAGTTCTGGTCGCCACACTAGATAAAGGGTGTGGTTGCACAAGAGCGGGTGCAGAGGAGATTCACCAGGATGTTCTGGTTAGACTGGGGTTGCTTTCCCTACGAGCAGAGAAGGCTGAGGGGGAATCTGATTGAGATGTACAAAATTATGAGGGATATAGATAAGGGGCGGAATTCTCCGCTCCCCACGCCGGCTGGGAGAATCGCAGGAGGGCCGGGCGAATCACGACACACCGCCCTGGCACCCCCCGTGATTCTCCCACCCCCCGCTCGGAGAATTGCTGCTCGCCGTTTTTCACGGCGACCGGCGATTTTCTGGCCCGGATGGGCCGAGCGGCCTGACGTTCCCGACCTGTTCACGCCGGCGGCAACCACACCTGGTCGCTGCCGTCGTGAACATGGCGCCAAAGGTTCGTTTGTGGCTTGTGTGGGGCGTGAGCACCACGGCCGTGTTCGGGAGGGGACTGGCCTGCGATCGGTGCCCACCGATCTTCGGGCCGGCGTCTCCAAGGGACGCACTCTTTCCCCTCCACCGCCCCACAAGATCAGGCCGCATCGTCTTGCGGGGCAGTGGAGGGGAAGACGGCAACCGTGCATGCGCGGGTTGGAGCCGGCCAACCTGCGCATGCGCGGCTAACGTCACTTAGGCGCCGCCATCGCGTCATTCTCAGCGTGCCGCTTTGACGCAAGCATCAAGGCCCGGCGGCCGTGTTTCACACAACACCGCTCCTAGCCCCCTGGGGGGAGGGGGGGTGGGGGGCGGGGAAGAGGTGAATAGGGTGCGAGGAGCAGCCTCCGACGCCGTCGTGAATCTCGGCCGAGTTCACGACGTCCTTCCGGATGCCGCGTGGGAGCGGAGAATCGCACCCAAGGTACTAGGAAGAAACCTCTCCCCTTAATAGAAGGGTCAATAACCAGGGGCATAGATTCAAGATCAGGCGCAGGAGATTTAGAGGGGATTTAAGGAAAACATTTTTTACCCAGAGGGTGGTGGGAATCTGGAACTCGCTGCCTGAAAGGGTGGTAGAGGCGGGAACCCTCACAACATTTAAGAAGCATTTAGATAAGCACTTGAAATGCCGTAGCGTACAGGGCTACGGACGAAGTGCTAAAAAATGGGATTAGAATAGATAGGTGCTTGATGGCTGGCACGCAAACACACTGCTGGAATGTGGGAAACATCACAATCAAATTTGCACACAGCACGATCCAGGTCTACTCCCTCGTGAATCCACATCGAATAGAATCCCTGCAGTGTAGGAGGAGGCCATTCGGCCCAATGGTTAAGCACCGTCCCTTGGAAAGAGCACCTTACTTAAGCCCAAGACTCCACTCAGTAACCCCACCTAACCTTTTAGAAACTAAGGGGCAATTTAGCATGGCCAGTCCACCTAACCTGCACGTCTTTGGACTGTGGGAGAAAACCAGAGCACCCGGAGGAAACCTACGCAGACACTGGGAGAAAGTGCAAACGCCACACAGACAGTGACCCAAGGCTGCAATTGAACCTGGGACCCTGGAGCTGTGACGCAGCAGTGTTAACCACTGTACCACTGTGCCGCCTTGTCATACCCGGCACAGTCCTTCCACTCACTCTGTAGCAGCGAGAGAAAGTCAACAGCACCTCATCTGTCAATCCCATGGACGGAGTAGCCTTGTTCTGTTCTGTAATTTCTGTGTTATTGCTGGTGCACCACTCACCGCCCTCCCTAACAGCACTGTAGGTGTACCTACACTACATGGACTGCAGCAGTTCAAGAAGGCAGCTCACCACCTTCTGGAGGGCAATTAGGGATGGTCAATAAATGCTGACCCAGCCAGTGACACCTCCCGCATGATCGAATATAAAAAACACTGACCTGCCAACTAACATCAGAAAAGATACCAAACAAGTGATGACAAGAGTCACGCATTCTACTGTGTCCAATGTAACACCCAAAGCAGTAGTGCAATTCGATCATTTCTATCAATCACCTTTCCGAATAATGTTCCCTAAATTGAGGTGAGAGTGACTGCCCTTGACATAAAGGCAACATTTGACCGAGGCACCAAGGAGCTCAAGCAAAACTAGAGTCAATGGGAATCAGGGGGGAAACTCTCTGCTGGTCATACCTGGCACAAAGGGAGATGGTTGTGGTGGTTGGAGGTCAATCATCTCAGCTTCACAACATCACTGCAGATGTTCCTCAGGTTAGTGTCCGAGGTCGTCATCTTCAGCTGCTTCACCAATGACTTCCTTCCATCATAAGGTCAGACGTGGGGGTGTTTGCGTATGACTGCACAATGTTCAGCACCATTCGCGACTCCTCAGATAGTGAAGCAGTCCATGTCCAAATGCAGCAAGACCTGGGCAATATCCAGGCTTGGGCTGACAACTGGCAAGTTACATTAGCACCACACATGTGCCAGGCAATGACCTTCTCCTATAAAAGAGAAGCCAACCATTGCCCCTTGACATTCAATGGCATAACTGTCACTGAATCCCCCCCACTATCAACATCCTGGGGATTACCATTGATCTGAAACTGAACTGGACTAGCCATATTAATACTGTGGCTACCAGGGCAGGTCAGAGTCTAGGAATCTTAGGGCAAGTAACCTGAGCCCCCAAAGCCTGTCCACTATCAACAAATCAGGAGTGTAATGGAATACGCTCCACTTGCCTGGATGAGTGCAGCCCCAACCACACTCAAGAAGCTCAACAGCACCCAGGACAAAGCAGCCCACGTGATTGCTCCCCCTGCCACTAACATTCAAACCCTCCACCACCATCGAACGGTGGCAGCCGTGTGTACCATCTGCAATATGCACTGGAGGAATTCACCAAGGTTCCTTAGTCAGAACCTTCCAAACCCACCACCACTACCATCTAGAAGGACAAGAGCTGCAGGTACCTGGGAACGCCATCACCTGGAGGATCCCCTCCAAGTCACTCACCACCCTGACTTGGAAATATATCGGCGTTCCTTCAGTGTCGCTGGGTCAAAACCCTGGAACTCCCCTCCCCCTAACAGCACTGTGGGTGTACCTGCATCTCAGAGACAGCAGCGGTTCAAGAAGGCAGCTCACCACCACCTTCTGAAAGGAAACTAGGGATCAGCAATAAATGCTGGCCTAACCAGCGTGCCCTAAACAAAATGGACTGTGTAGGCAGACTGGCATTTTCTGTACAGACCCAAAAATGTTTTGTGCATAATATGAATGGCTGCTCTGTCAGAATGGTTGGCAATTGACAATCCGAGGTGACAAAGCGGCAATTAAGCCCCCTCTGATGAAAATGAAAAAATGAAAATGAAAATTGCTTATTGTCACGAGTAGGCTTCAATGAAGTTACTGTGAAAAGCCCCTAGTCGCCACATTCCGGCGCCTGCCCGGGAAGGCTGGTACGGGAATCGAACCGTGCTGCTGGCCTGCTTGGTCTGCTGTAAAAGCCAGCATTTAGCCGAGTGAGCTAAACCAGCCCCATTCGAGCTCTTGTTCGAGCTCTTTATTTACCAAATGTAAATTGGTGCTTACTTAGTAAATCCCCATGCAAGCAGATAAAAATGGAGATATTGTTCTCGGGGTTTCAGGGTCCTGGCAAGTTTAGACAGACTATCATAGAATTTACAGTGCAGAAGGAGGCCATTCGGGCCATCGAGTCTGCACCGGTTCTTGGAAAGAGCACCCTACCCAAGGTCAACACCTCCACCTTGTCCCCATAACCCAGTAACCCCATGCAACACGAAGGGCAATTTTGGACACTAAGGGCAATTCATCATGGCCAATCCACCTAACCATTCTGTGTTTCGTTTTGAAATTTATGACCAGCCTCACTTGTTGATCGTCAGAGAATGTCTGTCCCACTGAAAGCCTAAATTAGCAGCGACTCAAATCATTGTGAGGGATATTTCCGAGAGGAAGGGTGTGGCGCTATTGCTACGGCCCCCTGAGTCTTAATAGTTCTCCTCCCAGGGTGGCTCTGACATTTAGCCCAGCAGCGCGAGCAACAGTTTTCATTTGTGCTGGCACCCACCCAGACTTGTCCGGTTACAGAGAACCAGGGAGAAAACATCCCAATGTTAAATTTGCTTTATCACAGCTGCCATTTTGAATTCGAGGTGACTTTGATTGGAGTTGAGCAATGTCTTACTAGCTCCATAAATGTAGAAGGAAGGTGGAAAAATTGACCTTGTTGCTGTTAATGCACCAAAATTCCTACTAAATATACTTTTTTTTTAATTGCCCTATTTATTGCTCTGCAGACCCATGCAGACATGAGGAGAAAATACATAATAGGACAACACAAGGCATACAATGTAACTACATAAGCACCGGCATCGGATGAAGCATACAGGGTGTAATGTTAATGAGGTCAGTCCATAAGAGGGTCATTCTGGAGTCTGGTAACAGCGGGGAAGAAGCTGCTTTTGAATCTGTTGGTGTGTGTTCTCAGACATTTGTATCTCCTGCCCAATGGAAGAAGTTGGAAGAGTGAGTAAGCTGGGTGGGAAGGGTCTTTGATTATGCTGCCCGCTTTCCCCAGGCAGCGGGAGGTGTTGACAGTCAACGGATGGGAGGCAGTTTTGCGTGATGGACGGGGTGGTGTTCACGACTGTGTTGCACCAGGCCTCCCACATGGAGTACCATTGGCTGAATTAAATCCTTCTTTCAGGATCCTGTTGATGACAGCCTATTTTGTGCACAAGAGAAAATTATATGACACTTGGCAACACTTTTGCATTGCTCCAGTTTACTGACTAATTGACATTTAGTTTATGCAGTTAATCACAAATGAGATGTCATAAAATCAAAATCAAGTGGGGAGATCAGATATAAAATGTTTACTCTTTTCCACCTGCAACGACCTCGAGCTTCTATGGGTTGAATGACATGGTTTGACACTACCTCGAGTGAATTCTCACCCTTGTTTTTAGACACCCCTTCCTGGCCTTGGATCACTGTGATCTCCTCGAGCCTTTTAACTTTGCCAGACATCTGCGCTCTTCCAATTCTGGCACATACCAATTTGAATTTTAACCATTTGCTGAATTGGTGTCTGTGCCTTCAGTTGCCTGGAGCCTGAGACCCCTCTCTGCCCACCAGACCCACTCAACAGATTCAGCCCTCTGTCTGTCTCTCTCTCCCTTTAAAGCTAACTTTTCGCCCCGCCCTGACATCATCATACGTGGCCAGGGGTCAAATTCTGTTTTACATAGAATTTACAGTGCAGAAGGAGGCCAGTTGGCCCATTGAGTCTGCACCGGCTCTTGGAAACAGCAGGCCACACCTCCACCTCATACCCGTAACACAGCAACCCCTTTGGACACTGAGGGCAATTTAGCGTAGCCAATGCACCTAATTTGCACATCTTTGGACTGTGGGAGGAAACCGGAGCTCCCGGAGGAAACTCACGCAGACACGGGGAGAACGTGCAGGCTCCGCACAGACAGTCACCCAAGCCGGGAATAGAACCTGGGACCCTGGAGCTGTGAGGCGACAGTGCTAACCACTGTGCTACTGTGCTGCCCATGTTAATTTATTCATGTTAAGTACTTTGGAATGTTTTATTTTGTTAAAGTTGCTATATAAATGCAGTATGTTCTCATTTGTTGTCTTGGCCTTTCCCGGTTTGGCTTGTTCTAATGCTCTTGAGGGGGTCGAGTGATGATGAGGAATGGCAACGGGCCAGAATCCTCACAAAACATTCAGTACCACAGGTCGAATTGTCTACGCAACTGAGAGACCAGGTTCATATCCAACTCAGTGAAATAAAAGCAGAAAATGCTGGAAGATATCCAGCAGATTAGGCGGCATCCGTGTGGGGAGGGAACAGAGGTCACGTTTAAGCATTGCTGACCCTTCTGTCTCTCTCCACAGCTACTGCCTGACCTGTGGAGTGCCGCTCCAGCACTTTCTGTCAGTTTTCCAGCACGCGCGATGTTTTGTGTGGTTGACTTTTAAAGCCCTCAGGTCAGCGAGGCCTGGGCAATGAACAATGTGCTTAGCCGTGTCACTCAGCCTCTATGGAACTATTCAGAAAGAATTGGTAAACAGAAGTCTTTGGATAATAATCCCCTGCCCTTCCTTTGCCAAGCAACTTAATTTCTTTTGACAGGGTGTGATTTGTGCATTTTAAGCATGGACTACATATTTGCTTAACATTTAGCTGTTTGTCTTTATGGTGCTTCATGACCAGAACTTTTACAAGAGATTAAGAAAGGGAGCTGCACCTTTTATGTGTTCAAACTGTAAGCACTTGTGATAAAGCGGAACCAAAGTTCGGCACTTGCTTCTCAGTTTGTTCCCAAAGTTTCACAGTAACAATCGCGTTTTGTTCAAGGGACAGTTTGCAGCCCAAAGGCTGAATTACGGTGCGACTTAGGGTGGAGAATTCACTTATAAGCCAAGTAACCAAGTTAAAGCATGGAAAAATGTGACGGTCATGTGGTGGTGAAAAGTTCAGCCAGGGTATTAAAAGAAGAGTAATATTTGAAATAATTGGGGGATAGTTTTGGAATTATGGTAGGAACTGAAATAAAATAAGCTTAATGGAGAAATTTGACATTCCACAGACACAAAGGTAGTTTTCCAGGCCAGTGAGGGTGTTCAACAATGATTACTTAGAGCACCTTAAAAGGTATAACTTTTTCGAGGTTTTTTTAGAGTAGACTAATAGTTTAAATCACAAGTGTTCATCAATTCATTTCTATTTGATTGCAGCCTGGGGGCGGGGGGGGGGGGGGGGGGGGGGGGGGGGGGGGGGGGGGGCTTCCACAAGCACCCTATGGGAGGTGCTGAATCAGTCACCATGGACAAAACTCTCCCCTACCCGGCGGGGCGGGGGGGTCCAGGCGTAGCGGAGTGGCACCAACCACTTGGGCATCGGGCCGCCGCAAAGGTGCGGAATTCAACAAAACCGGCACCAGCGGCCTTTGATGACCGCCGCTGGGGCTGGCCAAAAGGCCTTCGCCGGTTCGCGCATGCACCAGTGATGACGTCAGCGGCTGCCGCTGACTCCACCACGGCTGCCGCTGACTCCCACCACCGGCGCATGCGCGCTGGGGGATTCTCTTCCGCCTCCACCATGGCGGAGGCAGTGGCGGAGAGAAAGAGTGCCCCCACAGCACTGGCCCCGCCCGCCGATCGGTGGGCCCCAATCGCAGGCCTGGCCACCGTGGGGGCGCCCCCGGGGTCCGATTGCCCCGCACCCCGCCAGGACCCCAGGGGCCCGATCCCGCCGCCACCAGAGGTGGTTCAAACCTCGGCGGCGGGAGAGGTCTCCCAGCGGCGGGACAGCGGGACAGGGGCCTCGCCGATCGGAGTGGGGTGATTCCCGCCCCCGCCAATTCCCGGGTGGCAGAGAATTTCTGCCATGGCGGGGCGGGATTTTCAGCAACCCCAGGCGATTCTCCGACCCTGGATGGGGTCGGAGAATTTCGCCCCATTTTGTCAATTTCACTGTCATTACTGCTGGAAAATCTGAGCCTTTGTTTTACTCATTTTGATTTAGAAAGTCTCAGTGGCAGAGTTATATATTATTATTTAATATGTAAGGCGACACGGTAGCACAATGGTTAGCACTGTTGCTTCACGGTGCCAGGGTCCCAGGTTCGATTCCCGGCTTGGGTCACTGTCTGTGTGGAGTCTGTTCTCCCCGTATCTGCGTGGGTTTCCTCCGGGTGCTCCGGTTTCCCCTCTCAAGTCCCGAAAGACGTGCTGCTGTTGGGCATTCTGAATTCTCCCTCTGTGTACCCGAACAGGTGCTGGAATGTGGCGACTAGGGGCTTTTCACAGTAACTTCATTGCAGTGTTAATGGCAGCCTATTTGTGAAAATAAAGATGATTATTATTATTATCTTGAATGTGATTACATCAGTCCCACACTGCAAGTCCTGACGTACATATCGATTTCATCATGTCGGGTAAGATACAGTCGCCATAGTCCAGGTGACCATAGGCTGCTTTCCCCTTTGAGGGGAAGAGCTGACTGGTGGTGATTTAACCTGAGGGTCACCACACCTCAGGCAAAAGGCTAGGCTGAGAAGGCGGAGCCTTCATGAATAACCTCAGCCGGTATGGGTATTGAACCCAAGCTGCTGGCCTCACTCTGCATCACGAACCTGCTGCCAGCCCGCTGAGCTAAACTGGCCCCCGTCATGCAAGTACTCCAGTGGGGACCTGACCTATGGTGAAGAAAAGGGCTCATGCAGAGACTACTTCAGCACCTGCATAATTCCTTGTTCTGTTAGCTGAGGAACCATTCCAAGTTCCGCAACGACACATTCCAACAATTGCGACACTGGAATTTTGTCCCCGGTTTCAAATCAAGATAACCCATCCAATGGGTGGCTTGGACTTTTGGACTACCTGGTTGAACTGCCCAATAAACCGACACCGAATCTAGCAGCAGAGGATGAGGCCATTCAGCCTATCTCGCCAGCGACGGCTCTTTGAAAGCGCAATCAAATTCGTCCCACTTTCCTGAGCATTCCCCAAATCCCTGCCATTTCTTTCCTTTTTCAAGGCATTTATACAGTTTCTGGCTGAGCGGTCCTGTTGAATCTGTTCCACTGCTCAGGCAAAGCATTCCAGATCCTAGCATCGGAAGACAATCTCGTATTGTCAGTCCTTTGGTTCTTCAGAACTTCATCGCAGAGCTGCAGACAATCAGGAGTTTGGTTGTAGGTGTAAACAGGACAAAAAGCGGACTATTTACATTAATTCCACCATTGAAATCACAATCACAGCTCCGAAGGAGGTCGTTAGCCCGACCGTGTCATCACCAGGTTCACGAAGGAGCAATTCGCATTGTGCCATTCACCAGCCTTCTCCCCTTAACCACGCACATTCTTCCACTTCAGAGTGTAATCCAACTCCCTCTTGAATGCCTCGATTGAACCTGCCTCCACCACACTCTTGGGCAGCGCATTTCAGATCGTACCCACTTGCTGTGTGAAAAATATTCCCCTTGTGTGTCTCCATTGCTTCTTTTGCCAGTCACCATCAACCTGCGCCCTTGCATTGTGAATCCTTTTCGCAGTGGCAACGGTTTTCCCCTATCCACTCTGTCCAGACTCCAGCACCTCTGTCAAACCTCCTCTCAACCTTCTCTTCTCCAGCTTCAAAACCAGTCTGTATAAATTCCCAGCATGTACTCTAAATTGCTCAGTTCTCTGAGCCCAAACGATAACAGAAGGAAGACCTGCGTTTATCTCGCACTGCACGTCCCAAACCTCCGTTTACCGGTTTGCCTGAAAGACAGGACCTCTGACAATGCAGACTTCCCTCATAGCCGCAATGGAACATCAGCCTTGATATTTGTCCTCCGCCCCAACCTGTAGCTCAAGAGTGAGCTACGGCTGACATAGTTTGAACTTGTATCGTGGTCAGAGCTATACGATTCTCCCCTTAGTGAATCCTATCCTGGCATGTTCCAATTACACCAGCAACATATTAAAATTACTTAAACTGTAACAGCACCGAAAACTTTGATTTTCAAAAGCCTCAACTTTGATGGTCTACAGTCATAGATCTACGCAGAACGGAAAGCAGGCCAGTCAACCCACTGTGTCGCTGCTAGCTCTTTGGAAGCCCTACCCAAATAGCCAGCTTGTTTTTAATCACATGAAATAAATGGGCTGGTAAAAGCATGTTCTTTATAATGCTTGATGAAAATCCATTAGAATGCTTTCATTATTATTAAGCGTCAAAATTGGTGTTTGGCAATAAAGCTTTTACAATTCACAGCCGAGCGCTCAATAATAGAGGAAATTATGTTTTTTTAATGAAAATCCAAAGGAAAGGTTTTTAAGTTTAAAGTGAGATCATCTCGGCTAATTGTTCAAGTAGGGGACGCAGGCAAGCCCAGTGTCAGCTGAATAGAACGGAAAGCAGAGAATGGTAACATTGTTGCAATCTCAAGAGCAGCTCACAGTCTGGAAATGCTACTACGAGTAACTCAACTTCTGATTGCCCAAAGCCTGTCCACCATCAACACGGCACAAGTCCAAAGAGCATTATGGATGATTACAGCTGCAACAACACAAGACGCCCGACGCCATCAAAGGCAAAGCTTGTTTGATTGGCGTTCCATCCACCACCTTAAACACTCGCTGTCTCCATCACTGATGCATAGTGGCAAGAGTGTGTACCACCTTTAAGTTGCATTACAGCAACTTGCCAAGGCTTCTTTGACAACACCTTCCAAACCCACAATGTCTACCACCCAGAAGGACAAAGGGGCGGCAGATGCATGGGAACGCCACCACCTGGTAGGTTCCTTCCAAATCTCACACCATCCTGGCTAGAACTATATCACTGAGTCATGATCCTTGAACACCCCTCCTAACACCACTGTAGGTGTCCCTACACCACATGGACTGAGGCAATTCATGGCCACCCGCTATAAGACAACCAGGGACGAACACCAATGCCCACCTTGCAGAGGTGCTCACACTCCAGAAAGAATAAAACATTGCAATATACTGAATGGAAATGGGCACTTGAAGAACTGCAACAGAAAATTTGGTTATCAGAAAAAAATCCAGACTTCTGTCTACCCCGTCAAGGTGATGTTATAGATTCTAAGGCAATAGTTAGTGTTTACCAGGCCATTATCTGCCCCTTAACTAACGTGGCCTTTTTTACCGCAAAATGCCGCAAGGCCACAACTGGGCCTTGGCCTGCTGACGTGGTGGCAGCGTGTGCTACCACTGAGCCAATGCTGTCACTTAAACACAGGGGGAATGGTTTGTGTCACTGTGACTCCTCCTTCCTGCAATGTTTTAATTTCCAGTTGGTGTTGTGTTTGACAGGGCAGCTCCAGTACAGGTGTGTGAACGGGATGCTGATACAGCAGCAAGCAGCAAAGGACTGCTCCAAGGGGCAGAGGAGCCTGTGACAGCTGACGAAGGTATGGCATTATCATCTTCAGCCACTCCAAGCGCAAATGAAGCATTGTCATCTTTGAAGAGGCAGTGCAGCTTCATTGACAGGAGGGCCACTCAGATTGGTTATCTGTCACGCTGCAGCCTCAACAAGACGCCCGTCTGCTTTTGGGAAGGTCCCATCAACATTCCCCCAATTAGCGCATGAATGCGTGGTTAGCACTGCTGCCTCACAACGCCAGGGACCCGGGTTCAGTTCTGGCCTTGGGTGATTGTGTGGAGTCTGCGCGATCTCCCTGTGGCTGCATGGGTTTCCTCCGGCAGTCCAAAGATGTGCAGGTTAGGTGGATTGGCCATGCTAAATTGCCCCTTAGTGTCCAGGGATGTACAGGTTAGGTTACAGTGTGAGGGGGAGTGGGTGGGGGGGGGGGGGGGGGGGGGGGGGGGGGGGCCTAGGGCGGGTGTTTTTTTCAGAGGATCGGTGCAGACTCGATGGGAAGAATGGCCCCCTTCTGCATTGTAGGAGTTATATATATGATTATACATGACACCTGACATGTATTTTATATTTAATGTTCATTTGTCAGTGTTGCCTTCAGTAATTTACTGGTTGCAGGAGCTCTCCGGTTTATTGTTAAACTGGGTATTTCTGGGTTAATATGGACAATTGCAGTGACCAGAGCAGAGGATGATTATTGTGTTTCTATTGAAACATTTTGAACACAGTTAAAAGTTGTCTGCACTATATGATCCAACACTCATTTTAAATGGGTCTATGTCTCTCCCAAAGATTCTTTGTATCAAAGGTTTTTCCAATGACCGATTTACCCACAATGCACAGAGAAAGTTTAGTTTCGCACTGAGCGATGCCCAGAAATGGTTCACTGTCCCTCGCCATGCACAATTATGCATTGCAGGGATCACAAGGGATTCAGTCGCGAATCACGCTATTGGGCCGCCATTTTGAGCAGGTGGCCTGTTGGTGACGTCCAGCGGCCGGCCTCCCTACCCCTCACAACAGATAGGGGCATCCTTTCCCGCCCTCACCATGGGAATTGTTTTGTCACCCCTCCTCCCAGAGATTCCCATCAAAGACCCCCATCGGACCCCCTCAATAGAGACCCCCCAATAACAGGGAACCTTCCATAACAGGGAACTCCCACATCAGAGAACACCCACCCATATCAAAGAACTCACCCCCCCCCATATCAGAGAACATCAGCCATATAAGAGAACCCCCCCCCCCCACATCAGAGAACCCCTCGCATAGCAGAGAACTCCCATAACAGAGATACCCCTATTGCCCCCCCCCCCCCCATCTGCAGCAGAGAACCGCCATAATCATTAATCCTTGCCTGGAACTAACGAGCAGTCCAGGTAGAATCAGTGAAAAAAAATCATTGCTTTTTCACTCACCTGCGCCTTACACCCGCTGCCTCAGACAGATGTCTTGAAAGCAGCAACTGTAATTGAGTAGAAAGCCAAAACCACATCCAAAGCTTTAAATCCCCTCAGATCCTTTGATCTGCAAGACTTCTATCCACTTCAAAGAGTAATAGCTTTTAGTAGCCTGTAATTGACAGCCCTCATACAGCCAGATATCTGGATTGTTCATCTCTCTTCACGCGTGAATGCAACTCAGGTAGCATGCTTTGAACCTAACCAAAATGTTTATAAACTACAATTGACAGGTCATCACCACATCAAAAGCAGTTAAATGCTTTCTGTAAAAAGAGGAAGTGAACAAACTTTGCTCCTAGATCTTAATTATACATACTGGAACTTGCAGTCTGAGCTGTGTGGTGCCTGGAACTGTACTTCAAGAGGAAGAATAATCAGATATGTTCCATACATCAGACCACTGTATGGTGATTAAGTGATGTTTCAAAATGAAAGGTGGGTAGGTGAAAGGATTGATTAGAATGTGTTTATCTCCTGTTTCAGATGATCACAGAAGATGCAGTGCAGGGACTGCAACTGATGATGCCTCAGGATATTCGTGGAAAAGTCCTACATGGCCAGAGCTGAGAGAAGGTCTGTCAGAGCATTTGCACTTTGGTCAGCTCCTTCCTGAGAGCATCCCACGGAAATATGTCTATGAACATAGAGACTTCCTCATGTGCCAATGTAACCTTCAGGCTGCAGAATACAGGCCAGTTACAGCCACCCCCAAGATGGACCTTCAGAGCTTTGCATCGACCCATAACCACGGCTACTACAATGTGACGATAGTTGGTACGTACAGGTACACAAAGAAAAGGAATGAAGTGTACATTGACTGCACGATAATATTGTACATAATAATAATCGCATATTGTCACAAGTAGTCTTCAATTAAGTTACTGTGAAAAGGCCCTAGTCGCCACATTCCGGCACCTGTCCGGGGAGGCCGTTACGGGAATTGAACCCGCGCTGCTAGCCTTGTTCTGCGTTACAAGTCAGCTATTTAGCCCACTGTGCTAAACCAGCATCTTGAAGATGGTCATGAAGATGGTCCTCAGCGTTTCATTTGAACTGACTGTTTTCGTCTGGTGTCAAGGTTGGTTCAGTGGACAGCACTGTTATCTCTGAGTCAGATAGTTGTGGGTCCAGGGGACCGGAAGCTGGCACCATCAATACAGCACTGAGGGTATGCTGCCCTGTCAGAGGTGATGTCTTTCAGAAGAGATGGTACACCAAGCTCCCGTTTACCTTCAAGTGAATGTTATGCTGGAATCCATTATGAAGGATGCGATGACAGGGCACTTAGAAAACATCAGTGGGATTAGACAAAGTCAACATGGATTTAAAGAAGACAAATCACGTTTGACAAACCGACTGGAGTTGATTGAGGAAATAACTGGTAGCATAAGGGTGAACCGGTGGGTGTGGTGTATTCGGATTTTCAGAAAGCTTTTGATGCAGTTCCACAGAACAGGTTGGTGGGCAAACCTAAAGCGCAGCGGAGGTTCAGCAGACTGATTTCTGGGATGGCAGGATTACCGTAAGAGGAGAGATTGTGTTGGACTGGGCCTATGTTCACTGGAATTTAAAAGAATAAGAGGTGATCTAATTGAAACGTATAAAATTCTGACAGGGCTGGGCAGACTGGATGCAGGGATGTTGCTTTCTTTGCCTGGAAGGTTCTAGAATAAGGAGTCACCATCTCAGGATAGGGAACGGTCATTTTGGATTAAGATGAGGAGAAAGTTCCTCCCTCAGAGTCTGGTGAACCTGTGGAATTCTCTACCACAGAAAGCTGTGGAGACCACGTCACTGAATATATTGAAGAAGGAAATAGATAGATTTCTAAATTCTAAAGGTGTCAAAGGGGTATGGGGAGAACGCTGGAGTATGGTGTTGAGATAGAGAGTCGGCCATGAATTGCAGAGAAGACTCAGACGGCCGAATGGTCTACTGCTCCTAATAGGTTTTTATCTTAATGATCCTGTTTGGAAGAAGAGAACAGGCGTCGTCCCCAGTGTCCTGGCTAATATTTACAACTAAAGCACTGTCTTAAAAAGGACAGTTGATTATGTACTATATAAATTACTTTTCTAATGCATTTATAATCTGCAGTAAATTTTTCTTGGAATGTTATAGCGATCAAGTCACTGATCATTTTGTTTCTAGTCTATAAATCATAAAGGTGATTGTGATGTTCGGTTGATGTCACATTTATGAAATTAGATCAAATAGACAAAGACGTTGTTGGTAAATGCAGCTATGTTAGCACCAGAGTCGAAGCCGAATTTGGCAACTCAGATTTGTCTTGTGTTCCTCACGTACGTAAAGGTGTTGGGAAAAGAGAGGGAAAGTGACAGACACCGAAACAGGAGGGGGTGGGATGGTGGGTGGAGGGGATAGGAAATGGGTTGAGAGGGTGAAAAGCTATCTCCGAGGAAGGTTTTGAAGTGTTGGACTGCCAGCTGGGTAGTATCACTTTGAAGGCAATTGAGACAGTGAGTTTCAGGAAGGAGTCTAGTAGCTGAAGGACAGACAAGGGTGATGGCGTTGGGGACAAGGAGGTTCAGAGGATCAAAGAACAGTTCAGGAATGAAGGGCGAGAGATCACTGATAGGGTGAAGCAAAACAAGGGTTTGGAAACTAGGACAAAGATATTAATCAAATTGAAGCAGCATTGAGCTTCAGTTAAAATAATGACAATTCCAAGTGATTTAACACACTTTACTCAGTAACAATAGTGCGGTTAAACCTATTTTGATTTACATCAAGCCCACAGCGCAGGATGAACCCATTCCACCGATTTGGTTTAACTCTAGTGTTTGTGTTTCATCCTTGCCTTCACCTTATACCAACAGCGTATGCTTTTGTTTGTTTTTCCCTCCTTCTGCCCATTGATCTGCCCTTTAAATACGCCCATGTTACTCACCACAGCTACTTCTATGTGGTGGTGAGTTGCACATTTGAACCACTCTCTTTGGGTGAAACATTTTGGCCATTGGTATTCAATTTTTAGTCTCTCTCACAAGTGGAAATATTTTCTCTATCTTTGCCCAATTGAAGACTTTTTAAAATGGAAGCTGGAAACATCAAAAATTTAGATCAAAGAAAGAAGCCATTTCACCCAGCGTGTCTGCATCGTACCCACTACTCGGTCATTCCTTAGCCTGGTCTTTTCTAGCCAAACGAGTCCTAGCCCATTTTCTGATAGTTATAACCCCTCAGTTCTGATGCTTTATTCTTGAAGGTGCAGGTACCGCCATTTATGGTGTGAAGACTCATCTCAAGCAGCAACACATGTTTCGATCTTTAGATTACATTTACAGATATTTCAGAAGCTGGGAGTAGCTACAACTGTTTTGCTTTATGCAGCGGGGACAGTGACAAAAGCTAGCCAGTTAAGACGTTAAACCTGGACCCAGGTTTGTTAAAGATTCCCCACCCTCTGAAGATGCGCAGGAGGAGTCATCCCCAGCGTCCCAGCCAGCTTTTACCCCTTCACCAACATCTCTGAAACAGGCTGTGGAGCTTTCAGAAGTGCATTTTGTAAGAGTCCTTTCTGTTTATTCTCTTGTTTCCCCTTTCTTTCATTTTTTCCGTTACATTTTTGATCCATGGATGATTAATGGACACCTGACTTTGAGCCAAGCAGTCTGTATCTTTAATTCAAAGGGGAAGAATCCGGAAGGCTGTGCTGTTTAAACAGAAGCTGCAGACTGGCCAGCATCAATGACAGAGAGATGGATCGGGACTCGGTTTGATTGATTCGCTGGTGGCCAATGGATTGGCTCAAAAGGCTGTGCTCTGCCCGGTAACAGGTGGTGATTGTATCCTATTCCACTGGGGTGCTTTCCAAAGTCCCACTGTTTGAGTTTTGGTTTCAGTTTCGATTCTGGCAGCACGGTGAAAGAAAGATCCAGCTAACTCTTTCCAGAAGTATCCAGCTAACTCTCTCCGGAAAGATCCAGCTAACTCTCTCCGGAAAGATCCAGCTAACTCTCTCCGGAAAGATCCAGCTAACTCTCTCCGGAAAGATCCAGCTAACTCTCTCTGGAAAGATCCAGCTAACTCTCTCCGGAAAGATCCAGCTAACTCTCTCCGGAAAGATCCAGCTAACTCTCTCCGGAAAGATCCAGCTAACCCTCTCAGGAAAGATCCAGCTACCTTTCTCCAGAAAGCCACTGGAAGGACAGCCTCTCTCTCTGGAAAGCCTCTGGGTCCCTGAAAGCAAGCCACAAACTGAAAGCAAAGTTTGAACAGAAAAAAGGTGCCATCCAGGAACAGTTGAGAGTACTGCATTTTTAAACTACAGAGTACCTGAATGAATGAATCTACAAGGAAGATCATTACAGACGGAAAACCAAAGAGTTTAATCTGCCAGTTTGCTGTGAAGAAGTGTGTGCTAAACCATCCTGTGGAACAAAGACTCTGCCCACACTTATCATATTCACCCTTTTCCACCCTCTGTGTTTGGCTACCACGTGTGTGTGTGTGTGTGTGTGCGTAAATAGAGGGTGGGGCTAGCTAAGAAGGTATTAGGTATTAACTTGTCGTTAGCCAGGTGAATTTACTACATATTTCATGAAAATATTTGTTATAAATAAACAGTAATCGTGTTTACATTTACAAACCTGGTGACTGTAATTATTGGGCAGCCGAGGGCCAAAGACGTTGGGTATTTTAATAAGAATTATTGGTTTATTCACTTGTGTGGTGACTTTGGGGCACGTGGGGCTAGGATTCACCGCGCACTAGCCCAGGGTGGTGTAACAATCTGTACAGCCAGTCTGCCCTCAGGCACTAAAAAGAGGAGACCCCATCTCTGCATCAGCTGTTCACATGCCAATCATGTTCCTCCGACACCACAGAGGAACATCAAATCACACTTTGTGCATTTAATTGAGAGAGGAAAAACTGAGCTTGTAATCCAACGATATGCCCAGAATGAGTTGCCTTCTCTGCTAATATGGCAAAGAGATAAATTTCAAACAGTTTATGAATTCATGCAGAAGAATTTGATGGTATAATCTCCGGGCTTTGTGCTGAAATGGCCATTTTCTAGATGGTGCTTATACCTATTCAGTTTATCCGATGTCTTCAATAGTAGATGCCGGGGTTTGTGGCCAACAGACTGATATGTCAGAATATTACGGACTAGACAAATCATCGGATATTTCTCTGTAGTAATTGAAGAATTATTGTTCCTATGCAGGTATCAATCACCAGGTAGCGATTGACGTTGTGTTCCTACCGGCCGGGATGTGTCATGAGAGTCACCGCATGTTGGGTTTATCAGTGGACATTCATGATAACACACTCGCCTCCATTATGGCTCGTGGTTATGTTTGTGACGAACAGGCTACCGATAATAATCAGCAAACACTGCCGTCTTCCTCTCCAGGTAACAACTATGTCCTCAACCAGATCTCAGTAGGGTAGAAAGCTCAGTGTAACTTAATCAGTTGACACACGTCCTGAAGCACTGATGTGCAACACTTCAACCGGATGCATTGAAGTGTTCTTTAGTTGTCAGCCATGGGTCAGTGTTAGCATTCTTTCCTTGGGTCAGAAAGCTATGGATTGATGCTTATTTCAGAACCGTTAGCACAAAATCCAGGCTGACGAGCCAGGGCGATGCTGCACAGAGGTGCCATCGTTTGAAGAAGATTTGAAACCAGGTCCCACGGATAAACTGGCAACCTGGCAGTGGCCATGCCATCCTGGCAGTGCCACCTTGGGCACCCTGTTCAGAGAGAGACCACCTGGACCTGCGATTGCCTGGGAACCGCCCCACCAAATGTCATTACGCATGGTCCACGTTTGTGGAAATCAGTGTTAAACGATGCCATGACGAGGTTTCCCAGGCACAGGCATTTGATCCTTTACCATGGGAGACTCCGCCGCAGATATATTCAAGTGAGGATAACTGCTCACTTGAATATGCAAATCTGGATCCGCCTAGTGACTGGGAGATACAGATTGCGACGTCTCTTAAGACCTCATTAAATCTTGCGAGGCGTAGAGAGTGTCGTAAATCTTTTCGCAGGCCTCGTTGCGTCTCCTAATCGGACGCGACGATGCCGCACGATCACGCCCTGCATTGCAGGTCACCAAAACACGCTGTGATTTTTTAAAAATTCTCCTCGTGTTGCTTCTGGTTAGTTTGCCAATTATCTTAAATCTGTGTCCTCGCCCACCAGTGGAAACTGACTTTTCTTTATTTGCTCACCTCGTTCTGAACATGCCTCCTTTCGCACGTAAATTGTTGTGGGGAAGATTTTGTCATTTACATCCCGTGTTCAGGGCTTGCTTGTTATTTTGGGCGGGCGTATGGATCAACTTTACGAAACACGTAACAACCCTTTGTGTCGCTTCCTTGCAGGTCAGATCGTAAAGACGGCCGCTGACCTGGACTGTGTGCACGTCATCTGTGTCCTAGATGTGTGCCATCACGGTGGGAACACGTCTGAAGTCATTTTAAACAAAATATACAAAGCGACAGAATGAAGTCGGCCCACACCATTTCAAGGACTGCATTTCAGCAATATCCTTTTTCCATTATAGATTCTAGATCTGTCTTTCCTTCTCCAGTAACCACCCTAGAGTCACTGCATCAAGTTGAATGCTTTCTGGTAAATATTTGCGAAAATCTTATATTTTATATACATTTTCAGCGCTCGGTTTGTACATATTCAAACTCTCTGTCTCTCAAATAAATCTATGGATTAAATCTGGTCTCCTCTAATGAACAAAGGCTATTGAGAGTTTTGAGCTGCACCTTCTCACTGCAGTGAAATGTGTTCTGTCTTTGCACGAGCAAGCAGTATGGCTTCTGGCAGTTATAATCAAGCGCTTGCTGTAAATTAGCGCAGTCTCCTCTTAACGATTCATACCTTCTTGTTTTGTGGTACCTCTCTGGCGAACTGATTGGGAAAACTAAAAATTAAAGCCTTATAACACATTTATTCTAATATCTGTGCTGGAATTGCCCTGCCGTTGGGAATATCTATTGCTGGCAGCAGCGCATCTCCATCTGCAGGTTTTCCGGCGCAAAGGGATGGTTTCAATTGGAAAACTCATTAACAAGCGACGGGAGCAGATAATCCTGCTGCCAGCAAACAGCGCGCTGCCGAGACACACAAGGCTGGGGACCGGATAATCCCGCCTCTGATTGAAAACCCAACTCTGTAATCTTGGGGTTTATCGATTTCCTAATGAAGCAGTCTTAGTGTAAAGGCTGGCCAGGGTGGAGGCTGGTTGGCTTCTGCTCACCTCCTGATCCCTCAAAGCCTGACCACCACCCCTCGGACTCAAGCCAGGAGCACACTGTAGTATTCACCGCTTGCCTTTCTCTTCATTCATTTTTTATGTGGGCGGCACGGTGGCATAGTGGTTAGCACTGTTGCCTTGGTTCAATCCCGGCTCTGGGTCACTGTCCGTGTGGAGTTTGCACATTCTCCCTGTGTCTGCGTGGGTTTTACCCCCACAACCCAAAGATGTGCAGGATAGGTAGATTGGCCACGCTAAATTGCCCCTTAATTGGAAAACAAATAATTGGGTACTCTAAATTTATTTATTGTTTAATTCACTTTTTACAGGATGTGGACGTTGCTGGCCAGGCCAGCATTTATTGCCCTTGAGAAGGTGGTGGTGAGCTGCCTTTTGAACCGCTGCAGTCCATGCAGTGTAGGTACACCCACTGTGCTGTTAGGAAGTTCCCGGATTTTGACGCAGTGACAGTGAAGCAACGGCAATATATTTCCAAGTCAGGATGGTGAGTGCCTGGGAGGGGAACGTCCAGGTGGTGGCGTTCCCGCCTGGACGTTCCCCGGTATCTGCTCTTGTCCTTCTAGATGGTAGTGGCCATGGGTTTGGAAGGTATTGCCTAAGGAGCCTTGGCGAGTTCCTGCACTGCGTCAGTGGTGGAGGGAGTGAATTCTAATGCAAAGGGTGCCATTCAAGTGGGCTGCTTTGTCCTGGATGGTGTCAAGCTTCTAGAATGTTGTTGGAGCTGCACTCATCCAGGCGAGTGCAGAATTTAGATCACACTCCTGACGTCTGATTGTTGGTGGAGGAGAGGCTGTGGTGGTATGATTTGCATAGCTGTCTGCCATTGGTGCAGAACACCGGCTTACCATTGGCCCTGGTCGGTCATGTGCCTCTCGACCGATTGGTTGAGACCAGTCATGTGACGGCTCTCCGATTGGTCGAGAGACTGAGTTAACCACGCCTCCATACCGAGGTATAAATAGTCAGAATGCCCGGCGGTCGTCCATTTATTGTAGTCGACCGCAGGGCTGAGTTCTAGCTTATTAAAGCCTAACTTTTGTACAGCAACTCGTCTCACGTGCAATTGAATGCTCATCAGAGGCTCTGGGGGGTTCAGGAGGTGGGTTACCGTACGGTTCCTAGTCTCTAACCTGCCCTGGTAGCCACAGTATTAATGTGGCTAGCTCAATTCCATTTCTGATCAATGGTAACCCTGCAGAATATTGATTGTGGGGGATTCAGTGATGGTAATGCCATTGAATGTCAAGGGGCGATAGTTAGATCCTCTCTTGTAGGAGGTGGCCATTGCCTGCCACTTGCGTGGCGTGAATGTGACTTGCCACTTGTCAGCCTAAGCCTGGATATTGTCCAGGTCTTGATGCATTTGCACTTGGATGGTTTCAGTGTCTGAAGAATCGTGAATGGTGCTGAACATTGTGCAATGATCAGCGAACAAACCCACATCTGACCCTATGTTGGAAAGAAGGTGACAGCGCACTTCCGGTGCGTGAGTGGAGCGGCCGCAAAATAAAGGGGCTCCCGCAGGATAACGCAGTTGGGGCTTTTTCAGGGGGTCTCCGCAACGGGAAGAGGCGGGAAGGGGGAAAAAAACTAAGTCCCGTGAAATCGGTGGCAGGGGAACAGGGCCCTCGGCAGCTGAGCGATCCGGCGGCAGCAGCGGCGGCAACAAACACCCCCTCCCCCCCCCCCCCCCCCCCAACAGCACCAGAGCGCAGGGCAGGACCGGAGCAGCAGCCCGGACCGAAGCGGGGCCGAGCCTGCAGAGAGCAGGGAGCGGAGGAGCGACCAACGACCCAACTACTCCCACCCCCCCTCCAGCGGGAGAGCGCAGGGTGCGACGAGCAGCGGCCCGGACCAAGACGCGGGGACCGACCCCCCCCCCAACCGGCAGTGACCACCACGAGGCAAGAACAAAGAGGCCTCTCTCTCTCACTCTCTCGACCCTGGGTATGTGAGGGAAAAGGAAGGAAAAAATAACTTTTGCAAAAACAAGCATCTGAAAAGAAAAATTTTAAAGAGAGGGGAGGGGGGGAAATATATATATTTTTTCTTTTTGCACTCTTTTTTTCTCACCCAAAACAAGCCCACTTGAGAAGAGTTTTATAAAAGAGGAAAAATAAAGTGGTAAAGGAGAGAAGGGAGGAGAGAAGAAAAAGGGAAGAAACAAAAAAAATAGGGGGCGGAAAAGGGGGGGGGAAAGAAAACCAAGGGGAGAAGAAAAGAAAAAAGGGAAGGGGAGAAAAAGTGCCAAAGGGCGCCAAAGCAGAGGGAGAAGGGGCACCAAAGGCAGACGGGGCAATGGGCGAGCCAGTTCAGATGAGCGAATCAGCGCACAAAGCGGCAGAACGGAAGTATCGCTGCATCAAAAAGAGCTGGACAGACAGGTGCCCTCTCCCCTGGGGCCAGGGGGGAGCTGGGACTGGAAGGCAGCCTTTACCGAGGTGCTGAGGGAGCATCAGCAGGTAAACATGGCAGAGGCGAAGGCAGACGCAGAGGCCGCAGTGCAGGCAGCAGTGGCCAGGGCCATGTCAGGGGTTCAGCAGGCCCTGGCCAGACATGAGGAGAAATTGGATGCCCAAGGGGAGAAACTGGAAGCCCATGTGGCGACCATTAAGGAGCTGGAGAAAGCAGCGACTGACGTGAGCGACCGGGTCACGGCCCTGGAGAGGGAGGTGACGAGACTGGGCGCAACACAGGGGAGCCTGAAGGGCAGGGTAGATGACCAGGAAAACCGCTCGAGAAGGCAAAATGTCAGGATAGTGGGCCTGCCAGAGGGGATCGAGGGTAGAAACCCCACAGCATACATGGCCGAGATGCTGGGCAACTTAGTGGGGAGGGAAACCTTTCCCAACCCACCAGAAATGGACAGAGCACATCGGTCGCTGCACCCGAAGCCCAAGGCAGGAGACCACCCAAGAGCAGTCATAGCTAAACTGTACCGGTACCAGGATAGGGAAACAATCCTGCGCTGGGCCAGGAAAAATAGAGCCTGCAAGTGGGAAGGACATGCCATTAGAATTTATGAGGATATTGGGGCAGACCTAGCCAGGAGACGGGCCGAGTTCAATAGAGCGAAAGCAGCTCTTCACAGGAGCATCGTGCGTTTTGGTATGCTGTACCCAGCGAAACTCTGGGTCACATACCAAGAAAGAGAATACTTCTGTACAGCCCCCACTGAGGCAAACAAGTTTGTCGAGGAACACGGGCTGGAAAAGCATGAGCCACGGCAAGAGCACCCTGAACAAAGAGCAAACCACTGCCCGAGGGACCGCTCCAGGTGGGAGGCCAGGCCCCAGCACGAGGGAACGAGAGTAGCAGAGAAGGGAGAGCAACAAGAGGAGTGCAGGGTAGGATAGGGGACGAGCGGGCAGAAAACCGCAGAGGCCAGGCAGGGGAGAAGCGAGACAGTAACTCCCGAGAGGTGGCCACCGTACTATCAGGAAAGCTAGCGCCGGGGGCACGCAACAGAGCAGGCCCGCAGCGTGCCCCCAACAGGGGGGAAGGCACCAGGCAGGGTATGGGGGGGGACCATCCATCAGAGTCGGGAGAGCGAACAGGAACAGGGGAAAGAGGGTCAAAGGAGGGGTATACAGGGGAGGGGGGAAAAGGGAGAGACCGGGGGCGGGGGGGGGGGGGGGTACACAGGGAGCGAGAAACCGGGGAGGGGGGATGATGGGAAGGAGGGACAAACGAGGCTAGAAAAGGAACAGGGCTACAAAGTGCCACAACCAAGGGCTCGAAACAAGGAACCGCTGCAAGCACCCACCCAGTACGGTCTGTGGGCAAAGGGGCCCCCCAGAGTGCAGGGGACTACCCACGTGGCGGACGCACAGTGGGCGGCCATGGCGGGTGCCCCGTGGGCGAAGGGAAACCCCGGAGTGCAGGGACCCGACCGCATGAAGAGAGCAGTGATAGCGGCCATCCTGGACGGCCCCCTAACAAAGGGAAACCCCGGAGGGCAGGGGCGCGTCCACCAGATAAGTATGGTTAATCCCACAGGAGCGAGGGGGCAGAAGCCCCCCACCAGGATAGTCACCTGGAACGTTAGAGGACTCAACAGCCCAGTGAAGAGATCCAGAGTCCTCACCCACCTCAGAAACATGAGGGCCGACATAGTCTTCCTCCAAGAGACGCACCTGAGGGAGCAGGACCAACTGCGGGTAGGAAAGGGCTGGGTGGGACAAACCTATCATTCCTGCTATGGGACAAGGGCCAGGGGGGTGGCGATATTGATCGGCAAGAGGACAATGTTTAGGGTGACAAAGACGGTTACGGACCCGGGGGGACGGTACGTCATGGTCAGCGGGGCCCTAGATGGGGCACCGGTAGTACTAGTTAACGTGTACGCGCCCAACTGGGACGACACAAGCTTCACCAAGACCATGGCAGAAATCCCAGACACAGCGACGCATCGACTAATCATGGGGGGGGACTTCAACTGTGTACAGGATCCAAAGACAGACAGATCAAACCCCAAAACGGGGAAAACCTCAAGCATGGCAAGGGAACTCAGTCACTTTATGGAGCAGATGGGTGCGGTGGACCACTGGAGGTTTGCCCACCCGGGGGAGAAGGAATTCTCTTTCTTCTCCCCAGTACACAACATATACACCAGGATTAACTTCTTTGTGATGGGGAAAACGGTGCTTCCAGGGATAGACAAAGTGGAGTACTCCGCAATTGTGATATCAGACCACGCTCCACATTACATGGACGTGCGGCTAGAGATGGGCAGGGCCCAACGCCCCACATGGAGGTTGGACGGTGCCTTACTAGCTGACAAGGCCTTCAGCGAAAGGATAGCGCGGGCCATAGCAGAGTACATGGAGAACAACCAGAATGGGGAGGTCTCACCCTTCACGTTCTGGGAAGCGCTAAAGGCCGTAATAAGAGGGGAAATCGTCGCTTTCAAAGCGTTAAGAGATAGGGAGGAAAGGGTGGCTAGGCAGCAGCTGGTCGACTCCATACTGGAGGTAGACCGTAAATACTCCGAGACCCCGCCCGTAGAGCTTCTGGCAGAGAGGCAAGAGCTACAAAGGAACTTTGACCTGCTCTCCACCAGGAAAGCAGTGCACCAACTTCGCAAGGCGCGTGGGACCCTGTACGAACACGGAGACAAAGCCAGCTGCCTGTTGGCACACCAGCTGAGAAAGCAGGCAGCCACCAGAGAAATTGCACAAATCAGGGGTACCAGAGGCACGTTAGAAACAGAACCAGAAAAGATTAACAAAACCTTCAAGGCCTTTTACCAAGAGCAGTACACCTCAGAGCCCCCAAGGGGGGAGTCTGGGATGAAACGGTTCCTTGATGGACTGGACATTCCAGTCGGGGTCGGGGGGGGAGGGGGGGGGGGGGGGCAGAAAACGAAACCTGGAAGCATCACTAGCACTGGGAGAGATCATGGACAGCATTAGCTCCATGCAGGCGGGGAAGGTGCCGGGACCAGATGGGTTCCCGGCGGACTTCTACCAAAAATTCCCGACAGCGCTGGCCCCGCACTTGCGGGAGATGTTCACAGACTCGCTAGCTAGGGGCACACTGCCACCCACGTTAGCACAGGCCTCAATCTCGCTGATACCTAAGAAAGACAAAGACCCAACGGAATGTGGGTCACACAGACCCATCTCACTGCTGAACGCAGATGTCAAAATACTGGCCAAATCCTAGCCAAAAGGCTAGAAGACTGTGTACCTGAGGTGGTCACAGAGGACCAGACGGGCTTTGTCAAAGGTTACCTCGAACATCAGGCCCTTGCTGAACGTGATAATGACCTCTTCCGGGGAGAGAACACAAGAGGTGATCGTCTCCCTAGACGCAGAAAAGGCCTTCGACAGAGTCGAATGGAAAGACCTCATAGAGATACTGGAGCGGTCCGGGATTGGAACAGGGTTCACCTCCTGGGTAAAGCTCCAATACAACGCTCCCATAGCGAGTGTACGGACCAACAATACCAACTCCCAATACTTCCAACTGCACAGGGGCATCAGACAAGGATGCCCACTGTCCCCGCTGCTGTTCGCACTAGCAATCGAACCGCTAGCAATCGCGCTCAGGGCAGCAAAAAGCTGGAGGGGGATCCGAAGGGGAGGCAGAGAGCACAGAGTCTCACTCTATGCAGATGTCCTGCTCCTCTACATTTCAGACCCACAGAGCAGCATGGATGGAATCATTGCGCTCCTGAAAGAGTTTGGAGCCTTCTCGGGCTACAAACTCAACATGAGCAAAAGCAAGATCTTCCCAATACACCCGCAAGTGGGGGGGGGGGGGGCAGCACTAAAGGGGCTGCCGTTTAAACAAGCCCGACACAAATTCCGCTACCTGGGGATCCAAATAGCCCATGACTAGAAAGGGATCCACAAATGGAACCTCACCAGTCTGACGGAGGAAGTAAAACAGGACCTGCAAAGATGGAACACACTCCCACTCTCCCTCGCGGGGAGAGTCCAGACGATCAAAATGAATGTACTGCCCAGGTTCCTCTTCCTGTTTAGATCCGTTCCGATCTACATCCCCAAGGCCTTTTTCAAAGCGCTGGACAAACTTATCATGGCGTTCGTATAGGGGGGGGGGGGGGGGAATGCTAGGATCCCAAAGAAGGTCCTACAAAAAACAAAATCCAGGGGGGGGCTAGCCCTCCCAAACCTACAATTCTACCACTGGGCGGCGACGGCCGAGCGAGTAAGGGGATGGATCAAGGAGCCAGAGGCCGAGTGGGTGCGTGCGGAGGAGGCCTCCTGCATGGGAACCTCCCTCCGGGCCCTCTCCATGGCAGCACTCCCCTCCCCACCCAAACAACACTCCAGCAACCCGGTGGTGATAGCCACCCTCCAATCCTGGAACCAACTGCGGCAGCAATTTGGCCTGTACAAAATGTCGGACAAAGCTCCCATCTGCAACAACCATAGGTTCACACCAGCACTGACTGACGCCACCTTCAAAAGGTGGAGGCAGGACGGGGGGGACACTGACAGTCGGGGACCTATACACGGACGGCAGGATCGCAACACTGGACGAACTGACAGAGAAATTTCAGCTAGCCAGGGGGAACGAGCTAAGGTATCTGCCAGGTGTACAGAGCTGCCGCTGTCGCGCTGGTGCACAATACCCTACCAGTTATTCTATTTTATTTTTTATTGTATTTTTTTAACTTGTTCAAAAACCCAATAAAAAAACATTTATATAAAAAAAAATGTTGGAAAGAAGTTCATTAATGAAGCAGCTTAAGATGGTTGGAGCCCAGGACAGTACCTTGAGGAACATCGGCAGTGATGTCCTGAGGCTGAGATGATTGACCTCCAACCATCACAACCATCTTCCTTTGTGCCAGGTATGACTCCAACCAGTGAAGAGATTTCCTCCTGAATCCCATTGACTGCAGCTTTGCTGGGGCTCCTTGATGCCATACTTGATCAATCGCCTTGATGTCAAGGGCAGTCACTCTCACCTCACCAGGAAGGTTGCAGCTGCAAAAACACTCAAACTCCAAGACAAACCAACCCACTTGATTGATATCATCAACGCACTGCGGCTACGATACCTCCTAGCGACAAGACACCTACCACTGAGGATTAGAGCTGAACAATGATGAGAACACTCATCACCGACAAGTTCTGGCCCAAGTTACACACCATCCTGACTTGGATATCAATCTCATTCCTCCATTATCATTGGGTTGAAATCCTGGAATTCTCTGGATAACGGCTTGGCGGGAGCACCTCCATCATACATACTGCAGCGGTTCAAGGAGAAAGATTCCCCATCATTTCTCAGGGCAATGAATGTGGCTCTGCTCCCATTTGACGCCATCCCAAGGGCAAATGAACAAATAGCCAGTAAACGACCCGTTTGGAATTCAGGCCGCACTTATTGCATTATGATGGTCTCCATTGGGGAATCTTTGGAGGGAAGGATTTAAAAATCCGTTTTTAAGAGGAAAATTAATTCAAAATGCAACATTCTTGCTTTTCTCAAAAATAAACTTGTATTGGTTTTGGAAAGTCCAATTCCGGTTGTGGTGAATCACAGTAGCGTAATTCACACTGTATTACACATGTTGTACTATGTCTCTGTAAGCTCGGCACACAAGCAGTTACGCTGCTCTGCCACTAGGGGGAGATACACTGGGAGTGTACGGGTGTTTGTACTGGGCTACACCCTTGGCTCCACCCATGACTCCTCCCCCTAACCGGAAGTATAAAGGTTGATGCTGAGAGCCTGCCTGCCAGTTCATCTGGAGTTCATCTTGTCACAGGCAGGCTCTGTTGTAAGATGATTAAAACCACTGTTCACTTCTAACCACGTGTCGCGTGAATTGATGGTCTCATCACCGGTTATCAAGAATGAATTTTCTTTCTTATTCATTCTTGGGAAGTGAGCATTGCTGCCAAGACCAGTGTTTATGGCCCATCCCTACTTGCTGTTGGATGGCTGGCTGGGCCATTTCAGAGGGCAGATAAGAGTCAACCACATAGCTGTGGGTCTGGAAGCCCAAGTAGGCCAGACCTGGTAAGAAAGGCAGATTTATTTTTCTGAAGGACATTTGGTGAACCTGCTACTCGTCTCACGATTAACTGAACTGACATTTTATCCCAGATGTATTGACTAATTAAGCTTAGATTAACCAGCTGCCGTGGTAGAATTTGAACTCACGGAGCATTAGTCTGAGCTTCTGGATTTCTTGATGTTGGTCAAAGTAGTTTCATTTCTTCCAGCTGGCAATCACCACGTCATTTTGTCCACCACTGTTTTCATCCATTGACAAGCGAGGTCTTGAAGATGCAATGCCATCTTTTACTGTCGGAAATGCACACAAGCAATTTTAAAAATATATATATTTATAGCGGCAAAAGGAATATGTTAATTCAGCCCTGTTATTTCCATAACTTGGGTGTCACCTTTGGTACTGTGACCCAGTATTCACCTTCCCTGATCACTCAAAGGGGGCGAAATTCTCCGACCCCCAGCAGGGTCGGAGAATCACCTGGGGCCGCCGAAAATCCCGCCCCCGCCGTGGCAGAGATTCTCCGCTACCCGGGAAGTGGCGGCGGCAGGAATCTCGCCACTCCGATCGGAGAGGCCCCTGCGGTGATTCTCTGGCCCGGATGGGCTGAGGTCTCGCCGCTGGGAGGCCTCTCCCGCCGCCGAGGTTTGAACCACCTCTGGAACGGCGGGATCAGCGGCACGAGCAGGCCCCCGGGGTCGTGGGGGGGCGATCGAACCCCGGGGGGGGTGCCCCCACGGTGGCCTGGCCCGCGATCGGGGCCCCCCGCTCAGACTCCGGGCCAGCGCCCTGGCTGCACTATTTTCTTCTGCAGCCTCCACAGCCTTCGCCATAGCGGAAGAGAACCCCACATCGCGCATGCGTCGGCAGTGACGTCAGCGGCCAGCTGCCGCTGACGTCACTGCCGGCGCATGCGTGGACCGTCGAAAGCCTTTCGGCCAGCCCCGCTGCCGGGGGTGCCGGCTTTTTGCGCCGGTCTTCTGATGGCAACCGCTCCGGCGCGGGGCTGGCCCCCAAAGGTGGGGAGAATTCCCCTGAGTGGTTGGCGCTACTCCCCTACTCCGGGACCCTCCGTCACGCTGGGTAGGGGAGAATGCCGCCCAGGGTTTCTCAAATGTGTGTTTGGACTTGGCCAATCAGATAATCGTTGGAATTCTCAACCCCCGAGGGTTGGGATGCTCCATTGTTGAATATATTTAAGGCTGGGATAGGCAGAGCTTTGGTATCTCGGGGAATCGAGGAACGCGCGGAGCGGCCGTGATGCTACTGAATGGTAGAGTAGGCTCAGCACTCAGCGTGTGTAAACAAATATGCAACATCCAAGTGCGACGCGAGTACAGGTGCCGGAATGTGGCGACTAGGGGCTTTTCACAGTAACTTCATTGAAGCCTACTTGTGACAATAAGTGATTTTCATTTCATTTTTCATTTAATTTCATTTCAGTATGTCCAAAAAAGCCGGCACCTGCCAATCAGTGATTAGGGCTCCATGCCATATAGAGTGGGCCAGAATTCTATTCCTGACGGAGATTAACCAATGGCGTGCTCTTTCAGGAGCGAGTGCTGACTCCTTTTTCAAAAATCAATTTAGAGTTCCCAATTACTTTTTTCCCCAATTATGGAGCAATTTAACGTGGCCAATCCACCTAACCTGCACATCTTTTGGGTTGTGGGGGTGAAGCCCACGCAGACATGGGGAGCGTGTGTGGGCTCCACGCGGTCAGTGACCCGGGGCTAGGATTCAAAACTCAGGTCCTCATCGCCGTAGTCCCAGTGTGAACTACTGCGCCATATACTGCCCACCCTAGTGCAGACTCAATGGGCCGAATAGCCTCCTTCTGCACTGTTCAATGGCCCAGTCTCCTCAATCTCTCATTAGTCAATTTTTAGGGATTGGTCTGGTGAATGTCAGTTGCCATTCCATGCCAAGAATATCTGCCGTTAGACAAAGAGACCAAAACTGCACACAAAGGTGAAATCACATGGGGTCAGGGGTGAACTAGCTGGATGGAGTCAGAACTGGCTTGGCCATAGAAGACAGAGGGTAGCAGTGGAAGGGTGTTTTTCCGAATGGAGGTCTGTAACTAGCGGTGTTCAGTACTGGGACCTCTGCTGTTTGTAATATATATAAATGACTTGGAAGAAAACGTAGCGGGTCTGATTAGCAAGTTTACGGATGATACTAAGATTGTAGGAGTTGCGGATAGTGATGAAGATTGTCAGAGAATACAACAGGATATAGATAGGCTGCAAAATTGGGCAGAGAAATGGCAGATGGAATTTCACTTGGAAAAATGTGAGGTGATGCATTTTGGTCGATCCAATTCAGATGGGAGCTATAAAATAAATGGCAGAACCATCAGGAGCAAAGACACACAGAGAGATCTGGACGTGCAGGTCCACATGTCCTTAAACTTGGCAGCACAGATGGAAATGGTGGTAAAGAAAGGTGCTTGCATTCATAGGACAGGGTATCGAGTATAAAAGCTTGAAAATTATGTTACAGTTACATAGGACATTGGTTAGGCCACATTTGGAATACTGTGTCCAATTCTGGCCACTACCAGAAGAACGAGGAGGCTTTGGAGAGAGTACAGAAAAGCTTTACCAGGATGTTGTCTGGTATGGAGGGTATTAGCTATGAGGAGAGATTAAATGAACTAGGATTGTTCTCCCTAGAGAGAAGGAGGCTGAGGGGCAACCTGATAGAAGTTTATAAAATTATTAGGGGTATAGATGGGTGAACAGTTGGAGGCTTTTTCCCAGGGCAGAAATGCCAATTACAAGGGGGCACAAGTTCAAGGTGAGGGGGAAAATGTTCAGTGGAAATGTGCGGGATAAGTCTTTTTTACACAGAGGGTGGTAGTGGCCTGGAATGCACTGCCAAGTGAGGTGGGCGAGGCAGATACTTTAGTGACCTGTAAGACTTATCTGGATAGGCACATGAACAGACGGGTTATAGGATACAGGCTAGATAGGACACGTGATCACCGCAGACTTAGAGGACCGAAGGGCCTGTTCCTGTGCTGTACTCTTTGTTGTTATAATATTGTAGGTGTGGTCTCACTAAGGCTCTATACATTAGCAACACTCTGCCGCAACATCTGATGACAAACGGCATTGGGCCAGCTGGACTTTGATGTTTGCATGAGGCAATAGCTTGTTGACACTCACTGTCTAAACTCACAAAGACTAACCTTGGATGAAGCACAACAAACATTCATCCCCTCAGGACAGAGCTGCAGAAGAAATCAATTGAGGTGGAGGAAGGGGAATTGGCACAAGATACCCAATTCGTGTATACATCGAGTTAGGATTTGGTTTATCTGAATGTTTTAAATTTAGTTTTATTTATAAATAGCTTGCAAATTTGTACTGCAGCTGGAAATAGCGAAACGGGTGAGGTTCTTCATTTGCAGGATGCTTTCGGGTTTAATGTGTCAGGGTGCAATTTAGCTGACTGGGCCGTCAGCTTTCGCTGAGGTTCAGGATGTGTGATTCATGTTCGCTTTTTTATTTTTGTGACCAACATCTTTAATGAGGTGGCCAAAGCAGCCCTGGAGATAGGAAGTGGGACAACGGGTTGGCAAATTAAACATTTGAAGGAGCCATGACATTTATGGGGGTTTTGGTCGCAATAATACTTTTCATGCCGTAGTGAATCAGCACAGTCTATGGCAGAAATTGCCAATTAAGAATATTGAGCTTTCCTTCACAGTTTGTAGAGAATTCGACAACAAGGACTCCTACATCAGACTCCTATTTATTGATTACAGCTCCGCCTTCAACACCATAATCCCAGCCAAGCTCACATCAAAGCTCCAAAACCTAGGACTTGGCTCCCCACTCTGCAACTGGATCCTGGACTATCTGACCAACAGACCACAATCAGTAAGAATGAACAACACCCCTTCCATAATAGTCCTCAATACCGGGGCCCCGCAAGGCTGCGTACTTAGCCCCCTACTCTACTTCCTACACACATGACTGGGTGGCAAAATTTGGTTCCAACTCCATCTACAAGTTTGCTGACGATACGACCATAGTGGACAGGATCTCGAATAACGATGAGTCAGAATATAGGAGGAAGATAGAGAACCTAGTGGAGTGGTGCAACGACAACAATCTCTCCCTCAATGCCAGCAAAACTAAAGAGCTGGTCATTGACTTCAGGAAGCAAAGTATTGTCCACACCCCTGTCAGCATCAATGGGGCCGAGGTGGCGATGGTTAGCAGTTTCAAATACCATGGGATGCACATCTCCAAAAATCTGGTCCACCCATGTTGACGCTACCACCAAGAAAGCACAACAACGCCTATACTTCCTCAGGAAACTAAGGAAATTCGGCATGTCCACATTAACCCTTACCAACTTTTACAGATGCACCATAGAAAGCATCCTATCTGGCTGCATCACAGCCTGGTATGGCAACTGCTCGGCCCAGGACCGCAAGAAACTTCAGAGAGTCGTGAACACAGCCCAGTCCATCACACAAACCTGCCTTACATCCATTGACTCCATCTACACCTCCCGCTGCCTGGGCAGCATAATCAAAGACCCCTCCCACCCGGCTTACTCACTCTTCCAACTTCTTCCATCGGGCAGGAGATACAGAAGTCTGAGAATACGCATGAACGGACTCAGAAACAGCTTCTTCCCCGCTGTTACCAGACTCCTAAACGACGCTCGTATGGACTGACCTCATGAACACTACACCCTGTATGCTTCATCCAATGCCGGTGCCTATGTAGTTACATTGTATATCTTGTGTTGCCCTATTATGTATTTTATTTTCTTCCCTTTTCTTCCCATGTATTTAATGATCTGTTGAGCTGCTCGCAGAAAAATACTTTTCACTGTACCTCAGTACACGTGACAATAAACAAATCCAATCCAATCCGAATTGGCATTTAAAGGATCGAAGAAGGTTAAGTTTCTCCTGGGGAGAAAAGAGGGTAATTGTGTTTATTTCTTTGAAATTTTGTGGCTCAAATGTATGTCAGGACTTGGCCAATCAGAGAATGAACTGATTACATTGCAAACGGGTTAGAGTTTGTCAGAAAATTAAAATCTGACAGCGATTGACAGGGCGATTCACAATGTGTCCCCGCCTCAAAAATTTGATTCCAGGATGAAATCTGGCCCAGCCAAAGTTGAAACCAAGCCTGATTTGGTTATGTGCACTGTTCAAAGCCAATAGAGGCAATTAAATCAGCAGTTCCTTTAATCTGTTGAAGGTCAATCCAGCCTCTAAGTTGTACATTGGACATCATAGAGGATGACAGTGCCAAGACCTATTAATCAAGCAGTTTTAGCAGAAGGGAGGAATACAGATGATGGATTTTAATGTAAATCTATTAAATCTGATGAAATGCAGTGTGTGAACCCTTTTGAGTGTAAAACATGGCATCAAAGTGCGTGAGTATATAACTCATTAAGTTGAAGCTGATTTACTTATAATCAAGTTTGGGTTTATCCTGAGTGACTTGAAACAACTTTGTTGTGTTTTATCCACTCAACGAAACAGCCTGTTCTCACATAATGAATTTTGGGACAAAATAATTTGAGGATAAAATGCAAAAGTTGAGAATGGCCAGCCTTTCCAAGGCAGAGGTTTTTGTCGTCTTGCCTCTCATTCAACTTGTGAGTTTTTGTTTTTTAAGTATCTTCATTGTGATTTTACATTTTCTAAAATGATGCAAGAAAGTTATAGAATAATAAATCACCAGAAAGGGCAGCATGGTGGCCTAGTGGTTAGCACAACCGCCTCACGGCGCTGAGGTCCCAGGTTCGATCCCGGCTCTGGGTCACTGTCCGTGTGGAGTTTGCACATTCTCCCCGTGTCTGCGTGGGTTTCGCCCCCACAACCCAAAAATGTGCAGAGAGGTGGATTGGCCACGCTAAATTGCCCCTTAATTGGAAAAAATAATTGGGTAATCTAAATTTATAAAAAAAAAATAAAAAAAAAAATAAAAAAATCACCAGAAGCAAGGAAGGATAACAAAAAAACAGAAATGGCTTAACTCGCATGGAACAGGAGAACAAAACCACAACTGACTTACCACCATCATTAGACAGAACTAGATTTCCTCATCGCCCCGCCAGAGACCGAGGGAGAAACCGGGTAAGATCACGAAAACGTGACAAAGTGGCGCACAGCCTCCCATGTCGCACAGCCAACCATCATCACGGGAGATCAGGATAAACTTCCAGTGCCATGATTGGGTGCGTACCAACATACATCCCGCAACTCCAGCAGCGCCAATAACTCAACACGACATTCTCTTTCCGGATTCCAAACCATCTGCACCCATGTAGGAGCCAGGAGCAGATTTGTCATTCCACCCTTGCAAATAAAGAAACATGGAAACCCCAGATCTATGGAGAGTTACATACATACTGCATAACACAACATTAATGACCTGGGAATCCAGCGCTCGGAAGGAAAAGATTTATTTATTTTTAACTGTAATCTGCCCACAGTAGTAAGTATCCAGAATCACAGTCTCCCCTTTGGGACAACCAACCAACATGTCGGTCCCTGTTCGGGCTGGCTTTTATGCTCAGTTCTAACGAGCCCCAACTGAGTGGCGCTCCGCCCCCCGACCTGGGCAGCTCGTTCTCCTCGAGTCCCCGGAAGGAGATCGATAATTGTTTCCTCGTGGGAGTCATGACGGCAACTAAAAGCCAAAAGCAAGCCCAGATTGGAACCACAATTATGAAGAGAAGAGAGGATTGGCAATGATACCAACACGCTCAAACTCTGGTCAAGTCCTCAGGTGCTACAGGAGAGCAGCAAAAACCAACCTACAAGAGCTATCCCACCAGATGACCACCAGTAAAGTGGAGAACGGGCCACTCAATCAACAAGATTGATCAACCCCCACCCCAGGGGGATTAACTAAGGCACAAAAAGTCAATGGACGTCTGGTTGGGTCAAGGGTTCTGCCATGGCTGTTTCCGCCATGGCAGACCTGAAGGTCCCAGCCAGGGTTAGCGTCTTGAATCGAAGATGACTTCTTCAGAGCCTCGCTAGCATGTGCAGTATTTTGTTTTCTCATGCAATAATTCAGGCTTATTGACCAGCTTGGTTCAAATCACTTGGGAAAGACACACTCAACTTTTTAGTCTGAGTGTAGAAATGAAATTAAAATCGCTTATTGTCACAAGTAGGCCTCAAGTGAAGTTACTGTGAAAAGCTCCTAGTCACCACTTTCCGGCGCCTGTTCGGGGAGGCTGGTACGGGAATTGAACCGTGCTGCTGGCCTGCCTTGGTCTGCTTTAAAAGCCAGCGATTTAGCCCTGTGCACATCAAGGAATTTTTGTTTCCTAACTGATTTTACATGAGGTATTGCTATTGTACCTCAGTCTGAAAGACCTCATGTGCCTAAAGAACTGAGAGTTCTGTACTTGTACCAAGAGGGAAGGAGTGTCTTGAAGTTACTGTGTGTACTAATTCAGCTGCACAAGACATCAGCTAACCTCATGTTTTCTTATCACCTATGTGTTCTTGTTTAAAGTGCAGTTCAATCATCAAACAATGCCAAAGATGATTCCAGAAAGCTTTAGCTTAAGGTTCCAGGTAAAAAGCTATCAGTTGAACTTGAAGCTGTTGTCATCCCAGAAATTAATTACAACCTTGCTACAGGATAACAAGAATAAGAGGTTCTCATTACAGATGTTTTGCCTGAGTCAGAGGGTGGGTCCTACAGGGTGGACTGACCCAGGGTTCAAAGTTGGAAACCCAAGAGGCTGGATTCTCCGGTCGCCAATGGCGAAAACGCGTTCGACGATCGGCCGGAAAATCAAAGTTCCTGACCAAATCGGGGGCAGCGCCGCTTTTGGGATGCTCCACCTCCCCAAAGCAACGCACTCTCCCGAGTACGCCACGCCACGTATCGATAGCCTCAGAACATTGCATGAGGCCCAGCCCCACATGTTCCAACCCGACCGGCCGAGTTCCCGACGGCAATGGTCGCGTGTGGTCTCATCCGTCGGGAACACGGTGTGGCGGCTGCGGATTCATTCCAGCACCATCACAATCGGGGGAGGGCCGATCCACAGGCAGGGGGGGACTTCATCAGGGGCTGGGGGAACTGCGGGAGGGGGGGTGGGGGGGGGGGGGTCCGGGCACTCGAGCCAGCCAAAGGGGGGTGGGATATTTCTCGGGCCGGGTCCACGGGCGGCCGCTGCCATTTTGCACGAGGCAGCCACAGCAGGCCGCCGATGTGCTCATGCACGGCCACGGACACGGCAATTCTCTGGGCCGTATTGGCAGCTAGACCCAGGTGCTCTACGCTGCCATATTGCTAGCCCCCAGCAAAACAGGGAATCGGTGGCCATTTTACACCATTTTCTCTGGCATAAAACACTACCGTTCCCACAACGGCATGGGGACTTAGCCCCAGAATCGGAGAATCATTTACATGAATGAACTGGATTCAGAAACCCAATGTGAGGTGGTCAAATGTAAAGGTTGGGGGCTATCTGTGGCGCAGTGGTTAGCACTGGGGACTGCAGCGCTGAACCCGCCCCTCGGTCACTGTCCGTGTGGAGTTTGCACTGTGTTGTTCCTTGTGTCTTTATAAAGCTCGTAGTCTGAAAGTTGGAGTAGATGCTTTATTGTGGTTTTCATTCTGTCTTCAGAGCTTAACTTACAGCCACCTCAAATGCTGCCTGCCTGTGTCTTGCTCCCTGTATCTTGCTACCAGTTCTCCCTTCTGTGAAGTGTGCCCTCACTGCCTGTCCCTCTGTATTTATAGCTCTCCTGTGCTCCCTCTAGTGCTTGCTCAGTTGTATTTCATCTACACTAATGTACAATCACCACATGCACTTTCTCCCCATGCCTGCATGGGTTTCACACCCACAACCCAAAGATGTGCAGGTTAGGTGGATTGGCCACCCTAAATTGCCCCTTAATTGGAGAAAAAATAATTGGGTATTCTAAATTTATTTTTTTTTTAATGAAAATTTAAAGGTTGCACCAACATAGGAGGAATTGGAGTAAAAATAGCTGGACATGGTATATGGCATACGGATGGGCCGAGCAGCCGCGTGGATATAACAAAGTCCCGCCGGCGCCGTTCACCCCGGTCGCTGCTGGCGGGTACTCTGCGCGTAGGGTCGGGTGCGGCCTGTAGGGCGGAGAAAAGCGATCCTTCACCGAGGGGGTCTCTGATGGGGTCTGGCCTGCGATCGGAGCCCACCGATTGGCGGGCCGGCCTCTTCCACCCCACCCCGGGCCTACTTTCTTGCACGGCTGGCCCCTGAACCCCGACGCAAGTTGAGTCGGGGCCGGCGCGCTGAAGAAGTCCCCCGCGCATGCGCAGGTTGACGCGGCGTCCATTGGCCGCAGGGAAAGGAGGCTGGAGCGGCGTGAACCGCTGCTGCACCGTGCTGGCCCCCTGTGGAGGTGAGAATCGGTCGTCCCCGTGCCCATTTCGTGCCGTTGTGAAATGCGACGGCGTTCACGATGGCGCAAACGGCTCCATTTTGGAGAATCGCCCCCATTGTGTGCAGTTTTGGTTTCCTTATCTGAGGATAGATGTTCTTGCTATGGAACGAGTGGAGCGGAGGTTTATCAGACAGATTCCTGGGATGCTGGGACTGACATGTGACGAGAGATTGAGTCAGTTATTTTAAATAAATTTAGAGTACCCAATTCTTTTTTTCCAATTAAGGGGCAATTTAGCATGGCCAATCTACCTATCTTGCACATCTTTGGGTTTGTGGGGGGGGTGGGGTGGGTGTGAGAGCCACGCAGACATGGACAGATTGTGCAAACTCCACACGGACAGTGGTCCAGGGCCAGCATCAAACCTGGGTCCTTGCCACCGTGCGACAGCAGTGCTAACCTCTGTGCCACCGTGCCGCCCGAGATTGAGTGAGTTAGGATTGTATTCACTCAAATTTCGAAGAATGAGGATCTCATAGGAACCTCTAAAATTCTGACAGGGCTAGATGGAAAATGCAAGACGGATGTATCCGATGACAGAAGTGTCCAGAACTAGTGGTCACAGCCTGAGGATATGGGATGAACCATTTAAAACAAATGAGGAGAAATTTCTTCTCCCAGAGAGTGGTCCACCTGTGGAATTCTCTACCACCGAGAGCAGTTGAGGCCAAAACATTGTATGTTTTCATGAAGCGGTTGGATGTAACTCTTAGGCTAAAGGGATCAAAGGGTATGGGGGGAGGGCAGCACGGTGGCAGAGTGCGTAGCACTGCTGCCTCACGGCGCTGAGGTCCCAGGTTCGATCCCAGCTCTGGGTCACTGTCCGCGTAGGTGGATTGGCCATGCTAAATTGACCCTTAATTGGCAAAAATGAAAAGGATATGGGGGGGGGGGGGGAAAGCGGGAACATTTACTGAGTTGGATGAGCAGCCATGGTCGTGGTAATTGGCAGAGCAGGTACGAATGTCCAAATGGCCTATTCCTATTTTCTATGTTTCAATCTTTATCTCTCCCAATTTTTGCTTCCATTCATATCGGTTGGCCTTCACAGCTTTCGATACCTATCAGTTAAGCTGCATTGCGAGCTGCCCCCTTCATCAAATGTTGACATATGTCACTTGACCACTTTGTTTTTCAATGGTCAGATCATACATTTAAATAACCTGTCCAATGATCAATCTGCATTCTATTCCGGCTGCCTCAATGTAATTAAGGCATCAATTGAAAGAATGAGCTGCGTCAGTCTTATCTTGGTAATGTATTTAGGTGTGGTTTTATTTTATTTTTCCAGCTACATTGCTCTTGTACTTTCAGTCATATTCCATTGCTACTGCATTTTTTTTAACCTTTAATCCCCCGAGTGGACCTGTGGAACTGAACAAAATGCTTTCCACATTTTGATGACGTGTCATATTATTGCTGCTAATTTAACCTGCGCAAACATTCCGTGCCAATGAAGGAAATTTTAGAAAGTGTATCGTTGTCGAAGGGGGCCATTTCCACTCTAGCTGGCACCGTGCTAACCAAGACATAAATTGCTGGCCATTCTCAGCAAGGGCAGCAGCGCCTGTGGAGAGAAAAACAGGGTTAGGTTTCAGGTCATCGACCATTCATTAGAACAACAACAACTTATATGCGCGCAGGGCCGTGAACGTAATGAAATGTCCCTCGATGCTTCACAGGAGGATTAAGAAACAAAGCAAGACAGCCAGCCACAAAAGGAAATATCAGCTCAAATGATCAAAAGCTGTGTCAAAGAGGGTTTTAAGATGTTTCACAAAGGAGGGAAGAAGTGAATTAGAGAGGCAAAAGAGGTGTGGGGAGAGAATTCCTGAGCCTGGGGCGTGGCTGATACAAACGTCAATGGTGGTGGGACAATTATAATTGGGAAAGCACAGGAAGCCAGAATTAGGACTGGAAAAAGTTAACAACAAGGCAAGCTTTAGGCAAGTACAGAGAGGCTGGGAAATGGGGGAGAGGTCGGGGAAGAAATTCCCCCATTTCCCTGCCTCTCTGCACTGGACGTTCTGTGATATTGTGTGGAAAACAAAAGCGGTCAAATGTCAGTAGTGATAATTGAATGAGGCAAAAGATAGGGCAAGGAGACCATTGCAACAGCAGCCATATTTCACTTTTTTGTCCTTATTTTAACTCCCGGATGGGAATCCTGAGAGTAGGCAGGGGGCCAGAATGGACAGCGAGTGGGCCATTCGGCCCTCGAGAGCATGTGGCTCAGAGGGCATTAATTCCCAGATGTCTCCAGCACAGGCCCATCTTCTGCTGTTGCAGTGAGTCTCAGACCTAGATTGAGACAGTTGTTGGTAAGCTTTACCTTTCATTGAACATTTTACTGACTTCCTACTCACCACCACCTTCTCAAAGGAACTAGAGATGGGCAGAAAATGCTGGCCGAAAGAATGATGCTCCTATCCCGTGAAAGAATTTTAAAAAGCTATGGCCTGATGGGTTTATTTGCCCGTCGGGCACCCACACTCGACAGGCTCAGATGTGGATGCAAAAAGCACTCCAGCTGCGATTTGTCCCAGAGTGTGATTGGGAAAGACTGGAGCGCTGCTGGGGAAGAGCATGGGCACTGAGAAAAGGAGGGGAATGAGGGTGGGCGCTTCTAACATGCTCCCGCAGGAGCTGAATCAGGGTGATGCAAACCTGCGAAAAATAACGAGCGATGGAAAAACTATGCAGAGTGTCTGGGCACGAAGGGGTAGTATCAGCGGTTTGCAAGGCTATTTTGGAAGAGGAGAAGGAAGCGCTGGAAGGGATCAAGGCAAAGTGGGGGGAAGAGTTGGGAGAGGGTATGAAGGAGGGGTTCTGGTGTGAGGTGCTCCGGAGGGTGAACGCCTCAGCCTCGTGTGCGAGGTTGGGGCTGATACAGCTGAAGGTGGTGTATGGAGCACACCTCACAATGGCGAGGACGTGCCGGCTCTTTGAGGGGGTAGAAGATGTGTGTGAACGTTGCAGGGGGGGAGGCGCAAACCACGTTCATATGTTTTGGTCCTGTCCAAAGCTGGAGGATTACTGGAAGGAGGTTTTTAGGGTAATCTCTAAAGTGGTGCACGTGAAACTGGACCCGGGCCCTCGGGAGGCCATATTCGGGGTGTCGGACCAGCCGGGGTTGGTAACGGGTGCGAAGGCTGCTCCTGTTAGGGTGGAGATCAACCTCTCCAGCCTGTGCCCTGGCTTGGCAGAGTGACTGCTGGAATTCTTTGCGCTTGAAAAGGTCAAATTTGACCTCGGGTGAAGGATGGAGGGGTTCTACAATTCATGGGCGTTATTCATTATGCACTTTTGAGAATTGGATTACGTCAAACACTGGGGGGGGGGGGGGGGGGGGTGCTGGGGGGGTTGGGGGGAGAGGAACTGTATGTGTTAATGGTGACTATGGGTGATTCCTTTTTGTCATTTGTTTATGTTAACATGCGGGCCAATGTCTGGGGTTTGGTGGGAAGATGGGATCGTTGTTATTGATATAGGGATTGACATTGCATTCGTTACTGATTATTGTTTATTGTTGGGTGTAAATTTGGGAGAAAATGTGAAAAGGAGGAGAATAAAAATATTTTTGGGAAGAAAAGAGTTGGCAGCTCATGCTAGATTTCCTACAGTGGAACAGGAGACCATTTAGCTCATCAAATCTGCATCGGCCCTCTGAAAGAGCACACTTCCTAGACCCGCTTCCGCGCCCTATTCCCATAACCCCATCTAACCTGCACATTCTTGGACTCTGGGAGGAAATCGGAGCACCCGGGGGAAACCCAAGCAGACCCGGGGATAACGTGCAGACTCCGCACAGACAGTCATCCAAGGTCAGAATCTAAGCGAGGCAGCAGTGTTACCCACTGTGCCACCCTGACATACCAGCAAACTTCCATCTTTTGTAATTTTACTTCAGCCCTGACATTTAATCCGACCCTGTATCGAGGTTGAAGCTAAAACGTAAAGGCCGCCTGGCCAATCGATCCGCCTGCCAAGCTAAAAGCAGACAGACTACATAAAATTGCTTTCGATTGGCCTCATTCATTTTTTAATTGCCTGCTTGATTGTCGGTGGGTGCGCTTCCAACTCTTGCACATGCCCACTGCTCGAAATATTGTTCGACATCGGGACATGTCGAACAGGACATGCACCCAAAGTTTCCCCACGTGAGTTTATGCGCTTCTGGGTCAGGCACCTGCTCAAACAACGTAACGTTCTGGCCTCTGTATATTACAGACTCATCACGAGGCTCTACATAGAACCATCTCTCTTCATGCTCTATTGTCATGTGATCTAGTTCAGTGTTGATGTAGACTATATATTTACATATTTAATATTAACCCTTTGTACTGCACGTTCTGCAAAATCACTAACTTTAATAAATACTATTTATATTATTCCGTATCTCCCCAAAAGTCTCTGTCATCATTCCATTCTGAGACTCCCATGGTCTCTATGGAAATGAGAACTCCATCTGTGGTTCTTTTTTACTCCTGGTGATGATTGTAGTTTCTATTTTGCATTTGCTTTCTGCTCTCCAGATTGCATTAGAGTTCAAGAACTAGGGGGAGGCTGTGGCCATGTCACTGGACCAGAAGTTCAGACGCATGCTCTGGGGACATGGGTTCAAATCCCACCAGGAAATATTTCATCTTTACCTGGTCCTCCTTGTGACTCCAGACCCTCAGAATTCTGGTTGGCTTTTAAATGCCCTAAAAATGTCCAAACAAGTTACTCAATTGTATCAAACCACTACAAAGTGTAAGGGGGATGAAACCAAATGGACCACCGGCATCGGCCGAGGCACCAGAAATGATAACACCACACCCAGCCCTCCTTAATAACACCTGGGATTTGTATCAAGCTTGGAAGAGCTGTGCCACAGACCAGTCAAGCAACAGCCTGACATACTCATGCTCAGAGAATTATACCTTACAATGTCCCAGACGCCATCACAATCCTTGGGTTCTCATGTACCGCCAACTGGGCAGACCCATCACTGATGCACAGTCAGGAGGGAATTGCCCTGGGCATCCTCAACATTGGCATCAGCTCAAACATGGGAAAGAAAAACAACCTATTGATTATTGAGGGTGGCGCAATGGCACAGTGTGGCTCATTCTGTGGACAGTAACTCATCTCCTGACTCATAGAATAAAAGAATTTACAGTCCAGAAGGAGGCCATTCAGCCCATCGAGTCTGCACCGGTCCTTGGAAAGAGTACCTTACTTATGCCCACACCTCCATTCGATGCCCATAACCCCCTCTCGCCTTTTTAGAACACTTTTTAGAAAGGGCAATTTAGCACGGCAAATCCATCGAACCTGCACATCTTTGGACTGTGGGAGGAAACCGGAGCACCCGGAGGAAACTCATCCAGACACGGGGAGAACGTGAAGACGCTGCACAGGCAGTGACCCAAGCCGGGAATCAAACCTGGGACCCTGGAGCTGTGAAACAACAATGCTGACCACTGCACCATCGCGCCACCCTAAAGTCTGTCCACTATCTACAAGGCACAATTCAGGAATTTGATTAATTATTCTCCACTCGCCTGGTTGAGTACACCAACAACATTCAGGAAGTTTGACAGCCTCCAGGACAAAGCAGCCCACTTGATTGACATCTCATCCACCAGCTTGAATATCTCTCGCCAATGCTGGCACACAGTGACAATAATGTGCACCATCTACAAGATGCACTGCTCGAACAAACCCAGGTTTCTTCGACAGCATCTTTCAAACTCATAAGCTCCTTCAGCTAGAAGGACAAAGGCAGCAGATGCCTGGGAACACCATCCCCATGTGTTCCCCTCCAAGCCACTCACCATCCTGACATGAAACCATGATATTGTTCCTTCATTGTTATTGGGTCGAGACCCTGGAACTCCCTTACCAACAGTGATTTAAGAGGTTCAAGAAGGTGGCTCATTCCCACCTTAAGGGCTATTGGGAATGGGCAATAAATGCTGGTCTAGCCAGAGATGCCCAGATCCAGTGAAAGAATAAGAAAATAATTCATTGTGGTTTTTCCACAACAAAGTTGCAGCACTTCATCGGTCTTGGTTATTCATTCTACATTCATCCACTCTGATCCACCCACAATCCCTTTTTCAGTTCAAGGCACTTTTCACAATGCTGAATACAGACTTATGCGGAGGAATTCTCCATTCCTGAGATTAAGTGTTGTCACCGGGCAGGATTTGTGGACTTCCACGATAGCAAAACTGGCGTTGCATCTGGACCGATTGAGCTAATATTAAGGGGCTAGCACCGGCGCACGTGGAATTCAATCGATTCCAATGAAAATCAATGTGGGATTCAACGGGCCCATGACTGACACTCGGGAGGCTGACAAGCTGCAGCCACATAAACACATTACCCTCCCCACGCACACTCACCCCAGCCAACAAGGTGGCACTGATTGTGCTGGAGCATGCCAATCCTGTTGATGGGTCGGCTGGGGCTAGCGTGCACCTGGGGGGTGCCCTGGTGGGACACGCATAAGACCTGTGGCTCTACGTTCACAGTGGCAGTGAGCGACATGCGCAGATGCATGGCTGCCTTGCAGGCTGTGGCAATGATGCTCCATGCCCATCCGCCTTGACCACATATCCTACCCCCTGGCCAACCCCCTACTCTCCCAGCCCTGCCCTAGGTTGTGGGAGTGACACCCATGCAGACACGGGGAGAATGTGCAAACTCCACACGGACAATGACCTGGGGCCGGGATCGAACACAGGTCTTCGGCATTCTGAGGTAGTAGCGCTAACTATTGCACCACCGTGCCACCCCGATATAGCTCATCAATAAAGGAATCTATGCTGTCTCCAGGTTTTTGGGTGTGGGGCCTACTAAATTTCTCTCGTTCTATTATGGTGTTTTGTAAAGATTAAAATAAGTATCAACGGTTTTGATAATTTTTTTATACATTACCATGTCTTTGTTTATTTCCTATCTGACTGGAGCATCATCTGCACTACTGCCAATGGCATAGAGTAAGGTACTGACCTGCTCTTTGCTAGTCTTCTCTGCAAGTCTTAATGCTGTTACATACCTGATAAACCTGCAATGCAGGTTCTACCACTTCTCAGCTTGATCTGGTGTTTCCACATGATTGAAACACTCTGGTAACGGTAGGAATTTTCCATGCCTTCCTTTAACTGTTGGCGGCTCTGGAGTTTGGTTGAAGATTTTCCTGTTCTGTCCGTGTCCTGCAGTTGTTGTTTCTCTTGCTGCGTCTTCCATGCCTCTTCACCTTTTTGCTCTTTTCCATCACGGTTGAAAAATGGCGCATGTCACGAGACTCCGAAGGTCAGGCACATTCGTATAAATGCTGTGTACATTTGTATAAACCCTTCTGGGTATTAATCATCACATATTTCCTGGATTAATCATCTGATCTACCTGGAGGTAGGCATGGCCCATACCTAGTTTGATGAAGGTTTGATCCCCTGCCAGTTTGGCATATACATCTTCGTGGCATGGGGTACTGATCTAGATGATGCACGATCAATTGCACAAAGACGAGAGTTGAATACAACTGAGGATTTATTACGCTAAGATGTGTGGCCTCCTACAGCAGCTGGCGAAATGGCTGCTGTATGGGAGCACACATATTTATATTCCGCCTACTGGGCGGAGCCAGCAGGGAGGGACCACCCCCGTGCAGGGCCTTACCATACATACCCTAATATACACAGCAGTGGTTACTATCACATTCACCCCCTATTAAAATTGAGTCCGGCGGGGGTGGTGGAGAACTATATACAGCACAAGTTTAATCTACAGAGAAAAGAAAAATTGAGTTTAGAACCAATTACAGGTTTAGCCGGTCCGGAACCTTGATCTGAAGTTGGGAGCGACGCAGTGGTGGCGGCGATTCTGGCATCAGTCAGGTCCTTGGTGACTCTGGGAGCGTGCCCAGATCCTCTTCATCCTTGGGCGTGGGCAGAGAGAGGATGGATGGTCCTGGGGGGAATTACTGCTGCGTGAGCCAGGGGAGGGGAGGGTGGCGCCGGGCTGGGGGTGGTGCGTGTGTGTGTATGTATGTGTGTGTGTGTGGAACCTGCTGATGCCAGGTCCCTGAGAGAGACAGTATCTTGGCGGCCGTCGGGGTACGCTACGTAGGCATACTGGGGATTGGCATGGAGTAACTGCACCCTTTCCACCAACGGGTCCGCCTTGTGGAGTCGTATGTGCTTATGGAGGAGTACGGGTCCTGGAACTGTGAGCCAAGTCGGGAGCGACACCCCGGAGGTGGACTTCCTGGGGAAGACAAAGAGACGTTCATGGGTTATGTAGTTAGTCGCAGTGCATAGGATTGACCGAATGGACTGCAGTGCATCGGGGAGGACCTCCTGCCAGCGGGAGGCCGGGAGATTTCTGGACCGTAGGGCCAGCTGGACGGCCCTCCAGACCGTCCTGTTCTCCCTCTCCACCTGTCTATTTCCCCGGGGGTTATAGCTGCTGAGAACAAACCGAGTTTATTCAACCACTCCTCGTAACTAATGCCCTCCATACCAGGCAACATCCTGGTAAATCTCTTCTGCACCCTCTCTAAAGCCTCCACATCCTTCTGGTAGTGTGGCGACCAGAATTGAACACTATACTCCAAGTGTGGCCTAACTAAGGTTCTATACAGCTGCAACATGACTTGCCAATTCATATACTCAATGCCTCGGCCAATGAAGGCAAGCATGCCGTATGCCTTCTTGACTACCTTCTCCACCTGTGTTGCCCCTTTCAGTGACCTGTGGACCTGTACACCTAGATCTCTCTGACTTTCAATACACTTGAGGGTTCTACCATTCACTGTATATTCCCTACCTTCCAAAATGCATTACCTCACATTTGTCTGGATTAAACTCCATCTGCCATCTCTCCGCCCAAGTCTCCAAACGATCTAAATCCTGCTGTATCCTCTGACAGTCCTCATCGCTATATGCAATTCCACCAACCTTTGTGTCGTCTGCAAACTTACTAATCAGACCAGTTACATTTTCCTCCAAATCATTTATATATACTACGAACAGCAATGGTCCCGGCACTGATCCCTGCGAACACCACTAGTCACAGCCCTCCAATTAGAAAAGTGCTCTTCCATTGCTACTCTCTGCCTTCTATGACCTAGCCAGTTCTGTAATCACCTTGCCAGCTCACCCCGATCCCGTGTGACTTCACCTTTTGTACCAGTCTACCATGAGGGACTTTGTCAAAGGCCTTACTGTAGTCCATATAGACAACACCCACTTCCCTACCTGCATCAATCATCTTTGTGACCTCTTCAAAAAACTCTATCAGGTTCGGGAGACACGACCTCCCCTTCACAAAACCGTGCTGCCTCTCACTAATACGTCCATTTGCTTCCAAATGGGTATAGATCCTGTCTCGAAGTATTCTCTCCAGTAATTTCCCTACCACTGACGTAAGGCTCACCGGCCTGTAGTTCCCTGGATTATCCTTGCTACCCTTCCTAAACAAAGGAACAACATTGGCTGTTCTCCAGTCCTCCGGGACATCACCTGAAGACAGTGAGGATCCAAAGATTTCTGTCAAGGCCTCAGCAATTTCCTTTCTAGTCTCCTTCAGTATTCTGGGGTAGATCCCATATGGCCCTGGGGACTTATCTACCTTAATATTTTTCAAGACGCCCAACACCTCATCTTTTTGGATCTCAATGTGACCCAGGCTATCTACACACCCTTCTCTAGATTGAACATCCACCAATTCCTTCTCTTTGGTGAATACTGATGCAATGTATTCATTTAGTACCTCACCCATTTTCTCTGGCTACACACATAGATTCCCTTGCCTATCCTTCAGTGGGCCAACCCTTTCCCTCGCTACCCTCTTGCTTTTTATGTACGTGTAAAAAGCCTTGGGATTTTCCTTAACCCTATTTGCCAATGACTTTTAATGACCCCTTCTAGCCCTCCTGACTCCTTGCTTAAGTTCCTTCCTACTTTCCTTATATTCCACACAGGCTTCGTCTGTTCCCCGCCTTATAGCCCTGACAAATGCCTCCTTTTTCTTTTTGACGAGGCCTACAATATCTCTCGTTATCCAAGGTTCCTAAAATTTGCCGTATTTATCCTTCTTCCGCACAGGAACATGCCGGTCCTGAATTCCTTTCAACTGACATTTGAAAGCCTACCACATGACAGATGTTGATTTACCCTCAAACATCCGCCCCCAATCTAGATTCTTCAGTTCCCGCCTAATATTGTTATAATTAGCTTTCCCCCAATTTAGAACATTCACCCTAGGACCACTCTTATCCTTGTCCACTAGCACTTTAAAACTTACTGAATTGTGGTCACTGTTCCCGAAATGCTCCCCTACTGAAACTTCTACCACCTGGCCGGGCTCATTCCCCAATACGAGGTCCAGTACAGCCCCTTCCCTAGTTGGACTGTCTACATATTGTTTTAAGAAGCCCTCCTGGATGCTCCTTACAAACTCTGCCGCATCTAAGCCTCCAGCACTTAGTGAGTCCCAGTCAATATTGGGGAAGTTGAAGTCTCCCTTCACAACAACCCTGTTTTTACTCTTTTCCAAAATCTGTCTATCTATCTGCTCCTCTATCTCCCCCTGGCTGCTGGGAGGCCTGTAGTTAACCCCCAACATTGTGACTGCACCCTTCTTATTCCTGATCTCTGCTCTTATAGCCTCGCTGCCCTCTGAGGTGTCCTCCCGCAGTACAGCTGTGATATTCTCCCGAACCAGTAGCGCAACCCCTCCACCCCTTTTACATCCCCCTCTATCCCACCTGAAACATCTAAATCCTGGAACATTTAGCTGCCAATCCTGTCCTTCCCTCAACCAGGTCTCTGCAATGGCAACAACATCATAGTTCCAAGTACTAATCCAAGCTATAAGTTCATCTGCCTTACCCGTAATACTTCTTGCATTAAAACATATGCACTTCAGGCCACCAGACCCGCTGTGTTCGACCGCGTGCATCGCGGCCTTGGCGATGTCGGCCCTAATACGGTTGAAGGCCTGTTGAGCCTCGGCCGTCAGGGGGAAAAGGGTGGACTGGATGAGTGGGCGGGCCTTATCCGCATAATTTGGAACCCACTGGGCGTAGTAAGAAAACAATCCCAGGCAGCGTTTGAGGGCCTTGGGGCAGTGGGGAAGGGGGAGTTACATGAGGGGGAATTGCATGCGGTCGGGGTCGGGCCCCAGAACTCTGTTCTGGACCACATAGCCAAGGATGGCTAAGCGGTTCGTGCTGAATATGCACTTCTCCTTGTTATAAGTGAGGTGTCGGAGAGTGGCGGTGTGGAGAAATTTGGCAAGGTTGACATCATGGTCCTGCTGATCGTGGCCATAGATGGTGACATTGTCTAGGTATGGGAAAGTGGCCCGCAGCCCGTACCGGTTGACCATTTGGTCCATCTCCCTTTGGAAGACCAAGACCCGAAGGTTGGTGACGCCGAAGGGAACCCTAAGAAAATGGTAGAGGCGGCCATCTGCCTCGAAGGCAGTGTATGGGCCGTCCGCCTTATGGATGGGGAGCTGGTGGTAGGCGGATTTTACGTCTACAGTTGAGAAGACCCGGTACTGTGCAATCTGATTGACCATATCAGATATGCGTGGGAGGGGTACGCGTCGAGCTGCATGTACTGATTGATGGTCTGGCTGTAGTCCACGACCATTCTGTATTTCTCCCCCGTTTTCACCACTACCACTTGGGCTCTCCAGGGGCTGTTGCTGGCCTCGATGATGCCTTCCCGAAGCAGCCGCTGGAACTCGGACCTGATGAAGGCCCTGTCCTGGGTGCTGTACCATCTGCTCCTGGTGGCGATGGGTTTGCAATCCGGGGTTAGGTTTGCAAAGAGGGAGGGTGGATCGACCTTTAGGGTCGCGAGGCCGCACACAGTAAGGGGTGGTAGGGGCCCGCCGAATTTCAATGTTAGGCTCTGGAGGTTACACTGGAAGTCCAGGCCGAGTAGCAGGGCAGCGCAGAGGTTGGGGAGGACGTAGAGGCAGAAGCCGCTGAACTCTATGTCCTGGATAGTGAGCGTGGCTATGCAGTACCCCCGGATTGCCACGGAGTGGGACCCGGAGGCCAGGGAGATTCTGTGATTGGCGGGGTGTACTGCGAGGGAGCAGCGCCTTACTGTATCGGGATGTATGAAGCTCTCGGTGCTCCCGGAGTCCAGCAGACAGATCTCCTGCCCATCGATCTTCGCGCTTGTGGAGGAGGTTGCTAGATTGTGCGGGTGAGACTGGTCGATCGTGACTGAGGCAAGCCGCGGCTGGTTGTCGCTGGTGTCAGACAATGGGGTACCAGGGGGCATGGGTCCTGGAACGATGGTGGCGCCCACGTGCTGTGAGGGAGACAGATGGCGGCACCTGACAATCCTGAGGAGGACAAGATGGCGGCGCCAATGGGCCGCACATGGCCTGGGGAGGGGAAGATGGCGGCACCCACTAGCCGTGCGTGGTCCACGGAGGGGAAGATGTCGGTGGCCACTGTCCGTACGCGGTGGGGGTCGGTGTGATAGCGGCAACTGAGTGAGCCTGGCACACCATAGCGAAGTGCCCCTTTTTGCCGCAGGCCTTGAAAAGGGCGCTCCGGGCCGGGCAGCGTTGGCGGGGGTGTTTTGGCTGCCCACAGAAGTAACATCTGGGGCCCCCGGGATTGGCTGGCTGGCGCATGGCACAGGCGTAGGGTTGGCTGAGTGGGGTCCCCGATGGGGCGGCCGTCTGCAGGGTCCACGATGCGTAGAAGAGGTGGGCCGCGTGGCCGGTGGTGTAGGCCTGGATATTGCGCGAGGCGACCACCATCAATAGTGCAAGCTTTTTGGTTGACGCGAGGTTGAGCGTGGTCCCCTCTAAAGATCGCTGGTGGATGTGATCTGACGCAATCCGCCATAACGAAAGTGTCCCGCATGAGTAAATTTGAGTGTTCCGTGGCCGTGACAGCCTGACAGTCACAGTCTATGACCAGGGGAATTAGGGCTCACCAGAAATCATCTGAAATTAAATGAAATGAAAATCGCTTATTGTCACGAGTAGGCTTCAAATGAAGTTACTGTGAAAAGCCCCTAGTTGCCACATTCCAGCGCCTGTTCGGGGAGGCTGTTACGGGAATTGAACCGTGCTGCTGGCCTGCTGACTCACCAGGGAGTTGACTACGAGTTGAGAGGACGTGCCTCGCGTAAAGCATGTTAGTCCGCTGAGCGTAATTCTCTTTCAGTCGCGCCATGGCTTCATCGCAGGTCGGCAGGTCCTGGATAAGCGAAAAATCGCTGGTGCTCAGCCGCGTGTAGAGGATTGGATCTTCTGAATTGGGTCTGGTGCAGACCTGATGTAAGCTTCAGAACACGCTAGCCTGTGTTCAAAGTCCTTTTTGATGTTGCTTGATTGCGGATCCAGCTGCAGGCAATCCGGCTTGACGCAGAGGTCCATCTTCTGAAAACTTTAGTGTAATAAATTGATGCACGATCAATTGCACAAATATGAGAGTTGAATACAACTGAGGCTTTATTACACTAAGATGTGTGGCCTCCTACAGCAGCTAGCGAAATGGCTGCTGTACGGGGAGCACGCATATTTGTACTCTGCCTACTGGGCGGAGCCAGCAGGCAGGGACTACCCCCAGCAGTAGTACAGAGCCTGACCATAATACCCTAATATATACAGCAGTGGTTACTAGCACATTGGACATGAGGTTTTATTAACTGCTATTTTACAGTCTCCGCAAAGGAGGATTGACTTTTTGGGCTTGAGGACAGGGGCTACTGGTGCAGCCCACTCTACGTACTGCACTGGTCATATTATCCTGAGGCCTTCGAACTGCTTGGGTTTGGTATCTCGGGATACTAAAGCGTATGGGACTGACCAAGTCCTGAAATATTTGAGTAGGGTCAGACTCCACATAATTATTTACCCTTGCTCCCTTTATTCTACCCAGGCCTTCTTGGAATGCCTGGGGTATTTGCCAATGGTCTTGTATAGTCCACCAGTTCCTGGTTGAAAGATCTGTAGCTTGTACAGACGGATCCTTTGGTTCTAATCTCTGCCCAAGGGGCCAGTCCGTGCTCTTCATACCACTATGAGTGGAAGTTAGGCCGTATGCTGTTCATCGGTAACCAGTTACATATTGGCCCCTATATTCTTCAAAGTTTCCCCTCAACATGTGGTCAACCTGACCATGGTGTCTTGCAAGCCTAAGGTCAAAATGCCCATCCCGAGATGCCCGAAGGTCTGTTCCCCGATGATGAAGACCGAGGCTCTTGAATCATCCTCCATTTCTGGAGAATTACCATTGACCAAGAGTGTTATCTTTATCAGGGCAACATTATGGGTGATGATGTAGTTTAGCTGCATTGTTTCATCCTTTATGGGCTGATCCATCGGGCAGGAGATATAAATGTCTGAGAACACGCACCAACAGATTCGAAAACAGCTTCTTCCCTGCCATTGCCAGTCTCCTAAACAACCCTCTTATGGACTGACCTGATCTCTTCACATACCCTCTCTACTGAGTAGTACTACACTCCTCTATGCTTCATCCAATGCCTGTGTCTACGTATTTTATGTTTGTGTATTTTATGTTTGCCCTATGTATTTCCTTTCCATGGATGGAATGATCTGTCTGGACTGTGCACAGAACAATATTTTTCACTGTATCTTGGTGCACGAGACAATTAACAAATCAAATCCGATAGACTTACAAGGCCCGGGACTGAAGTGGGAAGTGGCTTTTGCTTCCAGCCTGGGTAGCACATGTGCTGTAGATTCTAGCCACCTTCCTTTGGCCACTCTTACAGCAGCCTTGCGGCTGACACTTGTCATCGTCTAGGGAGGCTTCCCTGGTCCTTCTAGGGTAACCCGGCCTTATTTTAAAACGCACAAGTGTCCTGGCTGAATGTTGAGTTAGTGGTGGGTGAGGCACATGGGATCCTTCGCTGAAAGTGCTCACGTTTCTTAATGAGGGTCCCCTTCCCCCCACCCTCCCTCCGCCCCAAACCTCTACAGCTTAAGAACACTACTGTTCATCATCCCATGGGGAGTTCTTGGGCCTCTTATCATTCTCCAAGGATAGTGCTGATTCTGTAGCCCTTTTGAGGTCCAGGGTGGGTTCTGCCAACACTTGTTTTTTGCATTGCAACATTATTGATCCCACCCTCATCGCCAATGTAATAATTTCAGGGGGCGTGGAGTGGGAGGCCAAACAGGTCTATTTTAAACTGAAGATAAATCCGCGTCTGGGAGGTAAATTTAAAGGTCCCGCTAACGAGCCTCGCTGGGCAGGCCTCCGCCCGCTCACCAGAGGAACCCATATTCTACGAAGCCCATGGGGAAGTCAATTAGCTACCCTCCACAGTCCTCAAGAGGACTATCACATCAACCAAATACATCGTATACGTTTACACAATGAGTTCTAGATTCTAGATGATGGACTCTGCTTGTCAGGAAAGGTCCCTCGCAGTTATGGTGTAGATATCCTCAAATCAGAAAGCCATAAATGAGGTCTACTCAAATCAGAAGGAGCATTATTGTAATAAATGCAGCAGAGAGATATCTTTCCTGACCTTTCCCTCTCGCATTGATTCCTTTTGTCTATTTTTCCAGATTGATTTCTTTTCAAACAGAGGTTTTAGTATTTGTATTCCATTTAAACATTTACAGCTGTGGTTTGTCCTTGTGTGGTTTGATGATATCTCCTTTCCCAGAGCGAGGTAAAGTAAAGCTGATGTCATTTCAAATATAAATCTAGGGTGATCCGTGTGGCAAAATAAATAACGTGAGCTGGAAAGATAAATTTAATTAAATGTAGCTAAGTCTGGACGATGCAGTGCTTGCTTCGTTTAATCTTGGGTTCAGATTTCAGGCCAGGCAGATTTCCGTCTCACAGTGAATAAGACTCGCATTTATAAAGAACCCTTCGTGACCTCAAGGTGTTCCAAGGCACTCGAAAGCCAATGATGCCATTTTGAGGTGCTGCAATGAAGGATGTGCGGTAGCCAATTGGCACACAGAGAGCTCCCAAACCAACAATGTGGTCATTGCCAGGTAATCTGCCTTTGTCATGTTTGGCCAAAACTTGCGGCGGCAGCAGACGTCCTGCCGTTCGGTCAAGAGCAGGTGGTGGGCATTTTTCATGCAGCTCCAGGGTGGGGGTGCCTCATTGTTTGGGCACTCTTGAGGAAATGCAAGTATTGTTTGGGGTCAGGTGGAGAGACCCTAGCGATAACGGGGGAAGCGGGGGGGGGGGGGGGGGTGCGTGGGGGCCCTCTGCTAATAGTGAAGAGTTAGGCATGGCAGCAACCATTGTTTCCAGGGGGTCCCCCGGGCGTCAGGGAATGGCACAAAGAAGGGTACCCTCCCCCCTCTTCCCCCCCCCCCCCCCCCCCACCCCATCCCCCAGAGCCCTCTTGTGGGCCTTCAGGTTTAATTCCCCATGTAGTGGTGCGCCCTCCCAACTTGTGCAAAATGGCCGCAGAGGTGGGGAAGTGGCCCACATTCTTCTTCAAAATGGTGCCGTGGGATTGTTTACATCCACTTGACAGTGGAGACGGAAAAGGTCAATTTGACCCTATAAGGTCCTTCGTGAAATGTGCCCAGTCAATCTTAACCACATTTTTGTCATTGAGACTCATTTGCAATATCACTTGGACAGAATCAGTGAATGACTCAAGTGGAAACTATTTACAAACTATTTTTGCCTGCACACTTCCTGCAGCAACTGTACAGTGTAATTCGATACAAAGCACAATGAGGAAATGTACGAGCAATTCTATCCTTTACATGGAAATATACAAAAAATAGAAGCAATAGGAGGCCATTCGGCCCTTCAAGCGCGCCCCGCTATTCATTCAGGTCATGGCTGATCATCAAGTTCAATACCTTGTTCCCGCCTTCCCACCATATCCCTTGATTGCTTTAGCCCCAAGAGCTATATCTAATTCCTTCTTGAAATTACACGTTTTGGCCTCACTTACTTTCTGAAGGAGTGAATTCCACAGATTCACCATGGTCTGGGTGAAGAAATTTCTTCTCAACTCAGTCCTAAAAAGTTTACCCTTATCCTCAAACTTCTGGACTCCCCTACCATCAGGGACATTCTTTCTGAATCTACCCTGTCTAATCCTGTTAAAATTTTATAAGTTTCTATGAGATCCCATCTCACTCTTCTAAACTCCAATGATTGTAATCGGAACTGATTTAGTCTCTCCTCATATGACAGTCCCATCATCCCAGGAATCAGGCTGGTAAACCTTCACTGCACTCCCTCCATAGCAATAATATCCTTCTTCAGATAAGGACACCAAAACTGCACACAATACTCTTATGTGGCCTCACCAACGCCCTATTCAATTGCAGTAAAACATCTCTATTCCTATACTCAAATCCTCTCGTTCTTTTTTGCCTTCTTTACTGACTGCTTTCCTGTGGGGTTACCTATGGCGACTGATGCACGAGGACACCAAGGTTTTGCTGAGTATCCAGCTCTCCCAATTTACACCCATTCAATTAATAACCTACTTTCCTACTTTTGCTACCGAAGTGGGTAACCTCACATTTATTCACAGTATACTGCATCTGCCATGCATATGCCCACTCACTCAGCCTGTCTAAATCCCACTGAAGCATCTCTGCATCCTCCTCACAGCTCACCCTCCCACCCAAAGAGATAATACATTTAGTTCCCTTGTCAAAATCATTAATATATCATGTTAACAGTTGGGCTCTTAGAGTGGATCACGTAAGACCCATTCATTCCAACTTTTTGCATCCTGTCTGCTAACCAGCTTTCTATCCATCTCAAGACACTATCTGCAATGCCACGTGTTTTAACTTTACATAGTAATCTGCTATGTGCGACCTTGTCAAATTCTGAAAGTCTAAATAAACTACAGTCAACTCTACTAGTTACATCTTCAAAGAATTCCAGTACATTTGTCAAGCATGATTTCCCTTTCATGCTGACTTTGTCTGATTATATTGTGGCTTTCCAAATGCTGTGCTATGAAATCCTTGATAATGGACTCCAGCAACTTCCCTACTACTGACATTAGGCTCCCTGGTGTATAGTTCCCAGTTTTCTACCTCTCTTTTTGAATAGTAGGGTTACATTCTCTACCCTCCAATCTGTAGGAACCAATCCAGAGTCCAAAGCATTTTAGAAACTAACCACTTGAATCTACTATTTCTAGGGCCACTTCTTCAAGTTCTCTGGGACTCCATTGCAGTGTTAATGTAAACCTACTTGTGACACTAATAAACATTATTATTATTAGATTATCAGGCCCTGGAGATTTATCTGTCTTCAATCTCATCAATTTTTCCAAAACCATTTCTTTACTAACACTGATTTCCTTCAGCTCCTCACTGAAACTTGAATTTCTCAGAACTTCAGGTACATTATTCATCCACGAGAAATGCAATTCGACAGAAAGTTGACACCGAGCCAAGAAAAAAGTTATTGGGGTAGAGTGTTTAGAAGTTTTGTCAAGGAGCTAGGTTTCACGGAGGTTTTGAAAAGGAAAGAGAACTGGAGAAATTTAAGAAGGGAATCCGAGGGTTTAAGAAGCCCAAAGACTCAGCTCCCAAAGGAGGGGGTGAAGAGGGTAAGAATTTTGAGGAGGGCAAAAATGGATGAATGCGCAGTTCTTAGATGGCTGTCGGTGGTCACAGATTTGGAGAAGTGTGAGGCCATGGAATGGTTTGAGCAGGAGAGTAATTATTTTAAATCAACACAGCAACAACATATAAGGCCATAACATAATTATTCTGATCTCCAAGGCGAACCAAAATAACCAAATTTACCAAACAACCCCCAAACTAATACATGAAACAACAGGCAAATAGTATTTCACGCGGAAAGATAAATTTCAATGTTATAACCCACATAACCGACATGGTTGGAGCAATCAGTCTCCCCGTGAGTCTCGCCAAATACGAGCTCCCCCACTATGGGGCTGGGAAACCCGAGGACATTCATGATTGAGCTCTACATAAAGTCAGCCAGGCCTGGAACCGACAGGGCAGACCCGGCTGGGGTCTGATGCATGTGGTAAATGCAATTGCTTTGCAATAAATCCATTTTTTTTTTAAACCAACTCGTTTGTGGCTACCGAAACTGATGACGAGGATGGGATTGGATTGGATTTTGATGCAAAAATGCCTTTGTTTGGAAGATTGGACATGTTCGACGTGAGCTTAGAAGATTGGACATAGTACGCAGAATGCAGGCGTTACTTTTTCCAGAAGAACACTATCGCAGATGATGATCGACAGACAGTGACATTGTTAATGATTCAGGGGGTAGATTTGTGATGGTGAGTAGGAAGCTGGAGGGGATGCCTGAGGTGCTAGTGAATGTCCCAATTTGGGACAATGTGGATTTTCTGAGGCGGGGTTTCGCAGATTCTGGATCTGGACGCACACTGCTTAGGGATATTGAGCGGGGGGTGTGGGAGTCGAACACCAAGCTTCTTTGTAAGCGGATGATCTCCTGCCATATATTTCGGACCCAATGGGAGCTTTGACAGGATCATGGGGATTTTGGGGGTTTGGTAGCTTTTTGGGTTACAAGGTTAATATGGGGAAAAGCGGGGTGTTCCCAGTTAATGCACGGGGACAGGAGAGGAGGTTGGGGGAACTGCCACTTTGGTTAATGAGGCCTGGTTTTCGCTACTTTGGGGTACAGGTGGCGCGGAGTTGGGCCCAGCTGCAGAAGTTGACCTTGGCATGGTTGGTGGAGGGAATGAAGTCGGACTTTAAGAGGTGGGATGTACTGCCATTGTCACTGGCGGGTCAAGTCCAGATGATAAAGATGACGGTGTTGCCAATGTTTTCGTTTGTGTTCCAGAACCTCCCGATTTTTGTGCCCAAGTCCATTTTTAAGAAGGTTAATGGGATGACTTTGATGTTTTTGTGGGCGGGAATGGCTCTCCAGGTGAGGAGGGTGTTCCTGGAGTGGGATCGACGGGGGTGAGGTTAGCGCTGCCGAGTTTGTTGAATTACTACTGGACAGCAAATATTGCTTTGGTTAGGAAATGGGTGATGGCGGAGTGGTCAGTTTGGGGGCAGAAGGAGGCGGCCTCGTGTAAGGGGACGAACTTGAGGGCACTGTTGTTGGTGCCCCTTCCTTTCTTGCCAATCAGGCACTTCAAGAGTCCGATACTGGCATCAGCACTGAAGGTTTGGAACCAGTGTCGGCAGCACTTTGGGTTGGAAGGCATTTCTCTGAGGGCACCAATTTGCGATAATTCAAGGTTTGCATCGGCGGAGCTGGATGCGAGGCTGACGGCAGGGGGGCGTAGAATATTTTAGGGAATTGTTTGTTGGAGGGAGGGTTGTGGACTTGGAGGAGCTGGAGGGGGGGGGGAACCTGTTTCCAAAGGGGAATGGGTTTGGGTATCTACAGGTTAGGGATTTTATTAGGAAGGAGGTGCCATTGTTTCCGATGCTGCCACCCCCAGTGCTGCGGGATAAGCTTCTGTCGGGGAATGAAATAGGGGAGGGCAGGATTCCCCACATGCATGGGGAGGTGATGAAGAGGGAGAGTGCTCCTGTGGAGTAAGTTAAGTGTAAGTGGGAGGAGGATTGGGTGGGGCGTTTGGGGCCGGAGTGTGGAGGGAAGCTCTGCAGAAGGTGAATGCATCCTCGTTGTGTGCAAGACTAAGCCTTAACTAATTTAAGGTGGTGCACAGGGCCCACATGATGAGCTCCCCTGGGGGTGAGGAGTCCGCGGACATTCATGATTGAGCTCTATATAAAGTCGATCAAGTATGGAACCAACAGAGCAGACCCGGCTGGGATCTGATGTGTATTGTAAATATAATTGCTTTGCAATAAACCAAGTTTTCTTTTACCAACTCAATTCGGACTCGTTTGTGGCCTACAGATTTCACGTAGAATGGTCCTTATAGCAAAGATATGCCTCACGAAACTGAAGCATTTATATGACTCCCCACCCACATGTGCTGTTCTCTAACTCAGTCTCCAGTATCTAGGATCTCTTATTTTCTGATGTGACAGATTCAGCTATATTCACCAGCAATGTCTTCCATCTGAGATTCCCAGAATTTGGACAAGAGTCACACCTAGGAACCCTTCCTCACTTGATCAGATCACTCCTGATGACGCAGCTTTCCAAAGTTCCTTTTCAACAAACCAACCATGCCAGTTCTGCTCCTCTGATACAAACTCTCAGCTCTTTTGCATGGCTGAGCTATTTTCATCACTTTTAATATTCAGTTTTAGCTTGCTTGTACATCACTCCACCAAGAGCTTTTGGATTTTCCTTTTTCTTCCTACTGCCAAACAGAAATATGGTCCTTTTCGTTGAGAGCTTTGCTGGCTTCTCCTTACACGCATTCTGTGTCTCTCTGCCTCAGCCTGCTCTATCTTTTTGTCTGCATCTTGTCATGATCCCAGTTGATGGCATGATTGGATAGGAAGATCCCAGAATGAAACACTGGCTCAAAGGACCGTAACTTTTATTTCGTTTTTAATTAAACATGGAGGACAGGGTCACAGGACCGCTAATTAGTTTTTAACAACAAAAAAAATTATTAACATGAAAAACTGGATTATGAAACAATGTACTTTACTTTGCCCTTAACTTAACAATTACACACCAATTTTAGGATTGGCATGGATTACAAAGTACATCTTAATCTATGATCCATTTTAAGTCCCTTTTAAGCACATAGGATGACCGTGGACAAATACACTCTTCACTCTGAACCCCAAGTGAATGTTTGTGTATGTCTCCTCAGAATCCCCCTCCCCGATGATTGTCACGTGAGAGTTTCCAAACTCCACTCCCAAAAACACACTTTGAAATCCTGTCTCATTATTATGTTTTCCCTTAGTGGTTTGCATTCTGAAATCCGGACCAGGTTTTCCAAATGACACTTGAAACAAAGCTCAACTCCACTTTTAACAATGAATCCAGTCCAGTATTTTACACCACCTCTTTAGGATTTATTTGTCTTGACTGCTGTGCAAGCTGCTCACACTTGCTTCAACTCTGAGAACATAGAACATAGAACATAGAACGATACAGCGCAGTACAGGCCCTTCGGCCCTCGATGTTGCACCGACATGGAAAAAAAAACTAAAGGCCATCTAACCTACACTATGCCCTTATCATCCATATGCTTATCCAATAAATTTTTAAATGCCCTCAATGTTGGCGAGTTCACTACTGTTGCAGGTAGGGCATTCCACGGCCTCATCACTCTTTGCGTAAAAAACCCACCTCTGACCTCTGTCCTATATCTATTACCCCTCAATTTAAGGCTATGTCCCCTCGTGCTAGCCACCTCCATCCGCGGGAGAAGGCTCTCGCTGTCCACCCTATCTAACCCTCTGATCATTTTGTATGCCTCTATTAAGTCACCTCTTAACCTTCTTCTCTCTAACGAAAACAACCTCAAGTCCATCAGCCTTTCCTCATAAGATTTTCCCTCCATACCAGGCAACATCCTGGTAAATCTCCTCTGCACCCGTTCCAAAGCTTCCACGTCCTTCCTATAATGAGGCGACCAGAACTGTACGCAATACTCCAAATGCGGCCGTACCAGAGTTTGGTACAGCTGCATCATGACCTCATGGCTCCGGAACTCAATCCCTCTACCAATAAAGGCCAACACACCATAGGCCTTCTTCACAACCCTATCAACCTGGGTGGCAACTTTCAGGGATCTATGTACATGGACACCGAGATCCCTCTGCTCATCCACACTACCAAGAATTTTACCATTAGCCAAATATTCCGCATTCCTGTTATTCTTTCCAAAGTGAATCACCTCACACTTCTCCACATTAAACTCCATTTGCCACCTCTCAGCCCAGCTCTGCAGCTTATCTATGTCCCTCTGTAACCTGCAACATCCTTCCGCACTGTCTACAACTCCACCGACTTTAGTGTCGTCTGCAAATTTACTCACCCATCCTTCTGCGCCCTCCTCTAGGTCATTTATAAAAATGACAAACAGCAACGGCCCCAGAACAGATCCTTGTGGTACACCACTCGTAACTGAACTCCATTCTGAACATTTCCCATCAACTACCACTCTCTGTCTTCTTTCAACTAGCCAATTTCTGATCCACATCTCTAAATCACCCTCAATCCCCAGCCTCCGTATTTTCTGCAATAGCCGACCGTGGGGAACCTTATCAAACGCTTTACTGAAATCCATATACACCACATCAACTGCTCTACCCTCGTCTACCTGTTCAGTCACCTTCTCAAAGAACTCGATAAGGTTTGTGAGGCATGACCTACCCTTCACAAAACCATGCTGACTATCCCTAATCATATTATTCCTATCTAGATGATTATCAATCGTATCTTTTATAATCCTCTCCAAGACTTTACCCACCACAGACGTTAGGCTCACCGGCCTATAGTTACCGGGGTTATCTCTACTCCCCTTCTTGAACAAAGCGACCACATTTGCTATCCTCCAGTCCTCTGGCACTATTCCTGTAGCCAATGATGACCTAAAAATCAAAGCCAAAGGCTCAGCAATCTCTTCCCTGGCTTCCCAGAGAATCCTAGGATAAATCCCATCCGGCCCCGGGGACTTATCTATTTTCACCTTGTCCAGAATTGCCAACACTTCTTCCCTACGCACCTCAATGCCATCTATTCTAATAGCCTGGGTCTCAGCATTCTCCTCCACAATATTATCTTTTTCTTGAGTGAATACTGACGAAAAGTATTCATTTAGTATCTCGCTTATCTCCTCAGCCTCCACACACAACTTTCCACCACTGTCCTTGACTGGCCCTACTCTTACCCTAGTCATTCTTTTATTCCTGACATACCTATAGAAAGCTTTTGGGTTTTCCTTGATCCTACCTGCCAAAGACTTCTCATGTCCCCTCCTTGCTCGTCTCAGCTCTCTCTTTAGATCCTTCCTCGCTTCCTTGTAACTATCAAGCGCCCCAACTGAAACTTCACGCCTCATCTTCACATAGGCCTCCTTCTTCCTCTTAACAAGAGATTCCACTTCTTTGGTAAACCACGGTTCCCTCGCTCGACCCCTTCCTCCCTGCCTGACTGGTACGTACTTATCAAGAACATGCAATAGCTGTTCCTTGAACAAGCTCCACATATCCAGTGTGCCCAACCCTTGCAGCCTACTTCTCCAACCAACACATCCTAAGTCATGTCTAATGGCATCATAATTGCCCTTCCCCCAGCTATAACTCTTGCTCTGCGGGGTATACTTATCCCTTTCCATCACTAACGTAAAGGTCACCGAATTGTGGTCACTGTCTCCAAAGTGTTCACCTACCTCCAGATCTAACACCTGGCCTGGTTCATTACCCAAAACCAAATCCAAAGTGGCCTCATCTCTTGTTGGCCTGTCAACATATTGTGTCAGAAAACCCTCCTGCACACATTGTACAAAGAACGACCCATCCAATGTACTCGAACTATATCTTTTCCAGTCTATATTAGGAAAGTTAAAGTCTCCCATAACAACTACCCTGTTACTTTCGCTCTTTTCCAGAATCATCTTCGCCATCCTTTCCTCTACATCTCTAGAACTATTAGGTGGCCTATAGAAAACTCCCAACAGGGTGACCTCTCCTTTCCTGTTTCTAACCTCAGCCCATACTACCTCGGAAGAAGAGTCCCCATCTTGCATCCTTTCTACCACCGTAATACTGTCCTTGACTAGCAGCGCCACACCTCCCCCTCTTTTGCCCCCTTCTCTGACCTTACTAAAGCACCTAAACCCCGGAACCTGCAACAACCATTCCTGTCCCTGCTCTATCCATGTCTCTGAAATGGCCACAACATCGAAGTCCCAGGTACCAACCCATGCTGCCAGTTCCCCTACCTTATTTCGTATACTCCTGGCATTGAAATAGACACACTTCAAACCACAGACCTGAACACTGCCGCCCTCCTGCGAAGTCAAAACTGTGCTCCTGACCTCTCTACTCTCAATCTCTCGCACCCCAAAACTACAATCCAGGTTCCCATGCCCCTGCTGAATTAGTTTAAACCCCCCCAAAGAGTACTAACAAATCTCCCCCCCAGGATATTGGTGCCCCTCAGGTTCAGATGTAGACCATCCTGTCTATAGAGGTCCCACCTTCCCCAGAAAGAGCCCCAGTTATCCAGAAATCTGAATCCCTCCCGCCTGCACCATCCCTGTAGCCACGTGTTTAATTGCTCTCTCTCCCTATTCCTCATCTCACTATCACGTGGCACGGGCAACAACCCAGAGATAACAACTCTGTTTGTTCTCGCTCTGAGCTTCCATCCTAGCTCCCTAAAGGCCTGCCTGACATCCTTGTCCCCTTTCCTACCTATGTCGTTAGTGCCAATGTGGACTACGACTTGGGGCTGCTCCCCCTCCCCCTTAAGGACCCGGAAAACACGATCCGAGACATCACGTACCCTTGCACCTGGGAGGCAACATACCAGACGTGAGTCTCTCTCGCTCCCACAAAATCTCCTATCTGTGCCCCTGACTATTGAGTCCCCAATTACTAATGTTCTACTCCTTTCCCCCCTTCCCTTCTGAGCAACAGGGACAGACTCCGTGCCAGAGGCCCGTACCCCATGGCTTACCCCTGGTAAGTCGTCCCCCCCACAAGTATCCAAAACGGTATACTTGTTACTCAGGGGAACGACCGCAGGGGGTCCCTGTACTGACTGCTTCTTCCCAGTCCCTCTTACAGTTACCCATCTATCTCCAGTCTTTGGTGTAACTACTTCCCTGAAGCTCCTATCTATGACCCCCTCTGCCTCCCGAATGATCCGAAGTTCATCCAGCTCAAGCTCTTGATTCCAGATTATATTAAAATAGTATTGAATGTTTGATTTACCTTTTAAGGCTGCAGTCTCAGTTTGAATCTCGTTACTGCAATTGTCTCTTTAACACAGAACACTTTGTTTACTCTTCCTTGAATTCTTCTGAGCAATACCTTTGCCTCTGTTCACTTAACTCCGGTTATCTTAAACTTTCTTTCTGTCTAAATTCCCTGGTTATCTGGACTTTAACATGTACTTTCGGAAGTCTGCCTCTTTGCAGCTTCTGTCCTGTCCAATCTTTCTTCTGGCTGAGTTAAAAGATCTTCACTCCCTGAACTGCTGTCTCCAGCTACTATCAATTGAGCTAAAATAAAACTTTAAAGCTTCTCTACCCTACAAAATCTCAGTTGCTTATTTTTCATGCCGTAGCCCTCACTAAGCAGAGTTGGAACTTAACCAATCCCCACACATACAAGCACCTTTGCCCAGCATGAATCTAACTGTAGCTTTTATCCTTCCAGGCACAGAACCATTAAATTAAACCCACTTAAAAACCATATCTTATTCCTAATACTTACCAACAGAAATATAAATCCCTTAAATCTATCTTTGCTTTCCTAACAATCTATAAATTGATGACCTTCCCCCTCGCTAGCTCTTATGTTTTGTTTTGCACCTTTGTGTTTGGCCACTCGGCTCCATATCTTTACTTCCTTCCTGTTGGTACTGCTTTTCTATCAATGATTGCCAGATTACATTAATGAGTATCACATTCTATCGAAGAAAATTCCAATTGATCCTTTTACAATTGATGCAAACTCTTAAACGTTCTTCTCAAACATTCCTTTTTTAAAAAATCTTTTTATTGGCATTTCTCATATTTATAAACAATTGTATATGTACATCACATCTTTCTTACCCGCATTAATTTACTTTATTGTACAGAGAGGTTTATTTTGTCTTTCATTTAATTGCCCCTATATACATTTCGCCGCCCTCTGGATCGGTCTATAGTCCCCCCCCCGTTCCCCCCCTTTGTCCCCCCCCCCCACCACCCCCTCTTTCCCCCCCCCCCCCCCCCCCCCCCCCCCCCCCCCCCCACCCCCACCCCCCTCGGCTTCAGTTGTATTTTGCTTTTATTTTCAGGTCTTCTCAAACATTCCTAGTACTGTTACTACTTCTGCGTCAAAGGTCAAACTTCCCAAGGCTGGTTGCATGTAATATTATAAAACAAAAACAATCACCAAGCAACATCAGACACTATTAGGGGAGGTGACCAAGTGCTTAAGATCAAAGAAGTAGGTTTTAACAAGAGACTTCAAGGAAGAAAGCGAGGTGTAGAGAGGGGATTCCATCATTTTAGTGTTCAAGCAACTGAAGGTATGGCTCTCAATGATGGTGCAATTAAAGTCAGGGATACCTTGGCGGTTAGAAGCAGAGGCTTCAAGGTATCTCCGAGGGTTATGGGGCTGAGGGTGAATACAGAAGCACAGAGGGGCAAAGTCGTGGAGAGAATTGAAAACAAGAATGACATTGTTAAAATAGAGAGGCATTGCTTGACCGGGGAACAATGTGGTCAGTGAGCACAGTGAAATGAAGATAACAAAGACATGGACGATTTCAGCAGTAGAAAAGCTGTGTACAGCAGTGATGTCAGCCCACGTTATGTAGGTGGAAACAGATTGTCTGTGTTATGGCGCAGACATGAGGTTGGAAGCTCAATTCGGACATCTAGGAGATGAGGAGGCAAGGTAGATCAGAGAGACAGAGCAGGCAGATGGGTATGTGACACTAGGTGCAGGCTAGTATATTGGTGGGCTGAGGTTTTAAGAGGATGGGACTTGCAGGCCATTCGAGAATTATTTCCCAACCATGTGATGTCAAGATGTCAAATATTTCCATCCTGTTGTATGATCTAGTTGTATCGTGCCCGCTGCACAGGCTGCTGTTGGTGCTCATTTTCCTTTCCAGTTCTTCTATTTCAAAGGATAGCCCATTTTCTTCTTTGAGCTAGATTTTCAGAGTCCATTCACTGAACATCTGACTACATTTGCACACAGATTTCTGGGCCACACAGGAACCCAATGATGTCAAATACTTGCGTTCAGTTTGGAAAGGTCAGGGCCCCAGATTTCCACCGAGTCAGGCTGACTCAGCCGCTCTTTAAAAATGTTGGGCGGGACCAATTTGGGGATTCCCAGCCAGCTCTCATTTCTGGTGTTGCAGCATACCGGGTGATGGTAAATGCTGAACTGCCCAAATCCCCAAAAATAAACTTTAAACAGCTGCCTGAACTCGTTTTTGTGATGGGTACATTATAAGGAGGTTTTCTGAAATGAGGAAATTATGTCTCCAACCATAGACATAGACATAGAACGATACAGCGCAGTACAGGCCCTTCGGCCCTCGATGTTGCACCAATCATCACCAATTGTGATGATTTCATGTTAAAGAAAAGATTATTAAAATAAAGAAAATAAAAAACTCTTCCAACATCAGAATGATTTCACACACTTAACAGTACGTTAAAACACTTCCAAAAGACCATAAATTAAACTACACTCAGAATTAATCTTCCCTTTTTCTGATGGCAATAGTCCTTATAGATTTTTAATTTGAGAGAATTGCAGCAATTTTACCATGCAATGTTTTGATGCTCTTGGGTTGTCCTCTGAGGTTGACAACAACTGATTCTCCAGGACTCTCCTTGTCCACACTGTCTTCTGGGTCATCTACCGCCTCACACAGGCCTCAATGTTTTCTCCAATGCTTTCCCTCCCTTTAATCCCTGTATACTATATTGTTTCACACCTGTAAGAGTCCTTCTTGTTTATTTCCTTTCTTCCCATTTCTTTTATTGTATTTTATTATATTGGTCCGTAGACCCATTATTGGGATGTGCCTTTAAGCAGAAGACTCAAGGTTGAAACACCCTGCTTGCCAGGACACTGTGTTCCAGGTTTTATATTTTGGAGAGGAGAAACCAGACTCCTCAGCAAAGAGCGGATCTTAGGAACTAGTTTTAGAGGGACTTGGGTTCGAGCAGTTAACTAGCAACTGGTGGGTTAGCCAGGGACTGTGTTCTGCCTGATGATGATCAGTGATTGGATCTTGTGTGATGCTTTCTGAGAGAACCGAGCAAAGTGTTTAGATGTTAGAAGTGAAAGGAACGCTCTCTCTCTGTCCTGCTTGCTGAAGTGAAAGAACTCAACCTCTCCTCATGATCCAACCCCTTCAGCTCTGGGGTTAACCTAGTGAATCTACTCTGCACACCCTCCAGTGCCAGTACGTCCTTTCTTAGGTAAGGAGACCAAAACTGAACACAATACTCCAGGTGCGGCCTCACTAACACCTTATACAATTGCAACATAACCTCCCTAGTCTTAAACTCCATCCCTCTAGCAATGAAGGACAAAATTCCATTTGCTTTCTTAATCACCTGTTGCACCTGTAAACCAACATTTTGCGACTCATGCCCGAGCACACCCAGGTCTCTCTGCACAGCAGCATGTTTTAATATTTTATCATTTAAATAATAATCCTTTTTGCTATTATTCCTACCAAAATGGATAACCTCACATTTGTCAACATTGTATTCTATCTGCCAGACCCTAGCCCATTCACGTAACCTATCCAAATCCCTCTGCAGACTTCTGTTATCCTCTGCACTCTTTGCTTTACCACTCATCTCAGTGCCATCTGCAAACTTGGACACATTGCACTTGGTCTCCAACTCCAAATCATCTATGTAAATTATGAACAATTGTGGGTCCTGAGGGACACCACTAGCTACTGATTGTCAACCAGAGGAACACCCATTAATCCCCACTCTTTGCTTTCTATTAATTAACCAATCCTCTATCTATGCTACTACTTTACCCTTAACGCCATGCATCTTTATCTTATGCAGCAACCTTTTGTGTGGCACCTTGTCAAAGGCTTTCTGGAAATCCAGATATACCACATCCACTGGCTCCCCATTATCTACTGCTCTGGTAATGTCCTCAGAAAATTCCACTAAATTAGTTAGGCAGGACCTGCCCTTTGTGAACCCATGCTGTGTCTGCCCAATGGAACAATTTCCATCCAGATGCCTGGCTATTTCTTCTTTGATGATAGATTCCAGCATCTTCCCTACTACCGAAGTTAAGCTCACTTAGAAAATAAAAGGTTACTAATCTGGTGACTGTAGTTTATTGGGCTCAACCACGGACCTCAAGTATTTTAAACAAAATCTAATTTCACTTGTTTTAGATCAAGGGGGGACTGGAATTGACCACTCGCTAGTCCAGGGTGACATAACTTACAGTTTCTCAGAAGTTCCCTTTTCCCAGAAGTGAGTTCTTTACTTCACAGCTCCTATATTTTAAAAAGTGAACTTACCATATTTTTGCCTCATTTGCTGAGAATTTTGCAACGTTCCCTTTTGAACTAAAACAGCTCATTTCAAAATGACTTATTTTATTGCCTTATGTAAATTCTTATGAAAGTTATTCTTAGTTCAATGACATGTCAAAACCACTTCTTACTGATGCTTAGGCTTTTGCAGTCTCTATGTTTCTGTATCTAAATGCGCTCATACCTCCCACTAGTTTATGAGAAATATAATAATAACTTATTGTCACAAGTAGGCTTACATTAGCACTGCACTGAAGTTACTGTGACAATCCCCTGGTCGCCACGTTCCGGCGCCTGTTCGGGTACGCAGAGGGAGAATTCAGAATGTCCAATTCACCTAACAAGCATGGCTTTCGGGAGGTGGGAGGAAACCGGAGCACCCGGACGAAAACCATGCAGACATGGGGTGAACGTGCAGATAGTGCCCCAAGTTGGGAATCGAACCGGGACTCTGGTGCTGTGAAACAGCAGTGGTAACCACTGTGCTACCGTGACAGTGATATTATCAAAAGAAAAATATTCCTCCTTTTCCTGACACTGGAAGTTCTTGCTAGTGTAGGTAGCCCACCCGCACACACCACTCCGAACCCTGCTGGCTCCAACGCGGGGTTGGGGGGTGGGGGCAGTTTTGTGACAGTGGGCCTCTTCCTTAAATAAACATAGATCACGACAGCCAAACAATATCTGTTATTTTGAGTTTTGATTGTTAGATTTACTATGATAATTGTGTTTTTGCTGGAGTGATTGTTGGGGCGCGATCCTGAAATGGTTAGTTGACTATTATATTGATCAGCGTTATGTAAGTTTTATAATCATAGAATCTCTACAAAGCAGAAGGAGACCATTCAGCCTATCGAGTCTGCACTTACCCTCCGAAAGAGCATTCTAAACTATGTCCACTCCCTCCTCCTCCTCCCCCCCCCCCCACTTATCCCTGTAACCCCACCTAACTGCTGCATTAAGTACACCAAGGGGCAATTTAGCATGGCCAATCCACCTAACATGCATGACTTTGGACTGTGGGAGGAAACCGGAGCACCCAGAGGAAACTCACTCAGACGTGAGGAGAACTTGCATGCTTCACACAGTTCCTCAGGGTTCAAATCGAACCCGGGGCCCTGGCGCTCCAAGGCAGGAGTGCCATCCACTGTGCCACCTTGCCGCCCCTTGAGATTCTTGAGAGTACTTTACTCAATGACAAAGTGCTAATATGCATTCAAAATTGAAGAAACCAGATTGGAAGTGCTTTAACTGCTTAAATCTGAAAATAGAAACTGGTTTTCAGCTTTCACTTAGAGAGAAAAAAACAATTACCTGCTCCTAAATAAAAGCAAATTATTGCGGATGCTGGAATCTGAAACCAAAAAGAAAATGCTGGAAAATGTCAGCAAGTCTGGCAGCATCTGCAGGGAGAGAAAAGAGCTAATGTTTCGAGTCCAGATGACCCTTTGTCAAAGCGAAGGAAATATTTATAATGTGAGATGAAAGAATGAGTCATAGCCACAGAAACCAAGGTAACAGTGCTAATAGCCACAGAAACTTATGTGAAAACATGCCAATGGCAGTCCCTAGAGAGAACAAAAGGTCAAACTGCAGAGAAACTAACATCAAAGGCTAAACTGTGACAAATATAGATGTGGGGGGAAGGGAAGGGGGAAGCAAAGGGGAGACAGGGTAAGGAAAGGGGGGGACAAAATAGGGGGGAAATATATATAAAGAAAGAAAGAAATGGTAAAAGACAATTAAAATGAAATGGAATGAAAACAAAGGGGTTGAGGTGGGATAGAGCTAATCATCTGAAGTTGTTGAATTCGATGTCGAGACCAGAAGGCTGTAGCATGTCTAACCGGAAGGTGAGATGTTGTTCCTCCAGCTTGCGTTGAGCTTCACTGGAACATTGCAGCAGGCCAAGGACAGACATGTGGGCATGGGAGCAGGGTCTTGTGTTAAAATGGCAGGCAACGGGAAGGTCAGGGTCCTGAAGGTGCACAGACCGAAGGTGCTCAGCAAAGCGATCACCCAGTCTGCGTTTGGTCTCTCCGATACAGAGGAGACCACATTGGGAGCAGTGAATCCAATACACCAAATTGACAGAGGTGCAAGTAATACACTGCTTAACCTGGAATGAGTGTTTTGGGCCTGGGACGTTAAGCATGGAGGAGGTAAAGGAGCAGGTATTGCACCTTCTGCGATTGCATGGGAAGGTACCATGGGTGACAGGAGAGGTGTTGGGTATGATGGAGGAGTGGACTAGATTATCTTGGAGGGAACGGTCTTTGCAGAATGCTGATAGAGAGAGTGAAGGGTGGGTGATTCATCGTTGCAACGTGGTGGCTAACCCAGTAACCTAGCCTGCTGACCTGGATATGCACCCACATCGGCTCTGACTCTAGAGGTTACCTCATTTGACTGGATGGCTGGTTCTGATGCGGAGTGACACCAACAGCGCGGGTTCAGTTCCAATACTGTCTGAGGTTCTTCATGAAGGCCCAGCTTTCTCAACATTGACCCTTGCCTGAGGTGTGGAGGCCCTCAGGTTAAATCCCAGGCAGCTCTAGTGGAGGAAACCAGCCAATGGTCTTCTGGGAACATGGCAACATTTACTTTTACATTTCCCTCTGACTGACTAAAGCGCAAAGTAAAGCTCACTGACGTCATAAAGAGGAACTGCTGATCCCAGCTATAAAAGTATAAATGCTAAAAGAGGAAGACTACAAATAAATATGAAACACAAATAAATAGAAGCAGAACAGAAAAAGGGAATCCATGAGTGACAAAGTGAGAGTATGAGAATAGATTAGTGGATAACATAAAAGTGAATACAAAAGTCTTTCAGAAACAAAGGGTGAAATTCCTGTCACACAGTGGGTAGCACTGTTGCTTCACAGCACCAGGGTCCCGGGTTCGATTCCCCGCTGGGTCACTGTCTGTACAGAGTCTGCACGTTCTCCCCGTGTCTGCGTGTGTTTCCCCCATGTGCTCCGGTTTCCTCCCACAAGTCCTGAAAAATGTGCTGTTAGGTAATTTGGACATTCTGAATTCTCCCTCGGTGTACCCGAACAGTCGCTGGAGTGTGGCGACTAAGGGTTTTGCACAGTAACTTTATTGCAGTGTAAATGTAAGCCTATTTGTGACAATGATAAAGTTTATTATTATAATTTTACAGGCCTTCCTGCCAGAAGGATTTCCCAGTCCCAACGAAGTCCATGGGTGTTTGAATGGCTCGCTGCATTTTCCAGCCCCACCCCTGCCGTGACAAGGCGGTAAAGTTCCGCTCAGATACATGAAATGAAAATCGCTTATTGTCACGAGTAGACTTCAATGAAGTTACTGTGAAAAGCCCCTAGTCGCCACATTCCGGCGCCTGTCCGGGGAGGCTGGTACGGGAATTGAACCGTGCTGCTGGCCTGCCTTGGTCTGCTTTAAAAGCCAGCGATTTAACCCAGTGAGCTAAACCAGCCCTGCCCACATAATAAACAGGTCATCAAATGAGTGGAATCGCTAATGGACCAAAACTGAGATTTTTGGGGTTCTCTGTTCCCGCTGGCAGTGCACCCCCGCCTATGGGTTTCCTGGTATTGTGGGGTGGCTTCAGTGGGTAAGCCCATTGACAAGGGATGGGAAGAGAGAATCCCATCACAGTGAGCTGCACGCTGCCAAGAAACATGCAGCTGGGAGGCTGGAGAATCTCACCTTTTGTGTTGGCACAATCCATGGTTGAAGTGCTGAATGATATATATATATATATATATATATATATGAAATGTATAATATATATATAGATAGATATATTTCACAAAAATACATATTAATGACCTGGACTTAGGTACACGGGGCATCATTTCAAAGTTTTCAGATGACACGAAACTCAGAAATGTCACATACAGAGAGAAGGGTTATAGCAGGAGAGAGACACAAATGGGCAAAGGTATCTTTTAATCACACAGAAGTGTGAAGTTATTCATTTGGCTCCGCACATTAAAAAGGATGCCAAGCCTTTGAGAGGGCACAAAGGAACTTTACCAGAACAGCATCAGAGAGGAGGAACATCCACTACCTGGAGAGACCAGTAAAGCTGAAATTGTTTTCCTTTAGAGCAGCGAACTGTTCTCAAAGCTATGAATGATTTACGTAGAATAAATAAGGAACAACTGTTTCCAGTGGCAGAAGGGTTGATAACCAGGAGACATATATTTAGGTGATTGGAAAAGGATCCCGAGGCCGCTTGCAGAAAAGTGTTTTTCACACAGGAAATGATTATGATCTGGAACACGTTGTCTGAAAAGGTGATGCAAGCTAATTCAATAATAACTTTCAAAAAGGGAATTGGGCAAATACTGCTACCCTCACTTTGTATATCTGATGTGTTCCTAAAAACATTGTACTCAATGAAAATATGCAAAAGGAAAATCACTTTTCCAGAACAAAGAATGTGACAAAGATGGGTTGTATTCCTGTCCTATCATTTATACATTTAAAAACTACAGGCTGCCGTGAACTTAACTGGCCCAAAAATCCTCTTTCAAATTACTAACTTACTATTTTTAATAACTTACTATTCCTGCTACTTAGCTTATTACATCCCACTTTCACGCTCAATCCCTACTCATTCCCTCTTGCTCTCTCCCACTCGCTGCCCCTCCTGAACCACTCACGCCCTCCTGCTCACTGCTTCCCTCTCCTGATCCCCTCCCTCTCCTCCCTGCCTCTCTCCTTCCCCTTTGCTGCTTCCCTTTCACTGCCCCTCTCCCGAGCTCTCACCCACAGTGGATGAAGCTCAAGGCAGAGAGGGGCAGCAAACAGGGAGCGAGGTGATAAGCAAAGTGATGAGTTGGAGAGAGTGAAGGGGTCAAAATAGGGAAGCAATGACCAGGGCCATCACTTCCAAGAGTGTGGAGCAGCGAACTCGCGAGGCTGTGGGGGGTTTAGGGTGGGGAAGCAGCGACCAGGAGCCAATTGGAAAAGGGGAGCAGAATGCGGGAGAGGATTGGGAGGGGAAAGTGGTAAGCGGGATAGCACGAGGGAGTCAGGATAGGTGATGAGAAATGTAGTGATGTGTTTAAAGCAGACTGAACATGAATAGTTACAGCACAATTCTTGGAGCTTGCACAATAGTGGCACTTAAATAAAATGGTAGGAGCTCTTTTCAGGTAAGTTTCATTGTTTATTTTTATATTTTTAATTTAGAGTACCCAATTCTTTTTTCCCAATTAAGGAACAATTTAGTGTGACCAATCCACCTACCCTGCACATCTTTGTTGGGGTGAGACCCATGCAGACACGGAGAGAATGTGCAAACACCACACGGACAGTGACCCGGGGCTGGGATCGAACCCGGGTCCTCGGCGCCTTAAGGCAGCAGTGCTAACCACTGTTAATAAGTACCGTTATTTACAAACTGCATGAAAATGTGCTATTCGGAATCACTTTCATTAGGGAATACCTAGAATTCAAAAGGAAATTTACAGGGCTGTGAGAATGCAACAAATCACATCATGTCAGTATCACCACAATGGACTGAATGGCCTCCGTCTATGTTGTATCATCATTATCTGTCCATCTCAGAGATGATGGACTGTACGCAGGTTTTATGTCATTCTAACATTGTCCATTGAGGCTAATTTGTGAGTGGCAGCCCCTTCTTCAGCTGGCACAGATTAATAACCTTGGCCCACAATTTGTTCCTTCCAGTAGGCTCTACTTTCTGACCATTTATTTTGTCCTCTCCTTTTTCCACACCCTTCCTGATTGTTTGATTGTGTTGTATTGTTCTGTGATTCTTCCATGAGGTGAATGTTAAAGATAGGCAAGTGGCTGGAATGGGCTGATGGATGGCAGATGACATTCAATGTGGAGAAGTGTGAGGTGATGTATTTTGGTTGGACGAATATGGAGGGGCAATATATATAAGGAGTGAAATTCTTAAAGGGGTGGAGGAGCAGAGTGATCTGGGTGCCAATGGGCATAGATCATTGAGAGAGCAGGTGATAAAACATCGAAGGCCAGATTCTCCCTCCAGCGACGACGGTCTTGCAAGTGGGCGGAGAATCGCGCATAAGCCAAAAATCTTGGCCAGCGCCAGGCGCCCAACAGAATGCCATGCTCCAGTGCCTCAACAGTGGCGTGAATGCATTCTACTTCGCATGTACAGTAAACATCGTCGGCATATCAGGAACAGGCCCGTATTCGCGCGTGCTAGCCCAATAAGGGATCATGAATTGCTCCGGGGCTGGCGGCAGTATATTGTCATGGAAGTCCACCGATTCAGTCCCTGCATCAACACTGAGTTTCTGAGATGGAGAATCCTGCCCATAGCATTCTGTATAAAATACAGGAGCAAGGTGGTTATGCTGAATATATACAAGACATATAGAGGGTGGCACTGCTGCCTCACAGCACCAGAGACCTGGGTTCAGTTCCAGCCTTGGTTAACTGTGTGGAGTTTGCATGTTACATAGAATTTACAGTGCAGACGGAGGCCATTTGGCCGATCGAGTCTGCCCCGGCTCTTGGAAAGAACACCCTACCCCTACCAAGGTCAACACCTCCACCCTATCCCCATAACTCAGTAACCCCACCCAACACTAAGGGCAATTTTGGACACTAAGGGCAATTTATCATGGCCAATCCACCTAACCCGCACATCTTTGGACTGTGGGAGGAAACCGGAGCACCTGGAGGAAACCCACGCACACACGGGGAGGATGTGCAGACTCCGCACAGACAGTGACCCAAGCCGGAATCGAACCTGGGACCCTGGAGCTGTGAAGCGATTGTGCTATCCACAATGCTACCATGCTGCCCATTGCTGTTCTCCCCGTGTCTGCGTGGGTCTCCTTCAGGTTCTCTGGTTTCCTCCTACAGTCCAAAGCCGGGTGGGATGCACCCTGGATAGGGTGCTCTTTTAGAGGGTCAGTGCAGATTCGATGGGCTGAATAACCTCGTTCTGCTCTATAGGGATTCTATGACACTAGTTAGCCCTCGGCTGGGGGATTGTGCACAGTTCTGGGTGTCACGTTATAGGGAGGATGTGAACGCCTTGGAGAGAGAGCAGATGAGGTTTACAAGAATGTTGCCAGGGACCAGAAACCAGTTCTGAGGATAGACTAAGAGGAGATTTGATAAGATGTTCCAAATCACGAGGGACAGAGAAAATAGGGAGAAACTGTTCCCACTTGTAAAAGGATCGAGAATGAAAGGCACACAGACACAGTCACAACCCTGTTACCGGTACTTCACTGCGGGTGACAACTTTGAGAAGTGGTTAGGGACGAGTTGAGTGTAGCAATGGAAGCCCCTGGCTCACCTTTCAGTGGAAGAGATCGGCTTTTGTGGCTTGACCACCCCCACCCCTCCGTTGCGGTCGTCAATTTCCAAAATGTTGTTCAAATGCCAGTGTCCATTTGGGCTGCTGTGTTTTGGGGTCTGTTGTGGTGGCGGTGGTGATGGGGTGGGGGGGGGGGGGGGTCGCTGGGGGGGGGGGGGGGGGGGGGGGTGCAACAGCAGGGTGCCAGACGTGAGACACTTTCTCATCGCTGACCGATGTATCCTCTGCTGCCTGGGTCGACACAGGTGTTGTATTCCGCCCCCCACCCCCTGTGGAGCAGAACGCAGGGAGCTTCTGTCAGTGAAATTGATCGCATGTCCATTTCCACACTGGCTGCGCGCCATGATCAGGATGACAAGTGTCCTCAGGGAATGTACTGAGGCTGCAGTGGGGGAAGGCAGGGGAGAGGGAGGGTGGGGGGGGGGGGGGGTTGCCTTACACCCTGGCTGGCATCCTGATATCTGCTTACCCGCACTCCAGCGAATGCGATCGGCCAGATAGATAGTGCAGGCTCAGGAGGTGTTACTGGGCTGTCCTGGGGTGGAGTTTCCAACTTGTTGCTGCCTATGTGTGTGAGACAGAGGAAGGGACCTCTCTCAAATCACCTCCCCCACAACGAGCAAGCGACACCTCTGTAAACCATCCGCGCCTGTAACTGTAAACCCACCTCCTCCACCTGCCGCCTCCGACACAGAAAAGCTGCCACGCCGACCCTTGCTGTTTGTTTTTATTTATAATTTGAAACGAAGGCTGGCTGGGGAGGTGGGTGGGGAGTGGACTCGAAGGGGTCGTGACCCGTGGGGCTGTCATTCTCCCAGTCAATGACTAACTACCTGTGAAGAGAAGAGAGAGAAAAAAACACCTTTGGACTGGGACCAGAGTCCAGAGGCGGGGGGCATGAAGAAGTCGGTGTTGCACTGACTGCTGCTCAGGAAGACCCAGTTGCTTGGCAAACAATGCTGAGGGCATTGCGTGCAGGAAATCTCAGAGCAGGCAGCCAGCCAAGCAGGAGTGAGAGTCAGTGAGTGACAGGCTGAGCACACAGGTTATCACTGTGCTGTGTGTGCGGTGCCTCATCATTGCACCTTTCTCTGTGCACACTCCCTCCCCAGCTTGTGCCCAGCAGGAAAGACATTGTGAAGTCCAGGCTTGAGAATTTAAACAGAAAGTTCACCCCCCCCCCCCCCCCCATTGGACAGGGAAGGGGGAGATGAAGGATGTACCCGGCGCTCACAGCCCAGCCTGGCTGCTCCTGGCTGCGGCCGCCTTGCAGACCGTGTCCCGGGTGGACTTGGCCGAGGCGGCCACCGCCGTGGTCAACGTGACCCACTTCTCGCCGGCCCACAACCGCACGGTCAGCAGCAGCGTGCCGGCCATCTACGGGAGCAGCTCGCCGGTCAGAGGGGCCCGGGGCGTGATCGGCATCCCCGATTCTCAGGACGCCCTCGCCTGCCACCGCAACATCGACTTCAGCGCCCGGGAGAGCCCCTGGATCGCTCTGATCGCCAGAGGCAACTGCACCTTCGCGCGGAAGATCAGCAACGCCAGGGGAAGGGGGTCGGCTGCTGTGGTCATCTTCAATGAGGCCGGGAAAGGCAACAGGACCGATCCTTTTTCTCATACTGGTAAGGACAACGGCGCTATCCTGTCCACCCCAGTGTTTGTTTGTTAGGCGGGGGGTGGGAGGGGGTGGCATGGATGAGATGGTCAGGGAGTTGGACAATTCTATTTGGTGGAACTTTGATGTAAAGTGGCAGTTTCCGCGTCTGACTGTTGAGTGTTGCCCCCCAAACCCATCAGGGAAATCCCACATTCCCAATCTTGTCCAGAATTTAGAATCCCTACAATGCAGAAGGAGGCCATTCGGCCCGTCGAGTCTACACCCGGCCCTCTGGTCAGTAGTTGTTGAGTTATTTGGTCCTCCCTCCACCTGCCCCTCCTTCCTCTCCTGGGGGCTGTGATCCTTCGCCATGGGGAAAGAGGGAATATTCGGCCCCTTGCTCCTGTTGACCCATTCATTCTGGGTACAGCTAGCTTGCGTCTCACCCCCATTTCCACCTCCCCCCCCCCCCCATTGGCAGCTTCACTGACGTATGTTCAGTGTTCTTTTTAATTTAGAGTATCCAATGCTTTTTTTTTTCAATTAAGGGGCAATTTAGCACGGCCAATCCACCTACCCTGCCCGTCTTTGGGTTGTGGGGGTGAGACCCACGCAGACACAGGAAGAATGTGCAAACTCCACACGGACAGTGACAAGGTCAGCAGGGTAGCATGGTGGTTAGCATAAATGCTTCACAGCTCTAAGGTCCCAGGTTCGATTCCCGGCTGGGTCACTGTCTGTGTGGAGTCTGCACGTCCTCCCCCTGTGTGCGTGGGTTTTCTCCGGGTGCTCCGGTTTCCTCCCACAGTCCAAAGATGTGCGGGTTAGGTGGATTGGCCATGCTAAATTGCCCGTAGTGTCCTAATAAAAGTAAGGTTAAGGGGGGGGTTGTTGGGTTACGGGTATAGGGTGGATACGTGGGTTTGAGTAGGGTGATCATGGCTCGGCACAACATTGAGGGCTGAAGGGCCTGTTCTGTGCTGTACTGTTCTATGTTCTAGGTGTCGGGATCAAACCTGGGTCCTCGGCACCGTGAGGAAGCAGTGCTAACCACGGCACCACCATACCGCCCCATGTGTACAGAGTTAAGTGGCGTGAGACTTAGAGTCCTCAGAGCTGATTGGTCCCCCAAGTTCTATTTTCACCCCAGCATCCACTCACAGCAGGGGTTCACAGACCTGAGCCAGCAGGAGGAGTGTGTCTGACTTTCCGACACTTCGCACCGGGACACTTCGGCAAATTGTAGAACTACCATTGTCTCTGCCTGGCTCAGAGACCCACATACAAACCCACAGCGCTCCTGAGCTGTCTGGGGTATCCATTCACCAGCAGAATGAGTTAAACTATCAGGGCTGCCGGATTCTAATTTGAACATTACCCGCTGGATTTTATTCCGTTTTGGATTGTGTATTTACTTTAACAGGAGCTGTCAAAGTGCTCGGTGTTGTGATGGTGGCAGTGCTATTCCCAGAAGATTATTCGAGACTGCTGTGTTAGTTTGATAGTAGGAGACCTGCCAGTTTATTTACTGGGGAATTTACATCTTGCAAAGCTAAACCCTCCCCCTACTGGTATGTACACAGAAAGGCGCTCGCCCACTCACCTTCGCCAGGAACCCTGACCTCATCGAATGCCGGACTCAGGATATACAGGCACAGCGGATGGGTGCCTGTCCCAGCAACATGGGATGTCCAGTCTTCCTTAACAGTAGTATTGGACCCAATGGCAGACTCTAGAATTGGCCTCAGAGTCTTGCCTTCGACTAACCTTGGGACCTTTCGTTATCTTAAAAGGTGTTATATAAATGTAAGTCCCTGTTGCCCATGATCTAATTTACACCAAGTCCTGTTCACCCAGCACCCCTGTGCTCACTAACCTCCAGTGGTTTGTGATCAAGCAATGCTTCAGTTCTAACATTCTCATCTTTGCTTTCAAATCCCTCCATGGCCTTGCCCTGTCCTGCCATCCACCCCCCCCCCCACCCCCCCCACCCCCACCGCCCCAGCCTCTCAACCTCTTGACCAAATTTCCAATTCAAACCTCTTATTCCTCCACCATTCCTCCCATCCATTTTAATTGCTCCATTACTAGTGGCCATGCCTTCAGCTAACTAGATCGTAAACTGTGGCAGTGTTTTTCAATCTTTCTTTCGTGGGACTGACTTTTACCAACCAGTTGACCTTCGTGGCTGACCTTAGTGGCCCACGCAGGCCGACCTCCACAACACATTATTTTTCCTTACCTTTAATCCGACAGGTGAGCCTGTTTGGTCCTCATGATCTCACTTTAATCAGGTTCACAGGAGGAGAGGGTTATGCGCATTTCGGGTACAGAGTTCAGCCGGTTCCTTTGTGCTGTCTTCATCTTTGTGAGGACAGAAAATACCATCTCACACATGTAGGTCACTGCGAAGGACAATAGCATCAAAATGCTTGTTTTACTCAGCATTGGATAGGAGGTGAGGAACAGGAGAGGAGAGGTCACCCTGTTGGGAGTTGTCTATAGACCTCCGAATAGTTCCAGAGATGTAGAGGAAAGGATAGCAAAGATGATTCTCGACAGGAGCAAGAGTAACAGGGTAGTTGTTATGGGGACTTTAACTTTCCAAATATTGACTGGAAATACTATAGTTCGAGTACTATAGATGGGTCAGTTTTTGTGCAGTGTGTGCAGGAGGGTTTTCTGACACAGTATGTAGACAGGCCAACAAGGGGTGAAGCCACATTGGATTTGGTACTGGGTAATGAACCCGGCCAGGTGTTAGATTTAGATGTAGGTGAACACTTTGGTGATAGTGATCACAATTCGGTTATGTTTACTTTAGCAATGGGCAGGGATAGGTATATACCGCAAGGCAAGAATTATAGCTGGGCGAAAGGCAATTATGATGCTATTCGGCAAGATTTAGGATGTATAGGATGGGGAAGGAAACTGCAGGGGATGTGTACAATCGAAATGTGGAGCTTTTTCAAGGAACAGCTACTGCGTGTCCTTGATAAGTATGTACCTGTCAGGCAGGGAGCAAGTTGTCGAGCAAGGGAACCGTGGTTTACTAAGGAAGTTGAAGCACTTGTCAAGAGGAAGAAGAAGGCTTATGTTAGGATGAGACATGAAGGCTCAGTTAGGGCACTTGAGAGTTACAAGTTAGCCAGGAAGGACCTAAAGGGAGAGTTAAGAAGAGCGAGGAGAGGACACGAAAAGTCGTTGGCGGATAGGATCAAGGAAAACCCTAAGGCTTTCTATAGGTATATCAGGAACAAAAGAATGACTAGAGTAAGATTAGGGCCAATCAAGGATAGTAGTGGAAAGTTGTGTGTGGAATCAGAGGAGATAGTGGAAGCGTTAAATGGATATTTTTCGTCAGTGTCTACACAGGAGAAAGACAATGTTGTCGAGGAGAATACTCAGGTACAGTCAACCAGGCTAGATGGGATTGAGGTTCACAAGGAGGAGGTGTTAGCAATTTTGGAAAGTGTAAAATAGATAAGTCTCCTGGGCCAGATGGGATTTATCCTAGGATTCTCCGGGAAGCCAGGGAGGAGATTGCAGAGCCTTTGTCCTTGATCTTTATGTCGTCTTTGTCGACAGGAATAGTGCCCGGAAGACTGGAGGATAGCAAATGCTGTCCCCTTGTTCAAGAAGGGGAGTAGAGACAACCCTAGTAATTATAGACCTGTGAGCCTTACTTCGGTTGTGGGTAAAATGTTGGAAAAGGTTATAAGAGATAGGGTTTATAATCATCTTGAAAAGAACAACTTGATTAGCGATACTCAACATGGTTTTGTGAAGGGTAGGTCATGCCTCACAAACCAATTGAGTTTTTTGAGAAGGTGACCAAACAGGTGGATGAGGGTAAAGCAGTTGATGTGGTGTATATGGATTTCAGTAAGGCATTTGATAAGGTTCCCCGCGGTACGCTATTGCAGAAAATACAGAAGTATTGGATTGAAGGTGATTTAGTGGTTTGGATCAGTAATTGGCTAGCTGAAAGAAGACAGAGGGTGGTGGTTGATGTCAAATGTTCATCCTGGAGTTCAGTTACTAGTGGTGTACCGCAAGGATCTGTTTTGGGGCCACTGCTGTTTGTCATTTTTATAAATGACCTGGAAGAGGGTGTAGAAGGGTGGGTTAGTAAATTTGCTGATGACACTTGTGATTTGAGGTTCAGTTTGTTTAGAATTGAAAAGATGTCTGCAACATAAGACACAGTTAGCGTCCAACTCTAATGTGCCAGTACTTTCCTGCATATAACACACATGGGTTTTGCATCCTGATTTGCATTGGCACAATTAACAAAGCCATACCTCAAAAAATCACCTTTATATGGCTTTAATCTCCATTTCAGTTTCTTCTAAAAGGGTTGTGTACCAGAGGCCCTGTTGCAGCTCACACCAGCACTGCTTTGCCCTGATGTGGACTCTCCTGTGCAGCTCTTTCCGCCTGATTCAGTTGTGAGATCCTGGTCTGTTTGTGTCTCTGTCTTTTCCTTATTACAGTTTTTCACAGTCCTGTTGCTTGTTTGCTGGTAGTTACAAAATGGAGGAATCCCTCCTCCATGATTTTGTTTTGTGCCGAAAGCACGAATGTACAGGGCACGTGATGCCAGTGTACATGCCGAGCCCGTGTTGTACTCTCTGCCGCCTCTTGTAGTGGGAAGACTCCATCGTTCCTATTTAAAGGTCGAAGCCAACATTCTTGAAAGCCAATCACGGCCGTTGGGCGTCTCTCCCACGATACAGAACGCCGTGACTGATCACTCTGCGATCCTGCCGATACCTGCCTCCGACCCACCCGCAGGTCATGACCCACAGTTTGAAAAACCCTGAACTACGGAATTCCCTCCATAAACTGCTGCATCCCTCTGAGGCACTCCTGAAAATCTACCTCTTTGTTTTTGGTCACCTGCCCGAACCTCTCCCTATTTGAGTCAGTGTCAAACTTTTTCAGAGCATTTCTGTAAAGCACTTTGTGACATTCAAATACAATAAACATGCTAAATAAGTACAGGCTGTTGGCAGATTTCTGTGCCAGCCTTGGTACAAGGTTGCCCCCTGTTCCCTGATAGTGGTACTGGTTAATCACATGGCTTCCACTTTCAGCAGGTGAGTCTAAGCAGTTTTGGAGTGCAAAGGATCCGCCCTTTTTCCAAAAAGGGGGTTTTCTTTGTGACCCCTTTGCTGCTTTAGGAAAACCCGCTTTTCCAAATTTGGACTCATTTGCGTGACTTGCAGCACATTGCATTTGCTTGCTCCAAAGTACGCAATCTGTAGGGTTGGTGGGGAGGGCTAGCACCCAGGAAGAGAGCTAGCAGGAATTCTGCTGGAAGGCTTCTTCCTGCCAATGAGTGCTTTTCCTCTTACATTAGCAGGCAGGAGCGATAGGTTCATTACAGCACTGCAGGAGGCCATTCAGCCCATTGGGTCCATGCTGGACTGACCACCAAACATCAACTCATCCAAAATTGATTGGTGCCCAGTGTAAAAGCGTTTTGCCAATTTCTACACCCACTACCCCCACCCACTCTGATAGTACCTTTGTTTGCCAGAAGTCCTGAAGATTTTCGAAGCTTTAATGCCCCGATTTGATTGTGTGATGTGTGTGAACAACTGTGGGAACTGGTGAATAATGTTGTTTTATAGGTAGATTAATGGGAAGTGCAGATGGAAATATACTTCAACAAATAACAAACTTGGTCCATAAGTAGTCATTTAAAAAAAGTTGTCTTCCAATTTCCTTGTGCATGTCTGGGTGAGAGATACGAACAACATAAATTGAGTCATAGCAAGTTTTGAACTGAACTTACATTTTCAGATTGGAAAAGTTACATCGTGAGGGGCGAGGAATTTAATTCCTTGCATTGGTCATGGTGGGCTGTATATTTCTCTCATCTCCTCTACATAGTTGCAGGGGGGGAATAAAACAAACTAGTGCTGATGTTGGAAATCAGAGTAGCCTCCGCGTAACCTCTGCAACACCAGGTTAAAGTCCAACAGGTTTGTTGCGAATTGCCAACTTTCGGAGCGCAGCTTGTTCATCAGGCGAATGAAAGAGCTGCGCTCCGAAAGCTAGTGATTTGAATCAAACCTATTGGACTTTAAGATGGTGTTGTAAGACTTCTTACTGTGCCCACCCCAAGTCCAACGCTGGCATCTCCACATCATAACCTCTGCAAGGTAGAGGTCCCTTCACCCAACACCATCAGCACCACCCTCATGGACAGGTTTCATAAGAATATTGGGGTTGCATTTTGCTTAGGAAACAAATTTCAGCCTCTTTGAAAATAAGGAACACCAGACACCCAATTTCGTACAGGAATGTTAAATATACAAAAAAGTATGCTCTTTCAGAAGTGGAAAATGTGGAAGATAGACTGCATTGAAAAAATTAGGAATTTCCTCATTTGTCTAATCTCGAACCTCCAAGTAAACAGACAAAATATCCTAAAATGGTACAGTTAGGATTTAATAGGACAGTATGTTGATGCACCAGCAGTATAAAAGTGTTCATTATTTTTGAAGCTCCATTGATCCGCTCATAGGGATCTACACGATCCGAAACTTGCGTTGTCTATCGATGCCATGTTAAAATCTTTTCGAACTTCATAAGCGGTGCTTGCGCGAATCCTGGGGATCAAATGGGAGGACAGCCAGACCATCGCTAATCTCCTCCATGAAACTGCGCCTACCAGCAACGAAGCCCTACTCCTGCAAGACCAACTCCCATCAAAGGGCCATTGCATCCGGCTGCACAGAAGCCACCTTCTTTGGCAGGTTCTCTTCTTCCAGCTCTCCGTTGCCCAACGCTCTAAGGGTGGCCAAAGGAATCGCTATCAGGATTCGCTCAAGGCCGTCCTAAAGCATGGAGGCATCAACACTACTGTCTGGGAGGAGAAGACTGTGGAACACTCGGCATGGCCCCACCTGTACTTCGAGGCACAAGCCGCTTCGAGACTCAGCAACTTGGCAACAAGGCAGAATGGCCACGGGAGAGGAAGGAGAGGGAAGCCAACCTGGGGCTGCGAATTCCACTCTTTCCTGCGCAGGAACATGACCCCATTGTGGAAGAACCTCTGGCTGCAGAATTTGGCTCCTCAGTCACCTGAAGGCTTTCCAAGTCTGACAGACGCCATCCTCGATTTCAAGGGAGCGCCATTGCCAACCAGGACAAGATCCCATAGGGTTATTATGGAAGCAGGGGAGTTATCCCAGTGTCCGATTATGTATATATCCTCTAACCAACATCACAAAGTCAAATTCTCTCATTGCTGATTCTGGGAACTGGCCGTGTGAAAATTGGCTGCTTCATTTCCCTACATTACAATGGTGACTACGTTTTAAGTTATTTCATTGGTTGTGAAATGTGCTATTTTTTCCCTTCTTTCTTTCTCTCCTTCTTTCCTTCCTTGCCTTCTTTGTTCATTCTCATCTTGGTCTTGGTCTCTTGGTCTGTAGCATTGTAGGTAACAGATGAGGAACATATCAGCCCTGACAGAATGGCGGAGCAGACTCGATGGGCTCAATGGCCTAATTCTGTGCCTATATCTTACGAACCGTCCTTCCTTCCTTCTCACCTTCATTCTCTCCTTTCTATCTTTTCTACCTTTTTCAGTTCTACATTAGTGCTTCCTAATAGTCATGCGCATTATTCTGTGAAGTGCTCTTGTAGATAGAACAAAGATGAACTTGAAATAAATGTGTTGCTTATTTGAACTTGAATAGTGCCAGAGGACTGGAGGATAGCAAATGTGGTCCCTTTGTTCAAGAAGGGGAGTAGAGATAACCCCGGTAACTATAGGCCGGTGAGCCTCACGTCTGTTGTGGGTAACGTCTTGGAGAGGATTATAAGAGATGCGATTTATAATCATCTAGATAGGAATAATATGATTAGGGATAGTCAGCATGGTTTTGTGAAGGGTAGGTCATGCCTCACAAACCTTATCGAGTTCTTTGAGAAGGTGACTGAACAGGTAGACGAGGGTAGAGCAGTTGATGTGGTGTATATGGATTTCAGTAAAGCGTTTGATAAGGTTCCCCATGGTCGGCTATTGCAGAAAATACGGAGGCTGGAGATTGAGGGTGATCTAGAGATGTGGATCAGAAATTGGCTAGTTGAAAGAAGACAGAGGGTGGTGGTTGATGGCAAATGTTCAGAATGGAGTTCAGTTACGAGTGGCGTACCACAAGGATCTGTTCTGGGGCCGTTGCTGTTTGTCATTTTTATAAATGACCTAGAGGAGGGCGCAGAAGTTTGGTTGAGTAAATTTGCAGACGACACTAAAGTTGGTGGAGTTGTAGACAGTGCGGAAGGATGTTGCAGATTACAGAGGGACATAGATAAGTTGCAGAGCTGGGCTGAGAGGTGGCAAATGGAGTTTAATGTAGAGAAGTGTGAGGTGATTCACTTTGGAAAGAATAACAGGAATGCGGAATATTTGGCTAATGGTAAAATTCTTGGTATTTTGATGAGCAGAGGGATCTCGGTGTCCATGTACATAGATCCCTGAAAGTTGCCACCCAGGTTGATAGGGTTGTGAAGAAGGCCTTTGGTGTGTTGGCCTTTATTGGTAGAGGGATTGAGTTCCGGAGCCATGAGGTCATGTTGCAGCTGTACAAAACTCTGGTACGGCCGCATTTGGAGTATTGCGTACAGTTCTGGTCGCCTCATTATAGGAAGGACGTGGAAGCTTTGGAACGTGTGCAGAGGAGATTTACCAAGATGTTGCCTGGTATGGAGGGAAAATCTTATGAGGCAAGGCTGATGGACTTGAGGTTGTTTTCGTTAGAGAGAAGAAGGTTAAGAGGTGACTTAATAGAGGCATACAAAATGATCAGAGGGTTAGATAGGGTGGACAGTGAGAGCCTTCTCCTGCGGATGGAGGTGGCTAGCATGAGGGGAATAGCCTTAAATTGAGGGGTAATAGATATAGGACAGAGGTCAAAGGTAGGTTTTTTACGCAAAGAGTGGTGAGGCCGTGGAATGCCCTACCTGCAACAGTAGTGAACTTGCCAACATTGAGGGCATTTAAAAGTTTATTGGATAAGCATATGGATGATAATGGCATAGTGTAGGTTAGATGGCCTTTAGTTTTTGACTTCCCATGTCGGGGCAACATCGTGGGCCGAAGGGCCTGTACTGCGCTGTATCGTTCTATGTTCTATGTTCTATAACCGTAGCACAAATAAACAATTTCTATCTTTTCTCGGTGGGCCTTGTCTGGGCCCTACTTTTAAATTGGTCACCATGACAGCACTTTGGGTAGTGTCAGGGTAGAAAACGCATTTTGTGTTTGAAAACAGACAGGTTGGTGATTCATACTTCCTATCACACCAGTGATGACACCTCAACATGTCCAAGGGAAATTGAGGTTATTTGAATTTACTGCTTTCACAAACTGAAAATGAGGCAGCTGACTTCAGTAAATAAACATTATGATCGGATTGTGTGACAGAGATGGGAATGGCAATTTACAGTTCAATGGAACAGATCACATTTCAACAAAGCAGACCTCGAGTGAAATTAATCCATGCGTTTTGGGGATGAGAAGTCAACAGCAGAGAATTGCTGAAAAGATTGGGCTATCATGTTAATTAAAGGTGTTTTCAAACTGCCGTGCAATTCAGAAGATCCGGGAATAGGAATAATCATGGAATCTACGGTACTCCCTGCAAAATCTAACTGGCTGATGGCTAAAGATTGTGACGCAACCCTAATCTCCACAAAACAATCAGAAAAGGGTGCCCAGTTAGATCAATTTTCTGGACTTTGGTAACAATGACTTTTCTACTGACTCAGTCCTAATAAGTAATTATATACCGTATTTGGAAGTCTTTCATAATGAGGGAATGATTATTGTTTATTGAGAAAGAGCCAGAATGAAGGAAACAGAGGACTGATAACCCAATCAAAGTTGGAGAAGATGAAATCCCGAGTCTTAGTGGATTGCATCCGCACATATTAAAAGAGGTTTGCGGCGCAGTGGTTAGCACTAGGACTGTGGCGCTGAGGACCCGGGTTCGAATCCTGGCCCTGGGTCACTGGCCGTGTGAAGTTTGCACATTCTCCCCATGTCTGCGTTGGCTTCACTCCCACAATCCAAAAGATGTGCAGGTTGGGTGGATTGGCCACACTAAATTGCCCCTTAATTGGGGAGAAAAAAATAATTGGGTACTCTAAATTTATTTTTAAAAAGAGGTTTGGGAAGAGATACCAGAGGATTCAAGGCATGGAGCATAAAGGAACCTCAACCAAACTGGAGTCAATGGGAATCAGGGGGGAAACTCTCCGCTGGTTGGAGTCATACCCGGCACAAAGGAAGATGCTTGTCGTTGTCGGAGGTCAATCACCTCAGCTCCAGAACATCACTGCAGGTGTTCCTCAGGTCCAACCAACTTCAGCTGCTTCATTAATGACCTTCTTTTCATCATAAGGTCAGATGTGGGGATGTCCACTGATGATTGCACAATGTTCAGCACCATTTGTGACTCCTCACATTCTGAAACAGTCCATTTCCAAGTGCATCAAGATCTGGACAATACCCGGGCTTTGGCTGAGAAGCGGCAAGTACCATTTGTGCCACACAAGTGCCAGGCAATGACCATCTCCTACAAGAGAGAATCTAACTATTGCTTCTTGACATTCAATGGCATTACCATTGCTGAATACTCCACTAACAGCATCCTGGGAGTGACCATTGATCAGGAACTGAACTGGATTCACCATATAAATACTGTGGCTAGGTTAGAATAGGTTAGAGTCCAGGAATCCTGCAGCGAGTAATTCACCTCCTGGCTCCTCAAATCATGTCCATCATCGACACTGCAGGCGTGTCATGGAATATTCTCCAATTTCCTGGATGAGTGCAGCTCCAACAACACTCAAGGAGCTCGACACCATTCAGGACAAAAAACTGATTGGTACCCCTTCTGCAAACATTGAATCCATCCACCACTGACAAACCGTGTATATCATCTGCAAGATTCAGTGCAAGAGTGACCAAGGCTCCTTTGGCAGCACCTTCCAAACCTGCTACCATCTAGATGGACAAGGGCAGCAGATACATGGAAACACCACCACCTGGTGGTACTGCTCCAAGTCGTTCACCATCCTGAGGGGCATGGACAGGGTGAATAGGGAGCAGCTGTTCCCCTCAGTTGGATGGTCAATCATGAGGGGACAGAAGTTTAAAGTCGGGGCAGAAGGTTTAGGGGGGGATTTGAGGATGTGATGGTCTGGAAAGCAATGCCTGGGAGGGTGGTAGAGGCGGGTTGCCTCACATCCTTGAAAAAGTACCTGGATGAGTACTTGGCATGTCAAAACATTGAAGGCTTTGGGCCAAGTTCTGACAAATGGGATTAGGTAGACAGGTCAGGTGTTTTCCATGCGTTGGTGCAGACTGGATGAGCCGAAGGGTCTGTTCTGTACTGTATTATTCTGTGAATTAGGGATGGGCAATGAGCCAGCAATGCCCACATTCTGTGAATACATTTTTTAAAACACCATAATGTCTTTATAAAAAATCACTAGACATATTGCTCGGGAGCGAGTGGACAGTTAATAGGATTCCTATGCATGAAAAGGGACCTAAAGGAAGCCCAGGGGCCAATTGGCTTTACATAGGAAACCCTTGGAATGATAACAGAATATTTAATTTAAGATGCAGTAGGAAAATTGAAAACACAAGAAACAGTAGTCAGCATAGATCTCAAAATAGGTACAATCCTACTAAATTCTTTGAAGGAGGAACAGAAAGGGTTAAACGAAAGGGCAATGTAGTAGAAGTAATCTATTTGGACTTTGAAAAAGTCTTTGATTAGGTATGGCATTGTAGACTCATAACCAAGGTCAGAATATGTGGAATAGAAAATATAGAGTTGGGGTTAAAAGGAGTTACTCAGCTTGGTAAATGGTAGGAAGGGGTGTTTCACAAGAATTCAATTCAGTGCTGTTGTTCGTCATTTACATAAACTCAGGAATCGGAAGTAAAATGGCAAATTTTACTGATAATACCAAATTGGGAAGTGCGGTTAATATAAAGGAGGACTGCAATAACTCGCAAAATCGGCACGTAATTGGCAAATGAGCTGCAGTAAAGATAAATGCAAGGAAGTACATTGTGGAAGAAAGTGTCAGGAAGTCACATATTCCGTAGAAAATGAATGTCTAAATGCGGGCGAGGATCTAAGGAGCAGATACCCCAATCACTAAAAACAACCATCATGACCACAAATAAATTAAATCAAATGGCTGAAATTTAGTTCAGGAGGGATATATTTGGAAATTATATCAAACTTGTGTAAAAACTTGGTTTGACCACAGTTTGACCACAGTTGAGCACAGTAAGAAGTCTTACAACACCGGGTTAAAGTCCAACAGGTCTGTTTCAAACACAAGCTTTTGGAGCACTGCTCCTTCCTCAGGTGGCAGCCTGTTTTCTCCAGGAAAGAGAAATTGAGGCCTGACCTACTGTTGTTTTTTTTAAGAATATGAAAGGAATTAATGGGGTAGAAGGAAAGCAGATGTTTCCATTCTGGGCGAGATGAGAATTTAATGCCATAAATATAAACTACTCACTAATAAATCTAATAGGGAATTCAGGTGGAACTTCTTTACCCAGAGAGCGACACGAATGTGGAACTCACAACCACAGGGAATAATCGAGCAGAATAGGCATTCAAGGGGAAGATGCATTCAAGGGGAAGTTGATGAAGAGGAAAGGAATAAAACAATAAGTTGATGGAGTTAGATGAGGATGGGTGGGGGAAGGTTCGAGTGGAGCATAAACACCACCACACGTCAGTTGGACTGAATGGCCTATTTCTCGGTTGTGGATATTTTGTGGACGACAGTCACTTTCATCATGTTTAATATGCTTACCTGTCATTGTAAAGGCATTAAGCTGAAGAACTCAGGTGTGCAATGTTCTTTGCAGAACCATTTGTGCTGCATGAACTAATAAATTATTGCTTCGTGAAAAGCTTTACTGGATAAACATCTTTCGTTCATGACTTGTTCAAAAAATTTCTTCCTTATACATCGATGGCTATTTCTGTCAACTTGTGTCTTATTAGGTTCCTAAGAAGTGCCTCGGGACATTTCATTACGTTAAAGCACAATATAAATGCAAGTTGTTGGTGTTGTTGTTCCACATCGTCAGCATCTACGTTAGAAGACTCAACCGTAGTTCAGTGGAGCAGAACATAATCAAAACAATCAGGTTATGGATGGAGGTGCACATCCAGACCTGAGAGCGCAGAGTTTCTTCAGTTAACCTGTTTTACCGACTGATTGATCAGATTACCTCAAAACGTTTTGTCAGCACATATTCTCCGAACTGTGTTTCCCTGTGTGACAACCCTCACAAGGACCACGACGGGGAATCGCTCATGTGTCTCGTTGTGGGGTTCGTGGAGTACACGTCCCTATGGTAACGCGGGCTCATTACACAGCCTTTTCAATGCAGTCCCAGACTGGGCGTTCTGTTGGTTCCAGGCTCGGACATTAGTAAGGTACGCCACAGGAGCAAGTTTACTTTTGAGTTTAGAATAAATCTGCTTCAACCTTCATCTTCATGTCTCCTTGATTACTACATCCTCCCTCAGGCACCATGCCCTAAGAGAGCATCGACGATCATGGGCTTCCATTGAATTGATCCATGATTTTACCTGGCAAAATACTGCAGTGGTTTGCCGTTATCGTCCTCAGTACAGCTGACCAGGAATCTCTCCTGCTGTTGCTGCCTGACATCGGATGTATTGGGAGGAATTACAGGCTGATAGTCAACCTGTTTGGCCACATTATCAACATGGTCATGAAGTCCTGAAGTGATACTTGAACCCAGGGCTTCGTGCCCAGCAGCAGAGACAACTACCACTGTGTCACAAGACCTCCCCTGGCTTGTCTTCTCAAAAAACCTAAAAGCTCTTAATAAATGAAAATCGCTTATTGTCACGAGTAGGCTTCAATGAAGTTACTGTGAAAAGCCCCTAGTCGCCACATTCCAGCGCCTGTTTGGGGAGGCTGGTACAGGAATTGAACTGTGCTGCTGGCCTGCCTTGGTCTGCTTTAAAAGCCAGCGATTTAGCCCGGTGTGCTAAACCAGCCCCCTGGCATTTATGCAGCATTCCTCACAACCTCAGGCTGTTCTAAAGTGCCTTACAGCAATTGAAGGATTTTAGAGGTGCAGTCAGGTATAATGTAGGAAATGGAGGAGACACAGAAAGCTTCTAGAAACAACAATAGCCAATAAACTGTTAGGGGTTAATAAGGATAAATATTGGCCGGGAAACTAGGGCAAACTCCCTGGGCGGGATTCTCCATCGGCGGGATTCTCCGTTATGCCGGCACCCAGGATTTCCCGATGGCACAGGATTGCTCCACAATGGGAAACACCTTTGACCGGCTGGCACAACGGAGAATCCCACCGGCGGGTCGGGGCAAAAATGTGGCGGGGCGGGGCGGAGAATCCAGCCCACCTATTCTTCAAAATTGTGCCATGTGTCCATCGGAGAAGGACACTGGTCCTGAAGTTTACCATTCATCTGAAAAATGACATGTACAACAGTTGCAGGATTTCCTTCAAGATTGCACTGCAGGGTCAGCTGAGAGTGTGTTAAGTCCCTGGATTCGGAATTTGAGCCCACAACATTCTTACTCATGCCAGAAGGCTACCAACTGAGCTCATGAGAGTCAACCCCTGAAGCTGACAGCAACGATGGCTGGAATTCTCCGGCCGTTCACTGGCGGCAGGATTCTGAGGTCCCTCCGGCAGCGCACCCCGCCCACGGGTTTCGGGTGGCTTCAGTGGGAACTCCCATTGGCAGCAACAAGAGCCGAGAAACAGGCAGCTGGAAGGCCGGAGAATCCCACTCGATAACACAAGGACAACCCTGGCTGTGAAAAAGGCAGTTGGTTGAATAAAGGAAAGTAAGATGTAAGGGAAGAAATGCAGAGTGAGATCCCAGAAGATTGGAGAATAGCTAATGTGGTACCGCTGTTTACAAAAGGTAGCAGGGATACTCCTGGAAACTATAGGACGGTGAACCTCACGTCGGTACTGTAGGAGGTAAATTATTGGAGAGAATTCTCAGGGACAGGAGTTATACACATTTAGAAACAAATGGACTCATTAACGATAGACAGCATGGTTTTGTGAAGGGGAGGTCATGCCTCACTTACTTTATCGAGGTTTTTGAGATGGTCACGAAGATGATTGATGAAGGGAGGGCGGTGGATGTTGTTTACATGGACTTCAGTAAAGATGCCACATGGCAGACTGGTACAAAAGGTGAAGTCACACGGGATCAGAGGTGAGGTGGTAAAATGGATACGGAACTGGCTCGGTCACAGAAGGCAAAAGGTAGCAGTAGAAGCATGTATTTCTGAATGGAAGGTCATGACTAGTGGTGTTCCACAGGGATCTGTGCTGGGGCCTCTGTTGTTTGTAGTATACATAAACGATTTGGAGGAAGATGTAGGTGGTCTGATTAGTAAGTTCGTGGATGACACCAAGGTTGGTGGAGTGGCAGATAGTGTTGAAGAATTGTCAGAGGATACAGCAGGACGTAGATAGGTTGGAGACTTGGGCAGAGAAATGGTAAATGGAATTTAATCCAGACAAATGTGAGGTCATGCATTTTGGTAGGTCTAACAGAGAGAAGAAATATACCGTAAATGGCAAACTGTTAGGAATACAGAAAGTCAGAGAGATCTGGGTGTGCATGTCCATAGATCTTTGAAAGTGGCAACACAAGTGGACAGGGTAGTCAAGAAAGCATACAGAATGCTTACCTTCATTGGATGGGGCATTGAGTATAAATACTGGCAAATCATGCTACAGTTGTATAGAACCTTGGTAAGGCTGCACTTGGAATATTGCGCACAATTCTGGCTGCCGCACTCCCAGCAGGATGTGGAGGCTTTGGAGAGGGTGCAGAGGAGGTTTACCAGGATGTTGCCCGGTCTGGAGGGTGTTAGCTATGCGGAGAGACTAAATAGACTCGGGCTGTTTTCATTAAAAAGATGGAAGTTGAGGAGTGACCTGATAGAAGTTACAAGATTATGAGGCGCACAGATAGGGTGGATGGGCAGGCACTCTTTCCCAGGCTGGATGGGTCAGTCACCAGGGGGCATAGATTTAAGGTTCGTGGGGCAACATTTACAGGAGGTGTGTGAGGCAGGTTTTTTTTGCACAGGGTGGTGAGTGCCTGGAGGTTGTGGAAGCAAATACATTATGGCGCTCAAAAGACAAATACATGGATAGAATGGGTACAGAGGGATACGGCACAAGGAAGTGCTGATGGTTTTGGCCAAGATTGGTATCATGACCGGTACGGGCTTGGAAGGCCGGAGGGCCTGTTCCTGTGCTGTATTGTTCTTTGAAAAAGGAAAGTACTGGGATCAGAGGTCAGACCCCCATGGTTCAGAGGCCATCTGGGCAGAGACCCTCCTTCTAAGCTCTATTCGGGATTTAGACACATATAATGCAAACAGGTAAAGGTCACAGCTGATTCTAAATGGTGGGGGATGGGGGGAGGGTTTGGCTGTGCAGTAAAGACAAATAAAGGGGAAATTTATAATAATTATAATTATATTGTCAGATTAAATTCACTATGTTATTATTGAAAATTATGACACCAGAGTAGAGGAAAAATGGGTTTCACATTAGATTGAGATGGTGTATGATTAGCTTATGGTGAAATTAAATGGACATAGATAAAAGATTTGTAAAATCACAAGGAGCAGTAACAACGCAACAATAGGTGGCTAATTTGTACCAGTGGGCACACTGAGTACATTGGAAGATATCATGTGAAATGCACTGTATACTCAACTGTTTTCCCTGATGTAAAAGTCAGATTAACTGATATATTATTCTCTGATTCTTGTCTGTCTATTGAACAGCGGGACAATTGTTGCTGGCTTCCAACTTCAAGACAGCATTTATATGTACTACCTCCTGAAATATTAGCCAGATTTTCCCTGTGCCCATTAGACTCTGCCTAGGGTGTATTTGAAGTGGCCTTAGTGCCCTGCACACATGTTTGTCTTGAGCTTCTTACAAATGAATACTTTATTGAGCTTCATGTATACTATTGATTCCTAAGCAAAATAATAGGACTTGGACTTTATCCATGATTTTCCATCAATGAAGGCTGACGTGAAGAATTAATTTGCCATTTACTAATCCTCTGTGCAACACTAATCCCTTATTTCTTGGACTTGCAACATATTATTGACCAAGTCGATATGTTATTGACAATGTGTCCTCCCATTTTTCTCTTTTCCTTGCCAATGTTTTCCCTTCTGTACCTTCCTGTCCTGAAGGTATTGAATCTTATGGACAGAGTATATTTCCCCAGTCATTGCTAATCATTCAGGGGAGGTAGTGGAGTAGTGGTATTGTCACTGGATGAGCAATCCAGAGATCCAGGCTATTGCCCTGGAGACCCATGCTCAGATAGTGACATTTAAATTCAGTAGAAATCTGTACTTGAAAGTCTAATGATGACAATGAAACCATTATTGATTGTCAAAAAAAAACCCTTCTTGAGGGAAGGAAATCTGCCGCCCTTACCGGGTCTGGCATACATGTGACTCCGGATCGAGAGAAATTTGGTTGACTCTCAAATGCTCTTACAAGTCCGTGGACAGTATTCTCCGCTCCCAATAAAAATCGGGATGGCCATCGTGAAATCGGCTGAGGTTCACGACGGCCTCGGGGGCCCGCTCCCCGCACCCAATTCACCCCCACCCGAGGGGCTAGGAGTGGGCCTCCATCTTTCCCGGCCGCGGCCTCGTCACGCCGGAAATGACGCACAAAACGGCGCATTTGTGACGTCATCCGCGCATGCGCGGGTTGCCGGTTCCAACAGGCGCATGCGCGGATGACTTCATCGCGCAGACAGCGCGAACCGCGCTTGCGCAGTGGCCGTCTTTCTCCTCAGCCGCCCGGCAAGACGTGGCGGCTTGATCTTGCCGGGCGGCGGAGGGGAAAGAGTGCGACTGTTTTGGACGCTGGCCCGACGATCGGTGGGCACCGATCGCGGGCCTGTCCCCTCCCGAGCACGGCCGTGGTGCTCCCGTGCCAATCAGGCCCCTAGATGCCCCAAACGGGCATCTGGCGCCCGTTTCATGAATGCAGCAACCAGGTGTGGTTGCTGCTGTGGTGAAACGGGCGTGAAGGGCCGGCTGCTCGGCCCATCGGGCTCGGAGAATTGCCGTTCGCCGTGCAAAATGGCAAGCGGCGATTTTTCCGAGCCGGGGGTGGGGTGGGGGGGTGGGAGAATCGCTGGGGGTGCCAGCGGGGCGTGAAAAATGTCGGGAGGCCCTCCTGCGATTCTCCCACGCCGCGTGGGGAGCGGAGAATTCCGCCCCCTCAGTTTAAGGGCAATTAGGGCTAGGCAACAAATGTTGGCCCAGCCAGCAATGCCCACATCCCCATGAAAGAATTTTTAAAAATCAGCAGCTCTCCCAATCAGCCAATCGTCGTCTCTGCGTGGGAGCAGAAAATTAAGCCAAGGTCGTGACCTGGACGAATTCTGAAGCCGCACTCAGCTGACAGGCACACTTATGTACTGTTTTTTTTAAATGTACTTTACTACAAACATGCATCAAAACAGGTTATAACACATAAACAACCCCGGGAAACGCACTTCCCAACAATACAGTCTGTACAAAATGTTCCCCTTTTTCACCCTCCCCCTCCCCCTCCCCCCCCCCCCCCCCGCGATGAACAGCCCCTCAAACACAATCACAAACATCTCCCACCTTTTCTCAAACCCTCCTGCAGAGCCCCTTAACTCATACTTTATCTTCTCTAAATGCAGGAAGTCGTACAGTTCACCCAACCAAACCAGTGGTGATGCCGACCGCCACTCCAGTGAAATTTGCGCCGTGCAATCAGAGTGGCGAAGGCCACGACGTCGGCCTTCCTCCTCTCCATGAGCTCCAGTTTCTCTGAAACCCCAAATATCCATTTGGGTCCACCAAATGGTCCGGGTCCACCCCCTCCTCTACTATCCAAGCAAAGACCGCAAACACTCCCGCCCAGAATCTTCCCAATTGTTTGCAACCCCAAAGCATGTGTCTGTGATTCGCTGACCCCTATCCACACCTCTCACACTCATCTGCTACCCTCTGGAAGAACCCAATCATTCTCGCCCGAGTCATATGCACCTGGTGCACCACCTTAAACTGTATCAGGCTCATCCTTGCACAGGAGGAAGTCCCGTTTACCCTACGCAGTGTTTCACTTCATACTCCCTAATTGATCTCCCCTCCCAACTCCCCTTCCCATTTCTCCTTGATCTTCACCACCCGCTCACCTCCCTGCCCTTGTAGCCACTTGTATATACCCAAATTCTTCTCTCCTTCCATATCTGGGAGTAGCAGTCGCTCCAGCAGGCTGATTCTCAGCAACCTAGGGGACCCCCCTCCAGACCTTTCATGCAAAGTCCCTAACCTGCAGATTTCTGAACTCACTCCCCCTTGGCAGCTCTCACTTAGCTCCTCCAGACTGGCGAACCCTTCCTCCAAATACAGATCCCTCACCTTGGCCAGCCCCCACACTTAGTATAGGTCACTGGAGGTAGTATGATGGATATTTCTTTGGCACTTTTGTGAAATGGGGTTATTAAGCTAATAGCACTTGCAGGAATGCTGTCCGATCTAAGATTAAGTGATCCAGCACAAACCTGGAATGTTCTAGGTGCCATATGTGAGCAGTATCCTTAACCACTGTACATGGCACAGTCCACTCACACCTTCTTACTTGTTTATTTTAGATATCTCCTTTTGTATACCTCACAGTGCTTCCTATAATTTGTCATCACTGTCGTTTTAAAAGAAAATCAGGTCAGTTTTTAGATGGATTATTGTTTTATTCGGCGCACTATCAATCTTCGTGGCGCTGCGCTTCTGCATTTTCCTCAAATAAAGATATCTGTTTCGTCTATCTCTTAAAAGAAAGTCAATTTTCTTATTTGTCTTGCTTTCTGTTTCTACTGCCTGTTTTAATCTCCCTAGAGTATTTCATCCACAATCCCAAAGTTTCCTAAAAACCTGTACATTATAGTCCGAAAGCCTCACGCCAAAAGTGGCGCCAAATCTCTTCATTCAATAACCATTAGAGATCATTGTTCATCTGCTGATATTGCTGATCATTCCTACCGGATGGCTGAATTTAAAGCTAACGCAGCACCCATACCCTGTCTTGTTAATAAGCAGCCACTGATTACCTCCAAAGATCTACTTTCATTTCATCTGTTCATTCAGGTGTTTGAGTCACTTGACTCATTTTTGCCAGACACAAAGTGGCAATGTGCATAATTTTTGCACATTCTGCCTGGGGGTTGTACTTTAAGAGAAGGTTTGCTCAAGGGTTACCGTGCTTCGAAAACTATTTGAAAATCTTTTCCTTCTCGCAGCTCCAAGCCACAGGAATTAGAGAACCTTCACCTCGATTAGATCCCAGGGGGATTTTGACCAGTAGTTGTTTTGTCTCAGGCTAAGGGTTTCGCTGGCAAAGCCAGCATCTGCTGCCCAGCCGCTGGATGCTCTTGAGAAGGTGGTAGTGGGCTTTCTTCTTGAACTTAATACATGTTATAAAATATAAAACAGCAACTACACATCAGGTGTGACATCAGTGCACTATCTTTTTGGGTCTTTCCACTAGGAAAATAGATACACACATTCAGCTTCCTTGTGTGTATGTGTCTGTGTTTTTAAGACTGCTATGGCTGGTAGGGGACTCCACAGTTGTGTGACAGATGTATTATTGTGTATCGGAGCCAACGGACTACTCCATGTGCCTAGTACACCATAATGGACAGCAAATAATAATAATCTTTATTTGTGTCTCAAGTAGGCTTATATTAATAGAATTATAGAATTTACAGTGCAGAAGGAGGCCATTCAGCCCATCGAGTCTGCACCGGCTCTTGGAAAGAGCACCTTACCCAAGGTCAACAACTCCACCCCATCCCCATAATCCCATAACCCAGTAACCCCACCCAACACTAAGGGCAATTTTGGACACTAAGGGCAATTTATCATGGCCAATCCACCTAACCTGCACATCTTTGGACTGTGGGAGGAAACCGGAACACCCGGAGGAATCCCACGCACACACTGGGAGGACGTGCAGACTCCGCACAGACAGTGACCCAAGCCAGAATCGAACCTGGGTCCCTGGAGCTGTGAAGCGATTGTGCTTTCCACAATGCTACCGTGCTGCCCCGAACACTGCAATGAAGTTACTATGAAAATCCCCTAGTCGCCACACTGTTCAGGTACACAGAGGAAGAATTCAGAATGTCCAATTCAAGCATGTATTTTTGTTTATTCGTTCATGGGACATGGACATCGCAGGCTGTGCCAGCATTTACTGCCTATCCCTAATTGCCCTTGAGGGGCAAATAAGAGTCAAATATGAGTTACCAGACTCCTAAATGACCCTCTTATGGACTAACCTCATTAACACTACACCCATGTAGGGAAGAAGTGTTGGCAATTCTGGACAAGGTGAAAATAGATAAGTCCCCGGGGCCTGATGGGATTTATCCTAGGATTCTCTGGAAAACCAGGGAAGAGATTGCTGAGCCTTTGGCTTTGATTTTTATGTCATCATTGGCTACAGGAATAGTGCCAGAGGACTGGAGGATAGCAAATGTGGTCCCTATGTTCAAGAAGGGGAGTAGAGATAACCCCGGTAACTATAGGCCGGTGAGTCTCACGTCTGTTGTGGGTAAAGTCTTGGAGAGGATTATAAAAGATATGATTTATAATCATCTAGATAGGAATAATATGATTAGGGATAGTCAGCATGGTTTTGTGACGGGTAGGTCATGCCTCACAAACCTTATCGAGTTCTTTGAGAAAGTGACTCAACGGGTAGACGAGGGTAGAGCAGTTGATGTGGTGTATATGGATTTCAGTAAAGCGTTTGATAAGGTTCCCCACGGTCGGCTATTGCAGAAAATACGGAGGCTGGGGATTGAGGGTGATCTAGAGATGTGGATCAGAAATTGGCTAGTTGAAAGAAGACAGAGGGTGGTGGTTGATGGCAAATGTTCAGAATGGAGTTCAGTTACGAGTGGCGTACCACAAGGATCTGTTCTGGGGCCGTTGCTGTTTGTCATTTTTATAAATGACCTAGAGGAGGGCGCAGAAGGTTGGGTGAGTAAATTTGCAGACGACACTAAAGTCGGTGGAGTTGTAGACAGTGCGGAAGGATGTTGCAGATTACAGAGGGACATAGATAAGCTGCAGAGCTGGGCTGAGAGGTGGCAAATGGAGTTTAATGTAGAGAAGTGTGAGGTGATTCACTTTGGAAAGAATAACAGGAATGCGGAATATTTGGCTAATGGTAAAATTCTTGGTATTTTGATGAGCAGAGGAATCTCAGTGTCCATGTATATAGATCCCTGAAAGTTGCCACCCAGGTTGATAGGGTTGTGAAGAAGGCCTATGGTGTGTTGGCCTTTATTGGTCGAGGGATTGAGTTCCGGAGCCATGAGGTCATGTTGCAGCTGTACAAAACTCTGGTACGGCCGCATTTGGAGTATTGCGTAAAGTTCTGGTCGCCTCATTATAGGAAGGACGTGGAAGCTTTGGAACGGGTGCAGAGGAGATTTACCAGGATGTTGCCTGGTATGGAGGGAAAATCTTATGAGGAAAGGCTGATGGACTTGAGGTTGTTTTCGTTAGAGAGAAGAAGGTTAAGAGGTGACTTAATAGAGGCATACAAAATGATCAGAGGGTTAGATAGGGTGGACAGTGAGAGCCTTCTCCCGTGGATGGAGGTGGCTAGCATGAGGGGACATAGCCTTAAATTGAGGGGTAATAGATATAGGACAGAGGTCAGAGGTAGGTATTTTACGCAAAGAGTGGTGAGGCCGTGGAATGCCCTACCTGCAACAGTAGTGAACTCGCCAACATTGAGGGCATTTAAAAGTTTATTGGATAAGCATATGGATGATAATGGCATAGTGTAGGTTAGATGGCCTTTAGTTTTTGACTTCTCATGTTGGTGCAACATCGTGGGCTGAAGGGCCTGTACTGCGCTGTATCGTTCTATGTTCTATGTTCTATGTATGCTTCATCCGATGCCGGTGCTTATGTAGTTACATTGTAATCCTTGTGTTGCCCTATTATGTATTTTCTTTTATTCCCTTTTCTTCCCATGTACTTAATGATCTATTGAGCTGCTCGCTGCAAAATACATTTCACTGTACCTCGGTACACGTGACAATAAACAAATCCAATCCTTTTTGTTGCATGATTTCATGATGGGCGGAACGGTGGCACAGTGGTTAGCGCTGCTGCCTCACTATAATAATAATCTTTATTTTTCACAAGTAGGCTTACATTAACATTGCAATGAAGTTACTGTGAAAAGCCCCTTGTCGCCACATTCCGGTGCCTGTTTGGGTACACTGAGGGAGAATTCAGAATGCCCAAATTAGTTAATGTGGCGACTAGGGGATTTTCATAGTAACTTCATTGCAGTGTTAATGTAAGTCTACTAGTGACACTAATCTAAAAATAAATAAATAAATTTAGAGTACCCATTTCATTTTTTCCAGTTAAGGGGTAATTTAAAGTGGCCAATCCACCTAGCCTGCACATCTTTGGGTTGTGGGGGCGAAACCCACGCAAACATGGGGAGAATGTGCAAACTCCACACGGACAGTGACCCAGAGCTGGGATCGAACCTCGGACCTTGTCACCCTGAGGCAGCAGGGCTAACCCACTGCGCCACTGTGCTGCCCTACTAGTGACACTAATAAAGATTATTATTATGACTCTACGACAATACAACTGTAGTTGTTATGTGCGAGTTGACTTTTGAAGCCTCCAAAACTCTTAAAAAACAGGGCTCAGCTCATTTACCAAATATTCAATGATGGTCACCATTTTGAAATGTGGGAACAAAACAATACCAGTAATTGATCTTAAGTTAATGTGACATTGTTTATTGAATGTATTAATCGGACAACAATACCTCTATTCCTAATGAAAGCAGTTAAAAACCACCAATTCACTGTCTTCAGTCACGACAGCATCATCGTAAGGATCTCACTCTGGGAACGGGATTCTCCGATCGCCGACTCCAAAATCACTTTCGACGATCGGCTGAAAAATCCATATTTACGCTGGAATCTGGGGTGGTGCCGTTTTTACGATGCTCCGCCCCCCTCAAAAACAGCGTACTCAAGGAGTACGCCCCATGCCGTCGGGACGGCCTCAGGACGTCACATGAGGCTCTCCCCCGATATTCCAACCCCGATGGGCCGGGTCCCCGACGGCATGGGGCACGTGACCTCTCAGTTTTTGGGGACCTCGCATGGTGGCTGTGGACTGTGTTCAACAGTTGGGGGGGGGGGGGGGGGGGGGGGGGATCCGTTCTACTGGCAGTCGGGGCTTTTGCGGACGCTGGAGGGGGGGGGGGGTGCGTGATCCAGGGGTGGCAAGGGAGGTGATGGGGGGGTTAGTTTATGGCAGGCCAGGTCCGCTCTAGGCCAGCACCATGTTGTATGGCGTGGCCGCCGCAGGCTAGCGCCATGCGCATGCGCAACGACGGACCCAGCAATTCTGCATCCGTATTGGCGAGTAAAGCTGAGGACTTGACGTGGCGCAGCTGCTACGCCCCCCCCCCCCACCCACCGAGCGGAGCATCCACGTAAGACCAGATGGATTCTGCAGACATAGCCCCAGAATCGGAGAATCTAGCCCTGGATCAGATTTGACACTTTCGTTTCAGAATCACCATCACAACAAATTATCAGGTGGATTTTAGGGTCCTTCCTGCTGGCGTGATCTTCCAATCCCCCCCCCCCCCCCGTGCCCATGGTGGGTTCCCTGGCGACAGAAAGGGCGAGACACACAAGGCTTTGGGTATACGTACACCATATGGATTGCTGTGGTTCACCACCACCTTCTCAAGCTCACTCAGGGATAAATGCTGGCCTAGTATGAAAGGAAAACCTTCCTTGGCCTCCAGGTCCTGAGGATTCAAACCTCTTGCCCCAATGCATGGAAGAGCCACATTGTGCAACAACACTCCCTCCTGCACTGTTGTGGTTGGGCAGTCCGCAGGCCTTGGCGTTTTGAAAGTAAACAAATCAGAAGAGGAACATTGGGCTGAGGAGAGGGCTGTGCGAATGGGAAACAAGATTCAGCAGGTTGCTCATCATGCCAGATAGCAGGATGATAGTGAGCTGAGTGGAAGGCAGGAGCATTCTCTCATTATGAACATTCTCAGTGATGCTGAATGGAAGGCCTGAGTTCCTGATTGCTGCCGACTGCTAATGGGTGAATGTTGGGGTTGCGATGCATTGAACAGCATGGGATGTCGTGTGGAGGCTGTTGACATATCATTTGAAGACACATTTACTGACCTTGACCACCAGTGTGGGGTCATTGAACGTCTTATAACCTCAGGCTGGATCTGGAATTTGACCTTCTTGGCCACCTGCTCCCAATCCCTTCGGAGGGTGTCGCAGGGGGGCATTTTAGCCCCTGCAGGAACATAACTTATTTTCTCTTTGGTCTCCATGACAAAAACCTCTAGTGCTAAATCCAATCTATTCCCTTCATCTCGAAGACCTTGGGTGACCGCCGTTCAGTACAGGGGCTGGTTTCGCACAGGGCTAAATCGTTGGCTTTGAAAGCAGACCAAGGCAGGCCAGCAGCACAGTTCAATTCCCGTACCAGCCTCCCCGAACAGGCGCCGGAATGTGGCGACTGGGGGCTTTTCACTAACTTAATTTGAAGCCTACTTGTGACATTTTTTCATTTCAAACGGGATTCCATGTGCTCAATTTATCCAGCTGCCTCTTACAGCCAATTGCAGTGCTGATGGTCAGTAGCTGAGCACAATTCCCTTTAAGAGGGACAGACTGCCTTGAAGAGTTGAAGGTTATCTGAGATACATACTCGCCGCGCAGACTACTAGGCTCCCTGTTGAGTTTTCAGCCAGGAAACAGGGTAGGTTGCACTCGGCTGAATATTACGATAAAGAAGATGAGGAGGTAACACAAACTTTGTGTGCTACCTGGCTCAATGGGACTGGGTGTGGAGTAATCACGAATCAGGAGCCTCACACCATAAACCAATAGTAAAAGAGGCTGAACGAGAACCATAGAGCCACACAGAGGGTGACACATTCGACATTCTAAAGCAGCCATTAGACTGGTGAAACCCTGATTGAGCAAGTTATTCAGACTGTTCTATTCTATCGTGGACTATTCTCCAGTACTGCTACATCAGCACGGTAGCGTTGTGGATAGCGCAATCGCTTCACAGCTCCAGGGTCCCAGGTTCGATTCCGTCTTGGGTCACTGTCTGTGCGGAGTCTGCATATCCTCCCCGTGTGTGCGTGGGTTTCCTCCGGGTGCTCCGGTTTCCTCCCACAGTCCAAAGATGTGCAAGTTAGGTGGATTGGACATAACAAATTGCCCTTAGTGTCCAAAATTGCCCTTAGTGTTGGGTGGGGTTACTGGGTTATGGGGATAGGGTGGAGGTGTTAACCTTGGGTAGGGTGCTCGTTCCAGGAGCTGGTGCAGACTCGATGGGCCGAATGGCCTCCTTCTGCACTGTAAATTCTATGAAATCAATTCTATGAAATTAAGTCCAGTTTGATCACCATTCTTTAGTGTGTCATTCATAATGGGTGTGATTGAACGACCATGCTGCGTCCAAAAAGCATTGCGACGTGGGACAACCTCGCCAATAGAAGCTGGGAGACCCTGTTTCCGGGATCTATCTGGCTCAACAACGCCGCGCGGGATGTAACTCGGTTTTAGAACATAGAACAGTACAGCACAGAACAGGCCCTTCGGCCCTCAATGTTGTGCCGAGCCATGATCACCCTACTCAAACCCACGTATCCACCCTATACCCGTAACCCAACAACCCCCCCCTTAACCTTACTTTTATTAGGACACTACGGGCAATTTAGCATGGCCAATCCACCTAACCCGCACATCTTTGGACTGTGGGAGGAAACCGGAGCACCCGGAGGAAACCCACGCACACAGGGGGAGGACGTGCAGACTCCACACAGACAGTGACCCAGCCGGGAATCAAACCTGGGACCCTGGAGCTGTGAAGCATTTATGCTAACCACCATGCTACCCTGCTGCCCCTGAACCCAGGACTCCGGCGCCGGAGTAGAATTTACAGTGCAGAAGGAGGCCATTCGGACCATCGAGTCTGCACCGGCTCCTGGAAAGAGATGTTACAAGGTAAATCCTGCCCATTGTGGGCAGGCCACTTTTTTGGCAAATCTGCACATTAGAGTGAATCAGTTAGTCTCACTCTAATATGCAATTTCCCGAGGCAGCCGAGGCATTGCGATCTATTCCCTTCGCCTCGGGCGAGCGCCGTTCAGTACTAGTCTCCGTAAACGGGGACCAGACGGAACGGCACTCCGAGGGGTATCCCAGGGAATCAGAGGCTTGCAGGTGCATGCTATTTGGGCATGGTGGTACGCTGGCTCTGCTGGTGCCACCCAGGCACACTGGCACTGCCAGCCTGGCATCCTGGCAGTGCTGCCTGGGTACCAGGTTGGCACTGCCAAGGTGCCAAGCCGGCATTTTTCATGCGGTGACGATCGGGCTGGGAATGCCCTGCATGGTTGTTTAGTGGGTGCAGGGGGGCCCGTGCACCCCCTCATAGTGATTTGGGGCTTGTGAGGGGTCGGGGGTTACATTGGGGGCTCCGGAGATCAGGCGCTATTTTAAAATGGCATCCTGATCACTCGCTATACTGAGGGGTTCCGGTGAGCGGAGGTCCTCAATGCAGAAAATGGGGCTATATGTGGCCTCGGCCATGTGTTCCTCGCTCAGGCCCTTATCTGACCCAAGTGCTGTAAGCACCGAGACAATTGTTGCTAAACGTGCTCACTATGGGACTTTGTTCCCATTGAGTTAAAAAGCACCCAATATCTCCCTGCCAAGGTACCTAACATTGGAGCTGCCAGAATAAAGAAAACAAGCTGCTAAAGAAACCAAGACTAACCATAAGGGAGCAGTATTGTCTCCTGAACGTACTGCTCAAACTGCCATAGTCATCAGACGGGAGAATCTAATCATTTGTTCCAGGCAATGCGTCATAATACTCCCCACATGGAGTCAACCCTCCTACGGACCCAGAATTCTATCTGTGTCCATGAATGAAACTACACTTCCCCAGAACAAACGAATCAGCCTCGTATCAAAAGAACCTTCATGTCACATTCAAGATTCAGTGAATGCTACTTTTGTGTACTCTTGCAGTGTATGGATGAGGTATGCTGAATGCGTTTCTGTTGCCTCTCTGTCAAAGTATGAAGTGTGCATTCAACTTGCAAAAATTTGTGTTCCATCTCGGGATCCCCAGTGGGTGGAGGAGGAGAGCTGGTTAGCTGCTGGGCAGGAGAGGTGGCATAGATCATTCAATCATGTGCCATGTTTGTGCCATTCAGCCCGAGCTACCTGTATCGGCATTTTGGAACACATGTCAATCAGTCTTAACCTCCTGCTCATTCCCTGCAGCCCTGAAAATGCTTCCTTTTTAGGTTTATATTCAATTTTCTTTTGAAAGTTGGAACTGAATTCTCTTCCACAACCGTTTCTGTTAGTGCATTCCAGATCACAACTGACTGCATTTTTAAAATCTCATCTCCTCCCATTTGCAAATAATTGTCAATCATTGTCCTCTGGTCAACAATCTTCCTGCCAATGGAAACGCTTTCACCCTATATATATTCCATCAAAATGCCTCATAATTTTGCGCACCTCTTTTTAATCTCTCTTTAACCTTCTACGCTCTAAAAAGCATATCCCTACAGATAACTGAAACCCCATTATCCCGGTACAACTTGAATAGATCTCTGTTCCCATTCTCATCTTTCTAGTGGGGTCCAAAAATACTCCTATGAGGTGAAGTCATTGTGAACATTGGACATCAATAGGGTAGTTCCAGCCCCGTTGCAATGTGCAATAAGGCGGTGAATCAATCGAGATACGTCTGCTGGAGACTGTAGGCCTCAAGTTTTACATACCGGTTGTCAAATTATCTGTGAGAGAAGTAAGGCCAGAGCTTTAAACTTTGACCAAGAGGGAGTGTGTCCAGTAAAAATGCTCTTTGGGGTGATTTTCACGTGACTGGAATCAAAATATAGGAATTACTGCACAATTAAAATGACGGGGCACATCCAGTTTGCTTTCTATTATTCTGTTGGTCACAAGATGCACTGATAATGGAGTCATTGACTGATACAGCGGCAAGGCATAGGGAGATATTAGGGCAGGTGAGCAAAGCTTGGTCAAAGAGGCAGGTTTAAGAAGCATGATAATGAGGTGAGGAGAGAGGTGGAGAGGAATTTCAGAGCCTCAATGTGGCACTCAAACCCCCTCAGTTGGTGTCTAACAGTCCCAGACAGGAGACAAAATAATCCTGTCAGTGAAGAAGGAAAGTTTTGGGAACCTGTCATCTGTTTCTCACAGGTATGCCCGTCTTACCACGCATTCTGATACAAATTACATTCTGTATCCCCAAAATATTGTATGATCCTGAATTTGATCAACTTTCATAGATAACTGAATAAGGAACTCGGGCAAGTCAGTAAAACAATGTCTCATACAAATGCGGTCTTCCTCTCGCATTCTGTCCTATCCTCGGGCGTACATGTCTTCCTATGAAAGTGGATCCATCTCCATCACCGCCAGGTGATTTTTCTCCTGCCGTCACACCCAGTTCTTTCTCAGAATTTTCTCACATTGCAGGATTTGCAAGTCTCCCTGTAACCTGGCACGTTTGTGTTGATCAAAATTTGTAAGACTGACTTAAAGCCTCAATTTGCGCTCCGTATGATTCATGGCCCTTCATCACTAATGGTGTAAGTGGAAGTCCGGTGGTCCGAGAAGCTGGTCAGTCAGAATCAGGGCATATGCACAACGACATGGTCCGGAGGAAATCACTGGTGGTGTGAAAACACAAGGGTATAAGAGATAGGGGCTCGAATAGGCCATTTGGCTCTTCAAGTGTGCTTCTCCTTTCAGAAAGGTCAAGTGTGGCCTTCTCTCTCAACTCAGCCGTCTCTATGTCTATTAGTAACTAAAAATCTATTCACCCCTCTCTTGAATATGTTGAGTGATCGAACAACTGCTGCTCTCTGTGGTAGAGAATGCCAAGGATTCACAATCCTTTGGGTGAAGATTTTCTCCTCATCGGAGTCCTACATGACTGATCCCTTATCCTGAGGTTGTGATCTTGTGTTCTAGATTCCCCAGCCAAGGGAACATTTCCTCACCATCTCCCCTATCAAGGCTGTTAAGGATTTTGCATGTTTCAATATTCTTCGAAGATCTATGGAATATAGTCCTGGTCTACTCAATATTTCCTCATTGGACAATCCCCTCACCCAGGAACCAGTCCCGTGATTCTTTGTTGCACTCCCTCGACGGCAGGTATGTCCTTCCTTAGGTATGGAGGGCAAAATTGTGCTGCGGATGAGGCCTCACCAATGCCCTGTGCAATTGTAGTCAGGCTTCTTTACTCTATTCAAAACCATTTGTTACAAAAGCTTACAAACCATTTTGCCTTGCTAATTGCTTGCTGTATGTACACACTTATGAACTTTCTGTGACTCATATACAAGGCCACCCAGGTCTCTCTGAATGGACGTTTCCCAGTCTCCTACCATTCAAAAAATATTTTGCTTTTTTATTTTGTTGATAAAAGCGGATAACGTCACACTTTGCCATATTTATCCCATGTCCTTGATCACTCACCCAACCTGCCTTTGTCCCTCTGCAGCCTTTGATTTTTTTCCCCACATAATTTGTTTTGTCAGCAAACATAGATACATTACACTCTTATCCCCTTATCTGAGTCATTAATACAGAATGCAAATAGCTGAGGTCCATGTTACATCCTGTTACTTCTAGCCAGCTAACGCGGAGGAGTCCAATGTATTCCTACTCCCTGTTTTCAGTCCATCAATCAATTCACAATTCATTTTGATATTCATGCTAATCCCTTGTACTCTAAATTTGTGTAATAATTTCTTGTTTGACATCGTATCAAATGCTTTTAGAAAATCCAAATATATTGCTTCCACTGGTTCTCCCTTATCCACCCTATTAGTTACATCAATAAATGCTCAAACAGATTTGTCAAATAGAATTTCCCTTTTTTGAATGTGTGGTGCCTGCTGATTTATGTTTGATTTTCTAAGTGCCCTGTCACCGCATCCGTAACAATAGATTCCAGCATTTTGCCTACTCCTCGTGTAAAGTTAACTGGCCTTTGATTTCCCCATTTCATCTCTTCCAGCTCTCCAGGAGTTTATGGCTGCATCTTTCAAATCCTTGGGAACCTTTCTGGACTCTATGAAATGCTGCAAGATCAAAACCCATGTATTCATTCTCTCTGTGGCTACCTCTTTAGATGCCCAAGATGCAAATTGTTAAGTTCAGGGGATTTGTCATCACAGTCTCATTAATTTCCCCAGTACTATTTCTTTACTCATACTGTTTTCCATAAGTTCCTCATTCTTGCTTACCCTTGATTTTCCATTATTTCTGCAATGTTTCTTTTTCTAACACCATGAATCATAGAACCATAGAATCATAAGTGCAGAAGGAGACCATTCGGCCCATCAGGTCTGCACTGGCCCTTGGAAAGAGTACTCTACTTAAACCCACACCTCCACCCTAGCGCCGTAACACAGTAACCCTATCTAACCTTTTTGGACACTAAGGGCAATTTATCATGGCCAATCTACCTAACCTGCACATCTTTGGACTGTGGGAGCAAACCGGAGCTCCCGGAGGAAACCCACCCAGACATGGGAAGAACGTGCAAACTCCGCACAGACGGTGACCCAAGCCGGGAATCGAACCTGGGACCCTGGAGCTGTGAAGCTACGGTGCTAACCACTGTGCTACCCTGCTGCAAAGGCAAAGATCGCCTTGAAGATAAAGAATGTTCCGAACATTCATGCTGGCTGCACCTTCTGGTGCACAATCCCAACATGGGTTTTCCGATGGGGAGGGAGGATTTCAACGGGAAACTCCATTTACAACAGCAGGACCAGAAGACCCCGGCTGATGGCAGGCTGCCTCCCTGGCGGGTTGTGTGGAACATTCCGCCCAAAGTATTTGTTTAAGGTCTTTGCCATTTCCCTAACCCCAATCAGAGTTTCGCCTGCCTCTGCCCCTCATGGGACCGCTTTTATTTTCACTGATCGCGTTCACGTTACATACTTAGAAACATGTTTAGCCTGTTTTTATTAGCCATGACTTCCGTGGAGTGATAGTCACAGTCCCATTGCAGCTCTGCTCCTATTTATTGGCAACCTTCCAACTCAGGCCAGGTGAGAATGGTGCAGTGCAACGGGCTCCCAAAGCCTTCTGTCAAGGAAGATAGAGCAGCAAAGGAAGAGATGCGTCCTTTTTTACATTATGAGCTGCCATAAAGCAAATAGGTTTAAAGGTCTAGCCACTTCGAGGAACCAGGGCAATGGTAAGTGTGTAAGCTAATTACACAGGATGTCAGCGGGCAGGGGGATTACGTACAGAATGCAGGAGTCTGGAGTGGGGGAATTGAGTGGGCAATGAGGGGGGTTGGTGTAACCAGTGTGAGCAGTTGTGTGGTCAGTGGAAAGACTTTGGTGGTCAGTGGGGATGGATGATGGCCAGTAGGAGGAAGTCATGTGATAACTGGGGCATGGTCAAATGGTCAGTGTGGGGGTGTTGGGTGGTCAATGAACATAGAATATGGAACATAGAACATAACAGCGCAGTACAGGCCCTTCGACCCTCGATGTTGCGCCGACCTGTGAAACCCCTCTAAAGCCCATCTACACTATTCCCTTATCGTCCATATGTCTATCCAATGACCATTTGAATGCCCTTAGTGTTGGCGAGTCCACTACTGTTGCAGGCGGGGCATTCCACGCCCTTACTGTGTGGGTGTTGGGTGGTCAGTGTGGGAGGGTCGAGGTGGTCAGTGTGGGAGGGTCAGGTGGTCAACGTGTGGGAGGGTCAGGTGGTCAATGTGTGGGTGTTAGGTGGTCAATGTGTGGGAGGGCCAGGTGGTCAATGTATGGGTGTCGGGTAGTCCGTGTGGGACGATCAGGTGGTCAGAGTGGGGATGTCCAGTGTCAGTGTAGGAGGGTCAGATGATGAGTGGGGGCATGGTTGAATGTCAGTGTTGTGGTAGAAGGTGATCAGTGGGGGGGGGGGGGTCGGTACATCAGTGGGGGGTAGTCAGTGAGTGTAGTTGGGGGTGGGAAGAGTAGTCAGTGAGGCATTGGAGGGATTGTTAGGAGGTTGTGAAAGTAGTCAGTTGGGTAGGTTGGTATTCAGTGGTAGGGCATAGTTAGGGGGTCAAAGGGGGGAGGCTTAGTTGGGGGAGCATGTTGTGGCAGCTGGAGGGTAGGCAAGGCATCCTTGGATGATTGAGAGGATTTCTAGGGGGGGGGAGGGAATGGGGGTTCAATGGGGAGTTGGGTGTTTCTTGGCTAGCTGCAAGAGTAGGCAGGGGGAAGTAAGGCATCATCGGGAGCTCCCGTGGGGTTCAAGAGGCTTAGCTGGGTGGATGAGAGGGTAGTCAGGAGGCTGGGCGGTCGTCGAGAGATCCAGTTTGAGGGGGGGGGGGGGTGTTGGGTGGATGGTCCATACTATAGTTACTCTGGGTTTAAAAGTGGTTTCAATTCTTCTAACCTCTCCTGGGTAACTATTCTGGTCAGACAGTCAGAACCATCTGAAGACTGTGATTATAATCAGAGTATTGGATGATTCCCAGTGAACCTGGGAAATCCTTACATGGGGATGTCTACGTGGGGCATGTGGGGTTAACATCTTTGGGGTACCTCCTAGGTAAGGTGCCCCAGAGATCAGAAGTTGATGGTCTACTTGCCGATCAACTCTCATATTCTCTTTGATTCTATGTTTGAATCTTTAAATCCTCCCAGTCCTTGGCTTTACTACTGTTTGCGACAACATTCAAAGTATCTTCCTTTGAAGAGATTTGAAAGGGAGAATGGTAATCGAAAAGTTGGTTTGCTGGGGCATCCAAAGCCAGTTGAACATGCAACTATTACAATAGGTTTAATTACCTTCCGGCGTATTTCTCTTGAAAATGACAGAAGGGACTCTCTGACCTGCTGTAATGTATGATTCTGCGATTCACAAAGGAGATCCATTTTTCCATTTATCAGGGGCTTGATCACCGTTAACCAGTTTCTGCTGTTCTGGGAACTGTTGTAAATTAGGGTCCCCAATGGGTTTTAATCCCTCATACATTCGAAAAGCAATATTTAATTTCTGGTTTACCTTCTGCAACAACCTTGATAAGTATGTACCTGTTAGGCAGGGAGGAAGTAGTCGAGTGAGGGAACCATGGGTTACTAAAGCAATTGAAACACTTGTCAAGAGGAAGAAGGAGGCTTATGTGAAGATGAGACGTGATGGTTCAGTTGGGTCGCTTGAGAGTTACAAGTTAGCTAGGAAGGCTCTAAAGAGAGAGCTAAGAAGAGCCAAGCGAGGACATGAGAAGTCTTTGGCGGGTAGGATCAAGGATAACCCTAAAGCTTTCTATAGGTATGTCAGGAATAAAAGAATGACTAAGGTAAGAGTAGGGCCAGTCAAGGACAGTAGTGGGAAGTTGTGCGTGGAGTCCGAGGAGATAGGAGAGGTGCTAAATGAGTATTTTTCGTCTGTATTCACACAGGAAAAAGACAAAGTTGTCGAGGAGAATACTGAGATACAGGCTACTAGACTAGAAGGGCTTGAGGTTCATAAGGAGGCGGTGTTAGCGATTCTGGAAAGTGCATAAATAGATAAGTCACCTGGACCGGATGGGATTTATCCTAGGATTCTTTGGGAAGCTAGGGAGGAGATTGCTGAGCTTTTGGCTTTGATCTTTAAGTCATCTTTGTCTACAGGAATAGTGCCAGAGGACTGGAGGATAGCAAATGTTGTCCGCTTGTACAAGAAGGGGAGTAGAGATAACCCAGGTAACTATAGACCAGTGAGCCTTACTTCTGTTGTGGGAAAAGTCTTGGAAAGGTTTATAAGAGATAGGATGTATAATCATCTGGAAAGGAATAATTTGATTAGAGATAGTCAACATGGTTTTGTGAAGGGTAGGTTGTGCCTCACAAACCTCATTGAGTTCTTCTAGAAGGTGACCACCCGATGCACCAGGGATGGGACGGGGGGAGGCCGAGAATTCCGGGATGTCCCGTGATGGAGTTAATGGGACGGGCCCCAAAACCTCCTCCTCCCTCGGGGAGCCCGGTGGCCCCCGGGCCTCACTTTGGGACAGAGGTGTGAGCGGGGAGGTTCCCCGTCGCACCACCGACACCTGGCGCTGCCAGTCCTGGAGGCCTGCAACGGTATCCACCAGGATCCGAAGGTTTGCAGAGACGGAGTCCAGGGAGTTAGACATTCCTGCCAGGGACTGTGCGACCTCAACCTGTGTGTGCACGACGCCATCCAGCACATGTGTCAGGCGGTTGATGGTCTCCGCGACCGACTGCTGCGACTGGGCCATGACCTGCTGAGACTCGGCCATGGCCCGCAGGGCGCCGGCAATGTTGTTTTGGCTCTGGCACATTGCTGCCTGTGAGAGGGCAACCCTGTCCAGGGCCGAGGATGACGCGTGCACATTAACCCCAACGTCTTGCATAACCTGACCCATTGCCTCCACCGCGGATGCCACCCGTGCGGTGTCGGACTGGGTCTCTGCCATGAGCGGCACCACTCCCTGCTCTTGGACGCGGTTCGACTCCTCTAACAGCGTCTGCAGAGCCAGGAAGGCTGCCCTCCTCCCGCCATTGTTTCCCTGGGTTTCCTGAGGCATCGGCTGTGCGGGTGGGTTGATAAACTCCAGGAACTCAGAAAACGTCTGGGAGCCAGCTGCATCCTGGGCCTGGTCTGGCCTCCGCGAGTCCGGGCCCTCTGTTGCTCCGACCTCCACCTGCTGTACCTGCTCAGCTGTGATGTGCCAACCAGACTGTGCCCCAGGAGACTCATCACTAAATAGGCCCACCGGGGTGTGTGTCTCTGGGATGATGGATGTGGTGGGAGAAAGCAGTGCCGCAAGCCCGACGCTCTCAATGTTTAGGGCCTCCTCCAGGGTGTGGGGCTGCTCAGCGACAGGAGGGTTGTCCCTGGCCATTTCTGGTGGTGCTGGTGGACTTCGAACCCTCTGTGCGTCCTGGTCCGCAGATTGGGTTGGGGCGGATAGGGCTGCCCGCTGATCGGGCACCCTCTTGTGAGGCCCCGGGTGAGGTGGCGGCAGATTCCTGTCTCCGTCTGGAGGCAGACGGCCCTGGTCGTTCGGCATCACGTCCTAGGGAAGAGAATGAGACGGGTTATTTCGATTTGCTCGGCAGGCCGCTGGACGGTTCCAGTGGGCAGGGTGTGAAGGGACAGAGGATGGGGGAGGTGTCCCAGTGGGCAGGGTGTGTGAAGGGACAGAGGATGGGGGTATCCCAGTGGGCAGGGTGTGTGAAGGGACAGAGGATGGGGGAGGGGTGAGTGTTTGTCAGGGAGGGTTGTCTCACTTGCTGCAGTTCCGCCAACCTCGCATTGCGCGATATCGCGGGTGGCAGACCCCCCAACAAGGTCCAGGGCCCTCTGTTCAAAGGTGCTGAGGGGGTGCAGGTTGGGCGAACCCCCTCCAGTCTTGTGCCGCTCACGGTGGTTATGAGCGGCCTTGGCCTGTTGGGGGAGGGAACATAGGTAGATCATTACAAAACGGTAGGTATCAGCAGTCCGTTCAGATACTGGCACAGTTTGGGGGGGCAAGTTGTCATAAGACGATTGCATCTCTCCTCGGGGCCAGAGCGCTGGGTCTGTGACAACTTTGTGAACCACCCTCAAATAACTCTGCCCCAATCCCTCTCCCCCCCCTCCCGTACCGGGGGAGGGGGGGGGGTTGCTTAGGTTAAGGGGGAGGGATGGTTGTGACTAGGGGGCACCATCATGGCACTTACCCTGGCAGACCTGGTGAGGTTGTGTAGCTTCTTCCTACATTGCTCTGCTGAGCGAGGGGTCTGCCCCACAGCACTGACGGCAGCAGCCACGTCACGCCAGGCCTGGCGTACCGCGCTGGCAGGTTGGCGATGCCCTCTCCGCGGGCAGATGATGCCCCTCCTCTGCTCCACGGCATCGAGCAGCGCCTCGACGTCAGCATCTACAAAGCGAGGAGCAGCTCTCCTCGGCTCCGACATCCTGCCCGACAGATTCTGTGGTCGCCCGCGCCTTTTTACGGCGTCGGGCGGCGTCACGTGGGCGTGATCGTGTCGTCGTCGTGTTCCGTCGTCATCACGCACGTAATTGACGCGGCCGCGCTACTAGCCCATTTCCAGGAAGTGAATCCGTCGGGAAATGAAGCCTTCGCGACCGTCGTAAAACGCTCCCGATTTTTACGACGGTTTTACGACTTTCCGCGGGTGCGGAGAATTTCGCCCGTGCAGTTTAGGTGGATTTGCCACGCTAAGTTGCCTCTTAGTGTTCAAAAAGTTAGACGGGTTTGCTGGGTTATGGGGATAGGATGGAGGCATGGGATTAAGTAGAGTGCTCTTTCCAAGGGCTGGCGCAAACCGGATGGGCCGAATGGCCTCCTTATGCACTGTGAATTCTATGATTCTAAGGTGAGCCTGCCCTCACATTGATGCATTTTAAATTTAATATAATTGATCTTCCTCAATTATGACGGTAAATTGCATTCAGCTCTGCATACTCAAAGCCACGATGTTGCATGGCAACAAAATAATTCCACCTTGTATATTGCAAATTGCACTTACCGCCAAACAGTTTTACATCCCTGACACCGAAATCGCTGGTTTTGTCCAATCGGACTTTCCAACTCAATGTAACATCTGGGTCCAAAGTGCCAAAAGGTTGCTTAACCAATCTGAGGATTGTGCCATCCCACCTAGCTGAACACATTCATTGATCTGGTAGCGCTGTATCAATATAGATATGTGATTTCAGCTTTAAAGAAATACAATAAATCTTAGCCCTCTCATCAACATGCAAGTTCAAAAATAAATGTCCGAAATCAGACAATACACTCATTTAATGTGTATCAGCCATCCACATTTTTCAGACGTCATCTCATCGTGTAATTGATTCAACAGCAAAATATTTCAGTGCAGACGGGGAAAAAAAATAATGGGTTAGATTGTGAGATCGTGACGATACTCGTCAAACTCCGAAGCCGGAGCTGCCTTCACAGCAGGAAATTGGAGACGCAGGCAGAGTCCACTGACCAGGCAAGCTGTAGTATCGCTGCTTCACTTGCAATCTCAACGGGATTCACTGTACTTTTAAATTTACATCTCTCTCCCAATCCTTACTTTTCTCCTTTCATAAAGTGCACGTGACTTGAACTGTGTGAGGCAGTGCTAAGCTTTTCCTCCGCATCAAAAACCTCATACTGGCTATGTCATTGTCCAAGAGGTCCTTATTGTAATGCTGCCTTCTACAAAATGCACGCTATAAACGGAACAGACCTATATATAACGCTTCACCACTGTTGACCCCTCAGCCATTCCAGGTATTAGATTGCATCATGTATTTGTACATTGGCTAGGTATTAAATTTGACCTCATGAATGTGCATGTTTTCTTTGAGCAGGATCAGTTTAGGCCAGCAAATATTTACCCAGAGAGAAAATGGGGGGAAAAAAAAAAATCAGTCGATCTTTGGATATCATTTTTGGCAGCCAATGTTTCAACACCGGCGACCCACCCACAAGTCACGACCCCCACTTTGAAAAAATACTGCTCTGCACTGTTTAATTACTGGACATCACCCAGCATGGTGGTACAGTGGTTAGCACTGCTGCCTCACACGTCAGGGACCCGGGTTTGATTCCGACCTTGGGTACCTGTGTGGATTTTGCACCTTCTTTCCATATCTGTGTGAGTTCTGTTCGGGTGCTCCGGTTTCCTCCCAGTCCAAAGATGTGCAGGTTAGGTTGATTGGCCATGCTAAATTGCCCCTTAGTGTCCAAAGATGTGCAGGTTAGGTTGATTGGCCATGCTAAATTGCCCCTTAGTGTCCAAAGATGTGCAGATGGGATTAAAAGTCTATTAATGACCATGAAACCATTGTTGATTATTATATAAATCTATTTGGTTCACTAATAATGCCTTTTAAGGAAGGAAATATTCCATCCTTACCTGATCAGGCCTACATGTAGCTCCAGATCCACGGCAATGTGGTTGACTCTTAAATGTTCTCTGAAATAATCCAGCAACCCACTCAGGGATAGGCAATAAGTGCTGACCCATCCAACGATGTGCACATTGTTTTTGTTGGAAAGACGGAGGCTGAGGGGAGACCTGATTGAGTGCTGCAAAATTCCGAGAGGTACAGACAGAGTGAGTAGTCAGAAGCTTTCTCCCAGGGCGGAAGACTCAATTACAAGGGGACACAGGTTCAAGGTGAGAGAGGGAAAGCTTAGGGAGATGTGCTGGGAAAGTTTTTCATGCAGAGGGTGGTGGGTGCCTGGTAAGCTTTGTCAGTGGAGGTGGTGGAAGCAGGCATGATAGCAATGTTGAAGACGTGTCTTGATAGAAACATGAATGGGCGGGGAATGGAGGGATGCAGATCGTTTGGGAAATAAGTAGTTGGTCTAATCAAGGAATCTGGATCGGCGCAGTCTTGGTGGGCCGAAGGACCTGTTCCTGTGCTGTAATGTTCTTTGTTCTATCCCATGCACGAATAAAACAAGTTAGGCGGGGAGGGTGTTCTGGATGGGGGCTGTTTCGAAGCGTTAGTACAGACTCGATGAGCTGAATGCCTCCCTTCTATGGATTCTAAAAGCTGGTGGGAAAGCATTAAAATTGACTTTTCCGTGTTACCACTAGCAATTCATTTAGAAATAGTTAAAGTCTACTCTGAAATGTTCTGGGTGTATTCCAAGCATTTACAAAGCTCCTTCAAACTGTGAGACTCGTAAGTGAATTATGAGTTCTGGCAATGCTGAATTCTGTGTGTTAAATCTGTGGCACAAAGCACAGCAGTGTATGTATGGTCGAACACAGTGCAAACATTCAGCTAAATAAATAGAACTGGACAGTGCATCAACGCCAACACTGACACACACATTTAATATAAAATGCAGCCCACTTCTCTGGGCTAAATTTGATTTATTACCAAGAGAATTCTGAGGCTCTGTCTAATACTCTGTGACAATGCAACAGTATGGTTAACCTGGCATGGTACCAAAACCTGGAGTGGAGCTGTGAGAGTGAAGGAAGCAGGCTCAGAAATTAGAGTGTGTTGTACAAAATATGTTGGCAGACAAACTTAGATGAGACAAGTGCAAAGTCCTGCACATAAGGTATAAAAATAATTAGCAGAAGTGCACCGTGAATGGTGTTGAAATAACGAAACATGAATGAGACTGAGGAATCTTAGCAGGCTTAAACACCGAGCTTGTCCAACTAATGTGAAGCAGTAAATCTGACACCCGACATCAACCTCGTGGCTCTGCTCTGCTCTGTCTCTCAAAACTGAGTGTCTCTCTTCATGTCTCAGTGGCCAGAGTTAGATGTGATATTCAATGCACAGTCTGGTTATCGTACTTCGATTCCAATGTTCTGACTATGAAGTTCAAACTACTGCTGGCGTTGTTGATTGCCATCGTGCAGTGACTGGACAAGTGGAGCGCCGAGTCTGCCATGATGCCATAGTCTCTTTCAGCCTTATCCTTAGCTATTTCAATAACATTCATGTCTTTCTCTTCATTATGTGTAACACTTCACACTTGTCGGCATTCAATTTTATCTTTTTGATCGTTGTTTGGCTGACTTACATGGTTTTTTTCAGCTCATTCTGCAGCTTCTTGGCTGCCTGCTCCACTTCTGTTAACTCCCCTAGTTTGGTATTATAGTGATCCAGGAGACACAAAGGTAAGGGTTAAACTGCATTTATTTTAACTCAAAAGTAAAGCTGCACCCCCCGCTGCATACAACACATGGTGGGTAGTGTAATGATATGTATATATGTCAGCAAGTTAAGGGTTAATTATTACATCTTAGTGTAACACTACCACTAGAGGGCACCACTAGTTCCCATTATAAATGAAATGAAAATGAAAATCGCTTATTGTCACGAATAGGCTTCAACAAAGTTACTGTGAAAAGCCCCTAGTCGCCACATTCCGGCGCCTGTCCGGGGAGGCTGACACGGGAATCGAACCGTGCTGCTGGCCTGCTTGGTCTGCTTTAAAAGCCAGCGATTTAGCCCGGTGAGCTAAACCAGCCCCAAATGAAACGAAAATCGCTTATTGTCAAGAGTAGGCTTCAATGAAGTTACTGTGAAAAGCCCCTAGTCGCCACATTCCGGTGCCTGTCTGGGGAGGCTGATACGGGAATCGAACCGTGCTGCTGGCCTGCTTGGTCTGCTTTAAAAGCCCAGTGAGCTTCTAAAAATATGAGAACTTAGAGGATCTTGGGTACTTCTAACCAGGAGTTCTTAGACAGTAGAGTGTAAGAGAGATAGATCACAGCGTAGTCAAGGCAGCACGTGTAGTTTAAATTAGTTATTACGTTAATAAAGATTACTTAAATACTGATTATAGTTCTGTGGAGTGTGCAGACTCAATATTAATCAATCATTATTCAATAAATCAGTTTTGCTTCAAGCTGGAGATTAGTGGTTTATTTACAATCACACCATCAGACCATTCTGGATTGAGAAGCAAAGAGTAATGATATATTACAGGGTTACATGATTACATGATTACAGGGCAGCACGGTAGCCTTGTGGATAGCACAATTGCTTCACAGCGCCAGGGTCCCAGGTTCGATTCCGGCTTGGGTCACTGTCTGTCTGAACAATTATGGACTGGAATAACCACCACCCTTAAAACTGTTGAACTTTTAAAAATTAATGTGATCATTTGCACCCACTGAGAAAATACCCCGCTGGAATACTGCAGAGGTAACCTTGACTGAGTTACAGTTGAAAAACATCCTCCCCGTGTGTGCGTGGGTTTCCTCCGGGTGCTCCGGTTTCCTCCCACAGTCCAAAGATGTGCAGGTTAGGTGGATTGGCCATGATAAATTGCCCTTAGTGTCCAAAATTGCCCTTAGTGTTGGGTGGGGTTACTGGGTTATGGGGATAGGGTGGAGTTGTTGACCTTGGGTAGGGTGCTCTTTCCAAGAGCCGGTGCAGACTCGATGGGCTGAATGGCCTCCTTCTGCACTGTAAATTCTATGATTCTATTAATATAAGCCTACTTGAGACACGAATAAAGATTATTATTATATGCTGTCCATTATAGTGTAGTAGGCACGTGGAGTAGTCCGTTGACTCCGATATACAATAATACATCTGTGGAGTCCCCTACCAGCCATAGCAGTCTTAAAAACACAGACACGTACACACAGTAATATAACAGGTAGCACTGTTGCTTCACAGTTCCAGGGCTGACTAGATTACAGCTAGTGCTAGTTCTCATGCAGTGAGTATACAGGCTCAGGCCTTCAAAGATATTTTTTGCAGCAAGTTTACTTAGAGCCGGAATAATGTATGAAAAAAACAATTAAATACTGGAGATGATGGTTCTAGAATTATCAATGCAAAGGCAATACTCTCTCACTGGCATTCTTGTGATTCCAGAATGAAAATATACTGCTAGTCACTACCACCATTACTAAGGCTGCCAACTGCCCCCTTTATACCACAGGCTGATTCCACCCCTGTTTCGTACCGCATATTCACCGTGCACTTGTGAAGGCTGTGGGCTGAGTTCTGCCTGATCATATGTTTATATCCTTCAATATAAGTCACAAAATTACAAGGATACAAGTAGAGATGAATCATGTAAACCAGTGACAAGACACTTTCATCATGTTCCGATATTGCTGCATGGCTCAGGAATGTTCCGGAGGCAGCAAACTGGTGTATCTCATCATAACAAAATCCCACTCCAAGACAATGTGGGCGTGTGTGGGTTGAGGGTGTGGAACATATGACAGAACAGGTGCTATGTTCCTCACCACCCCCCCCCCCTCCCCCCACGCCCCCGACTAAAAGGTCAGCCCGTCCACAATAAACAGTAGTCCTGCAGCCATTGTGTGCTGGGTTGGCTTTTAATTATATCAGGGCAAGACTTGCGTTCCCGTGTGTCCTTAGAGGTCTGATTTGTCTAGCAGTCTGTGGTCCCAGCAGTGCCATGTTTGAGAAGTGAAGGGGGGGGGGGGGGGGGGGCGGGGGTGGCGAGTGTGGAGTCGGATCAGGCGAAATGAGGAATGGAAGAGGGATCCAAGCAGAGGGTGGGAGTAGGGGCACGGAGAAGTGAAGTGGGAAGGGGCAGGCATCCTGGGTGAGGTGGAGGCTGCTGGGAATAGTTAGTCAAGGTAAGAAAATGCAGGCCGTAAATACAGTATTGGCAATGGTACGCAACTTGCATATCGCCACAACCGGTCCACATCGGACGCCATCTCCCTGGCCCTACACTCATCCCTGGAGCATCTCGACAGCAAGGACTCCTGCATCAGACTCCTGTTTATTGACAACAACACCATAATCCCAGCCACACTCATATGAAATCTCCAAAATCACTCTGCAACTGGATCCTCGACTTTCTGATCCATAGACCACAATCAGTAAGAATAAATAACAACACCTCCTCCACGATAGTTCTCAATACCGGTGCCCCATTTGGCTGTGTACTTAGCCCCCTACTCTACGTCCTATACACACATGACTGCGTTTCAAAATGTGGCTCCAACTTCATCTACACGTTTGCTCTCGACACGAGCATGGTAGGCCGGATCTCGAACATCGAGTCAGAATACAAGAGGGAGATAGAGAACCTAGTGGTGTGGTGTAATGATAACAATCGCTCCCTCAATGTTAGCAAAACTAAAGAGCTGGTCATTGACTTCAGGAAGCGTAGTATTGTGCACACCCCTGTCTGCATCAACAGGGCCGAGGTGGAGATGGTTGACAGCTTCAAATTCCTAGGTGAGCACATCACCAACAATCTGTCCTGGTCCACTCACGTCGACGCTACAATCAAGAAAGCACAACAGCGCCTATACTTTCTCAGGAAACTAAGGAAATTCGGCATGACTCTTACCAACTTTTACAGGTGCATGATAGAAAGTATCCTATCTGTCTGCATCACAGCCTGGTCTGGCAACTGTTCGGCCCAAGTCCGTAAGAAGCTACAGTGAGTCGTGAACACTGCCCAGTCCATCACATGAAATCGCCTCCCATCCAGTGACCCTGTCTATACCTCCTGCTGCCTGGGGAAAGCAGGCAGCATAATCAAAGACCCCACCCACCTGGCTTACTCACTCTTCCAACTTCTTCCATCAGGCAGGGGATACAAAAGTCTGAGAACATGCACTCACAGGTTCAAAAACAGCTTCTTCCCCGCTGTAGCCAGACACGAAACAACTCTCTTATGGACTGACGTGATCTCTTCACACATCTTCTCTACTGAGTAGTACTACATTCCTGTATGCTTCACCCGATGCCTGTGTCTATGTATTTACATTGAGTATTTTATGTTTACCCTATGTTTTTACTTTTCATGTACGGAATGATCTGTCTGAACTGTACCCAGAACAATACTTTTCACTGTACCTCGGTACACATGACAATAAACAAATCCACTCCAATTCAATCCAAGCGAGCATGTGTGCCCATATCTGGGTGTTGGCTGGCTGAGTCCTTGCAGGGCTTTGGATTCACCTGCAATATTTCAATTGTCCCCACTGAGAGCGACCTTGGGCAAAGTCCTTCACAATGTAAGGACACTTGGCCCATCGTGTCTGTGCCAGCTGTAAAGTGAGCCACCCAGCCACTTTCCAACATTTGCTGCTTAGTCCTGCCAGTTACAGCACGAGAATTGCATGTCCAGGCACCTTTTAAATGTGTTGAGGATTTCCGCCTTACCAACCCCCTGTAGCCCTCTGGGTGAAAACTTATTTTGTTGTCTCCCCTGTAATCGTACATTTATATAGCACCTTCAACACAGTAAACCATCCCAACAAGCTTCACCCGAGTGTTATCAGGCAAAGCTTGACACTGAAACACATCAAGAGATACCAGTGATCAAAGAACTTGGCCAAAGGGGTAGATTCTAAGGAGTGACTTCATTTAAGAGAAAGAGAGAGAGAGAGATTGGAGATGGTTATGGAAGAAAATTTTAGAAATTGCAGCCCAAGGTAAGTAAGTAAAGTAAAGTCACCATAGTCCCAGATGACCATGGGCTGTTTTCCCCTTTGAGGGGGGAGAGCTGACTGGTGGTGATTTAACCTGAGGATCACCACACCTCAGGCGAGGGGCAAGAATGAGAAGGCATGGCTGCCCTGGCAGTGCAAATCAGAGAGGCGCAAGACACCAGAATTGGATCAGAGCAGACATTTTAGAGGCTTGGAGAGGGGAAGAGAGAAGGCCATGGAAAGAATCTCTTACGGATTTGTCAGTCTAGTTTAGTGTTCTGTTTGCTTTGTTGATGTGTTGCTGTGAAATGACTGTACCCCTCTGTGTGGAGAGTATGATACGAACCTGTTACACATCGTCACGCCTTTCACTGAGGAAGTCATGACAAAATTAGTTTTACATTTTGAACAAAATTAGAGGGGAATTAAAACTGTCCTCTCCTAATCCATCAACTGGAGACTTCGGGGCAACAAAGGGGGGATTAAATAAAAGATTGAAAGGGGAATCCAAAGTCAAATGTGACCTGCGTGAGTTGAAAGGAGACGAGATAATCCTTGAATTGAGGCAGACGCAGAACATTCAAAAGAAAGTCAATCAGATAAAAAAAACTTGTTTGACATAAAGGCTTTGTGTAATAAATGAAAGAGGTAGAAAGCAATGTGGGAATGTATCTAAAAGCAGTCAAGATAAAGGCATGAATATAACATAGGAGGAAAAGACGATTAGAACTGCACAGTCATCAGGGCAATGCCAATTTTGCCAATAACAATGAGATCAATACAGACAAAGAGATGCCCATTTCTATGAATGTTGCAAAAAGGAGGTATCCTTTTGTCTTGTACTAATCAGGAGACGTGTACAAATATCAATCAGCAGAGTCATAGTGATCTGCAGCACAGAAAAGGCACTTTGCCCCATCATATCTGCACCGGTCAAAAACAACCACCTGACCATTCGAACCCCATTTTCCAGCACTTGTCCCATGGCCTTGTATGCCTTGGGGATTGCAAGTGCCCAGCAAAATACCTCTTAAATGTTATGGGGGTCTCTGCCTCCACCACCCTTTCAGGCAGCGAGATCCAGACCCCCACCACCCTCTGGGTAAGAAGGCTTTTCCTCACATCCCCTCTAAACCTCCTGCCCCTTACCTTAAATCCATGCCCCCTGGTCATTGAGCCCTCCACAAAGAGGAAACGTTTCTTCCTGTCTACCCTATCTTAAGTCCCTCATAATTTTATGCATCTCAGTCATTTCCCTCCTCAGTCGCCTCTGCTCCAAGTCGATCCAGTCTTGCTACATATTTCACAAGCTCCAGCTCTGGCAACATCCTGGTAAATCCCCTCTGCACGCTTGCCAGCGCTGTCACATCCCTCCTGTAATGTGGGTTCCAGGACTTAGCTGTAGCCGAACCAACGTTTTATACAACGTTTCATACAATCAGGGACAGTTTCTACTGCAGGGGAACAAACACCCTTTTATTAGTGTGAAAGGTTGTGAGCGTTTGAAATTTGGTATTCTTGTGTTTGTCCTGCAGGAGTGCAAGATTAACCAAAAAAGATCTTGTGCAGCGTGAGCCACATTGAAGCCGTGCATTGCAACACACACACACACACACACTTCAAGTTACTGTTCCTGTTTCCGTGCAGCGAATGGTAATTCTGAGGTGGAAACTGGTGCGAAGGGAAGAAGTGCTGGGGGTGAAGGCGGGAGGTACATTCCCCTTTTAAATGCTTCGTGCAGAGGGTGGGGATTGTGAGCCAGAGGGTGGGGATTGTGAGCCGGAGGCGGAGATTGAGCACAGTTGGGAGTGACTGTGAGCTCTCACCTGGACAGCTTCAGCAGCCTCTGAGGAGCGTTAAGTTTGTCCAGCTGGGGAGGGGAAAGAGAGAGTTGGCTTGGTTGAGGTTGCTCTCGGTGTGTGCAGCTGGAGTTTATTTTTTTTTAAATTGTGTTCTTGCTGTGTAAGGGAGGAGCGATGGTGAGCTTGCTGCGGGGCTGCCCCGGGATGGTGTGGCTGAGCGCTGGGCAGCTACTGTGTGGCTACTGCTCGCTGGTCACCACCTTCTGGACCGCGTACATCAACGTGAGCTTCAGCGACCCGGGCACCAACCAGACGGTGTGGCAAAGGAGCGAGAGCGGCATCTACGGCCAGGACTCGCCGCTGGAGGGTGTCCAGGGGCTGGTGGGCATCCCGCAGTCCCCCCGGCCTTTCGGCTGCAACCCGGAGCTGCCTTACTTCCGACCCCAGCCCCAGGAGCCCTGGGTGGCCCTGATCGAGAGGGGCAACGGCTGCACTTTCTCCCAGAAGATCCAGAACGCCGCCGGCCAAGGGGCGAACGCGGCGGTCATCTTCAACTACCCCACCCCGGCCAACGAGGTGGTGCAGATGTCTCACCCGGGTAAGAGTTGACCAAAGTGCTTGTCAAGTTTCCCCCCCCCCCCACACCCTAAATACCCCAACGCCCCCAAATCCCCTAATTCCCCCCAATCCTCCCCCCAAATCTCCCAATCCCCCCAAATCTCCCAATCCCCCCAAAATAGAACATGCATACAGTGCAGAAGGAGGCCATTCAGCCCATCGAGTACACACCAACCCACTTATGCCCTCACTTCCACCCTATCCCTGTAACCCAATAACCCCATCTCACCTTTTTGGACACTAAGGGGCAATATAGCATGGCCAATCCACCTAATCGGCACATTTTTGGACTGTGGGAGGAAACCAGAGCACCCAGAGGAAACCCACGCAGACACGGAGAGAATGTGTAGACTCCGCACAGACTGTGACCCAGCGGGGAATTGAACCTGGGACCCTGGTGCTGTGAAGCCACAGTGCTAGTCACTTGTGCTACTGTGCTCCCAATTCCCCCCCCCCTGCCCCAAATCTCCCAAATCTCCCAACCCCCCAAATTCCTCTTCCTTTCCCCCCCCCCCCCCCCCCAATCCCCCTTGCAGTGACAGCAAGCCAGCTATAAGAGACTGATTAACTTTCCACCTCAACTGTTTAGAGCAAAGGTTCATTTCCCCTCCCCCTGGGGCAGGATTGACTGTCCACACTGGCCTCACTCTCGACATTCATGTCATTGACCCTCTCTCTGTGTGACTTATTCGGATTTGGGTGCTTTGGTTTGGTTTTAATGAGACTTGCTGTGTTTTTTTTGTCTTCTTGGCAAGCGGTTAGAATAAGGAGCTGCACCTATTTTATTCAGGGACTCTTCGGGTTAACTCATTTGGACGTTTTGACTGGAACTTTTGCGAAGTTCCCAGTTGCACCTTGTGACTATTGACTCAGATAAAAGTGAGTAGGCAGATTAGGCTCATTATCCAGTTGACTTTAAAGTTATCTGATGGTGCTCTGATATTGGCACAGCTGGCATGAAGGGCAATTGGCAGGAGAGTTTCCCCAGGGGGATTGAGATCCCTCTCCATGGCCTCCCCCTCTCCTCGCTGTCACCTTGTCCGACCCCTCTGCTGATGTATCTCGCCCTGATTCCCCTCTGACCACCATGTCACCAGCCAACTCGGTCCGAAGCTCTGGAATTCCTCCGCTGACCAAAGCTGTGCTTCCCGGCCTCTTATCTCCTTGCGTTTGATTTTGTTTGATAGCTACTCCTGTGAAGTGCCATTTGGATGTGGGTTGTTGTTGATGTGGCAGTGAGCTAATCCACACCGATCCAGTTTGGGATAAGATGAACGATCTAGATTGTGTCTGTTGTAGATGTTGCTGGATGAGGCTGAACAGTCTGATGGCAGTCAGTGCCAAAGCAGATCTAAATGCACCTGCATTAGCAAGAGCATAGTTTGTCTATTGCTACCATTGGGTTGTCTTTGCTGACAGCACCAGACGTGAAGGTGATGCCCTCGAGGAATAGCATTTGCTGATTGCAGAAGACTAGTTGCACATAATATCTATAGGACACCTTTAGGTAATATCTATAGGACACCTCTCCCCATGGTGTCCTAGTGAGGAGTCAATATGTTTAGGATTTGAAGAAGAGGTGTTTTTATGCATGTGTATATACAGAGGTAGCCATGATGTGGAGATGCCGGCGTTGGACTGGGGTGAGCACAGTAAGAAGTCTTGCAACACCAGGTTAAAGTCCAACAGGTTTGTTTCAAACACGAGCTTTCGGAGCACGGCTCCTTCTTCAGGTGGTCACCTGAAGAAGGAGCCGTGCTCCGAAAGCTCGTGTTTGAAACAAACCTGTTGGACTTTAACCTGGTGTTGCAAGACTTCTTACTATATACAGAGGGTTCTAGCGCATAATGGTTATATTAGTGCATTGGTCATCTGAGAGCTTGGGCTAATGATGCAGGAATACATTCAAATCCCACTGTGGAGTTGTGTTTAATAGGATCAGAAATAAAACACTGGCATAACTTAAAATGGTCATGAATGGCTGAGATGATCTGTTTTAGTGATGGCGATTGAGGGATGATTATTAGCCAGGACTCGGTGAGTAGGTCCTTGGCTCCACTTTGAAATAGTACTTTGGGGTCTATTACATCTACCTGAGCAGGGTTTGGGTTTAATGTCTCCATCCAAAAGATGACACCTCCACCAGTTCAGCACTTCCTCAATACTCTACTGGGGTGTCCGCTTGTTGCTTGGACTCGTGCCCTGGAGTGGGACTTGAACCCATAACCTTGTGACTGAGCCATGACTGACATTTAATTTGACACCATAAAATTGTGATTTAAAAGCAAACTGGTTCATTAGTGTCCTTTTTTGGGGAATGAAATCTGTTTAGGAAGGATGTCTGCACTATTTGTGACTCCAGTCATGCACCATTGTGGTTGACTCTTAAGCAGTGTTTTAAATCGGCCCTGCAAGCCACTCCGTTCTCTCACAGTGTACTCCAGGACAATTAGCGATGAGCAATAAATGAGGCTCTTGCCCAAGAATGAATAAGACAAATCCTTTGTCGATGGGATACTAATCTGGCAGTCAGATTTCAAAAGGATTTGTTAACTGTGTTAGAATGGGGCAGCACGGTGGCCTAGTGGTTAGCACAACCGCCTCATGGCGCTGAGGTCCCAGGTTCGATCCCGGCTCTGGGTCACTGTCCGTGTGGAGTTTGCACGTTCTCCCCGTGTCTGCGTGGGTTTCGCCCCCACAACCCAAAAAAAAATGTGCAGAGTAGGTGGATTGGCCACGCTAAATTGCCCCTTAATTGGAAAAAATAATTGGCTAATCTAAATTTTAAAAAAAAAAAACTGTGTTGGAATGTTACCTCCATTACTGAAAGTCTCTGCCACGTTTTAGTGCTTGGATTGTTATCTCATTTCTGTTGGATTTGATTGTGTTTCAGATTAGTTTCTCTAAACCTAGGATGATTTATACTATGGTCCTCTAGCCTCAGAAATCCAGCTGTGAAGTTCAGGGCAATCCGTTCTTACTGCCCTTATGTTAATGGGTTTGACCTGTGTGAATTTTATGGGCATGGAATAAAAATAATAATCTTTATTATTGTCACAAGTAGGCTTACATTAACATTGCAATGAACATTACTGAAAATCCCCGAGTCACCACACTTCGGCGCCTGTTCGGGTACACTGAGGGAGAATCCAGAATGTCCAATTCCCCCAACAGGCACATCTTTCGGGATTTGTGGGAGGAAACCGGAGCACCTGGAGAGAACCCACGCAGACACGGAGAGAACGTGCAATCCGCACAGACAGTGACTCAAGCCGAGAATCGAACCCGGGTCTTTGGCGCTGTGAAGCAACAGTGCTAACCACTGTGCTACCGTGCCGCCCAAGATTGGGTGGCAGTAAAGAGAGAAAAATTCCAGCTGTTCACACCGGCGGGATCTTCTGGTATGCCCATTTTGGGTGGCGTGGGGTGAAGCCAATGAGTGGTTCGCTTCCCGCCGCCAAAAAATACACGAGAGAATCTCGCTCAGTATCTTTCATGGACTTCGGCTCGGACTCTAGGGATAGCTCCTGCTTTTGTTTTGAATCGTACCAGGAGATTCTTTGGCACCCGCCCGAGAAGATAGACCCTCCTAAACCAGAGTGCCAAGATGCACCAGTCACGGCAATCTAATTTATGCATACGTTGATGCAATATAGATTTTTTAAAATACATAATGTGGCCCCTCCAGTCTCCATATTACATGTACTGCTACAGCTGATAAAAGAGAAAAAAAGTTGCATTTACATAGCACATTTCATGGCCTCGGGACATCCAAAAGCACTTTGCGGCTGATGAGGTGCTTTTAAAGTGTAGTCACGATTTTAATGTGGGAACGATAGGTTGGACATGCCTATTTTGAGTTGCGTATATTTAATCCCACAGTATGTTACAGTCGGATTGCGAGTTGCATAAACTTTACGTGTCCACCTGTAGAATGTTAACAAAGAACATAATGAACTTCAGTGGGGTTGTACAGTGCACACCGTGTGAACTGTCCTCCCATGTAACCAGAATCTATATGATTTATAACTATATTCAAATTGTTTTTGGGTGCGGCACGGTAGCAGAGTGGTTAGCACTATTGCTTCATTGCTCCAGGATCCCAGGTTTGATTCCCGGCTTGGGTCACTGTCTGTGCGGAGTCTGCACGTTCTTCCCGTGTCTGAGTGGGTTTCCTCCGGGTGCTCTGGTTTCCTCCCACAGTCCAAAGATGTGCAGGTTAGGTGGATTGGCCATGATAAATTGCCCTTAGTGTCCAAAAAGGACAGGTGGGGTTAGTGGGTTATGGGGATAGGGTGGAGGTGTGGGCTTAAGTAGGGTGCTCTTTCCAGGTCCCGGTGCAGACTCGATGGGCCGAATGGCCTCCTTCTGCATTGTAAATTCTACGGTTCTATGCTTCTTTTCACATCGCATTAAGAAACCTTCAGGGAAGGCTAATTGGCTCCCCGTGGTGTTGAATGGTTGTGTCAGCAGGGCAGGGCTCATGTTCACCTTTTGGGGACAAATTATTTGTGCTGTTGATTTCGGCATCACTATTCAGCAGTTAGAGCTGCAGTTCCTTGTGACTTTATTTGCATCCAATCTTTTAAATGTTCCACCCACCTTCTGGCATTCTTCTCCTTCGCAGTCCATTGTGTTCACAGGAATGCCTGCAGTCTGTTGTGTGGCTTTGCTGCTAACATATTCCAGTCACTTGCCCCGTGTGAAGGGCTCTGCCTGACTCTCTGTTCTTCATTACTGATTTTAACTTGTCTCCTGCTCTCCCACACCGTTCTAAACAACTTATCTGGATCAAATTGATCCATTCCCTTCTTAATCATAAATGAAAAAGTGCTGGAAAGACTCTGGACTCTGTGGAGAGAAGCAGAGTATCGAGTACCAAGACGATGACTCTTCAGAATTCTTCTTAACAGGGCAGCACGGTGGCCTAGTGGTTAGCACAGCATCCTCACGGCGCTGAGGTCCCAGGTTCAATCCCGGCTCTGGGTCACTGTCCGTGTGGAGTTTGCACATTCTCCCCGTGTCTGCGTGGGTTTCGCCCCCACGACCCAAAAATGTGCAGAGTAGGTAGATTGGCCACGCTAAATTGCCCCCTTAATTGGAAAAAATAATTGGATAATCTAAATTTAAAAAAAAAAGAATTCTTCTTAACCGTGCCGCATTTTATTAGAACCTGACTTCTCCTTTTGTAATGAACTCTATTTTATTCATAACTTTTTAATTTTCTTTCCATGTTCAATTCCTGATAGCTGGAGTCATCTCCAGCATATAATGTTTATAAGGTGCATATCTACAGTACCACAGTGTTTCTGTACCTGTTGCTAATTATCATTTCAGGTGCAAATGGAAGAAGCATGTAAACATTTTTGTTTGTTGAAAGTCTTGACATTCACAATGCGTTTGAGTGGATTTTGGCACATTCTGTGATTTCATCAGCGTAGGTTGGAACTGAATTTCAAAACTTAATAAGGGAAATGGTTCCAGACAGTTGGTAACATCTGTGCTTATAACATCTTACTGCGTTCCACACATCCACAGTTTGTGTATTCTCTGGAGTGAGTTCCCATACATTTTCCTGTTGGATAGAACCGTTTTTTGTGCAGCATGTTTTAATTTGTTGACCCCCGTGATTAATGCATTTTATAAAAGTATTATCTCCTTGTTTCATGTGCATCTGCCAGAAATGGGTAGCAGCGGCATCATGTAGCCAGATGTTCACATCTGTCACAAAATGGCAGATATGGCTCTTATAGGATTCGCATTCTAAAAGGTTTTGAGAGATGAATCTCATAGGATGAACATAGTCGATTCTTTTCTCAATGATAAAGGCTATTAGTCCCAGAATTATGGTACATACACTGAAATCAAAGGAGTTGATTAAATGGACTCCTGTCCAATATTTTTGTTACTATGACGTGTAGCTGTCAAATAAATGAACTCAATTATTTGTATTCATTCAGTTTGCATATCAATTTAGTGATACAGCACTAATGGCTTTTGTGCAGTAACCTATGGCTTAGAAAGCAATTAGGAGAATCTTGAAAATAGGGACAAATAGTCATCGGTAGGATAAATTTAATATAGTTACTAAAATCTTCATGGGGAAGATAAGCGCCTTGGAACTGTGGTAGACTGTGCTTCAAGTTTTTGACATTTCAGAATTCCTTAGATTCTGGAACAGTTCCCATGTTTTGGAGGATAGCAAATATACCACCACAATTCAGGAAAGGCGAGAAAGGGAAAACAGGGAATTAAAGGCCAGTTGGCCTGACATTAGTCATAGTAAGGATGATAGAATTTAGTATGAGGGATATGGTAACAAGGCACATAGATATTCATCCTGTGATTGAGCAGATTTAGCATGAATCTATCAAATGGAAATTGTGATTGACAAATCTGAGAGCTTTTGCAAGGTACAACTAAGGGTAGATAAGGAAACTAATGGATGTAGTATATTGAGATTTTCAAAGAATGCAGGGTGGAGACGTTTTGGTGGGAAAGAAATTGAAAAGCAGAACATTTCTTTAAAAACGGGAAACCTTGATGTTCAGAAGAATCTAAGCATCCTTCCCCACAAAGTTAAAATGCTGGTACAACATCCAATTAGGAAATCAAATGATATGTTAGTTATTACAATGCGATGAAAGAAGGCTTAGTGCAATCATGGAAAGCCTTAGCGTGACCACACCTGAAGAAAGAATATACTTGCCTTGGAGGGTAAAGAGACCAAAATTGTACGGTACTTCAGATATGGCCTCACCTAAGGCTTTCCATGATTGCACTAAGAACTTTTTAATCAGCACTAAAATGGTTTCTGGGATGACAGCATCAATCTCTGATAAGGAATTGGGCAAACTCGGACAATCCTGCCTGAATTTTTTTTTCCTTTTCCTTAGTGTATCCAATTGTTTTTTTCCAATTAAGGGGCAATTTAGCATGGCCAATCCACCTACCCTGTACATCTTTGGGTTGTGGGGGCGAAACCCACGCAAACACGTGGAGAATGTGCAAACTCCACACGGACAGTGACCCGCATTACGAACCAGACTACTGAGCTGATCGACCCCAGAGTTGAACTCTACCTCCTATTGGTTACAACTATTTTCTGCAAGTCCCATTAAAATTGTGGTGTTCATCGAGCATCTTTGTAGACCGGAATGCTTTAAAATTGAACACAACATCATAACATTCATGTTCTTTATTGTCACAAGTAGGCACACATTAACACTGCAATGAAGATACTGTGAAAGCCCCTAGTTGCCACATTCTGGCACCTGTTCGGGTGCATGGGAAGAATTCAGAATGTCCAAATTACCTAACAGCACATCTTTCGGACTAGTGGGAGGAAACCGGAGCACCCGGAGGAAACCCACGCAGACACGAGGAGAACGTGCAGACTTTGCACAGACGGTGACCCAAGCCGGGAATCGAACCTGGGACTCTGGAGCTGTGAAGCAACAGTGCTACCCACTGTGCTACCGTGCTGCCCAAAGGTTAAGGGATCTTAAGGGACTGAAACATATGCTATATATAGTCTTTTTTTTGTTTGCTACATCATTCCTCTTCCGCTGATATGAGAGAAAATCAAGGTAAGAAACAAATGTTCCAAAATGAATTTTTCATTTGCTCTTGCTTTCAAGCTCTCTTCCCACCTCGGCTATAAAAACTGTTACAAAGATCTTTCCATGACTACCAGACATCGCAAAGCACTTTACAACCAACAAAAGTACTTTTGAAATGTAGCCACTGTTATAATGTAGTAAACATTGGATGAGGAAACACAGTTGAACCCAGTCTTTAAAATCATTTCTGAGCAAATATCTTTCATTGTATAATCTATGAATGTCACCAATTGCGAAATAGGAGGAAACCAGTTATTGCAAAAGACAGCCTGCAAGGAAATAACCTTGTGTTGCCACCATTGGTGTTGCTTTTGTCCCTTGATCACTAGACCCATCACTGTAGAATATGGTAAATGCTCTTGCGTGGAGAGATTGATTTTCCCTACAAAACTGCCCCCACCCTTGTTGATGCTATTAATAACCTTTGGTTTTCTGGTACTGGGGAATTCCATAGCTGGGAGCCTCTCCTTTGGAGCAGTCATACAGAGACTTAATGATTGAGGAGATAGAAATGCTTAAACTCTCAACACGTTGAGCAACAGAGTCTACACTGGTTTTTTTGGGGGGGTGGTTTTTGTGCAGCCTTTTGATAAATAGTCCACAAGCCTAATATGTTGAGCTGTCTGTTGTTGCCTATACTCCTTTGTTCCCAGCAGTTATTTCAGATTTTCTACATTCTCGTTAACTTGAGCTTTTCATTCCATTTATCGGCACCCATAACCAGCCAACTCTCCTCCCCTTACAACCTTCATAATACCAACCCCATCGCCGAATGTCTCCTGAGGCTCCGTGTCAGGTTTTGTTCAATAACGTTTCTGTGAAGCACCATATTTTGCAACATTAAAGGCGCTATATAGATGCAAGTCATTTGACCACCGAGGAAGCTCCGGAAGGTAGGGATGAGGCGATGGGGTTGGTATTATGAAGGCTGCAAGGGGAGGGGAGTTTGCCGGGAGAGATGTCAGTCAGGCATTGGTGTTGATCGGTGGCCACCCTTCAAAAGTACTTTTGGTTGAAAGTGAGTCGAGATGTCTGGTGGTCTCTCCTATCAGCCCAAAAAAAGACAAGCTCGTCTCTTCCCACCACGGATGCTGGTCAGCTTGTTGAGAGTTTCCAACATTTCCATCCAGCTCAACCGTGGAATTTACCAGGGGCCAGTGTAAGTCAATGTGAGCAGGATCTGGCGGGAGTTAGAGCATGGGCTACAGAGTTTTGAATGAGGTCGCATTTACAGAAGGCAGAATGGGACAGGCAGTCCAGGCATGTGTTGAAATAGTCAAGTACCGAGGTAACCAAGGCACAAGTGAGGGTTTCGGCAGCTGATTAGCTGAGGCAGGGGCAAAGTTGGGCAAATTGCGGAGGTGGAAAAAGGTGATCTTAGTGAAGACACTGATGGGTGTTGGAAGCTCTGTTCCGAGTCAAATATAATGCACAGGTTGCAAATAGTTTGATTCAGCCTCCGACAGGTGCCAGGGAGAAGGATGGAGTCGGTGGCTACTATCAGCGAATGGAATTTGTGGTGGAGACTGAAAATGAAGACTTTGGTCTTGCCAGTAATTAGGTGGAGAAAGTTTCCACTCGTCTAGTACTGGATGTTGGATGAGGAATCTGGCAAACCCTCGATGGGGGATCAAGACTGGTGGTTGAAGTAGAGCTGGGTAGTGAAGTCAGCATGCATTGTGAAAACCGCCAAATGTGTTTTTGACAAAACAAATTACTGCCGACGCTGTGATCTGAAACGAAAGCAGAAAATGCTGGACCATCTCGGCAGATTGTGGAGAGAGAACGGAGCAGTCTGGATGACTCTTTAACAAAGGGCATCATGTTGATGAGATATGGGAGGAAGCCAAAGGTAGATCCTTGGGAAACACCAGAGTTAACAGTTTGTGTGTAGGAAGAGAAGCCATCGCAAGAGATTCTCTGACTGACTGTACGGGGTTAAATGGAACTAGCAGTGGAGGGGTATAGGTATGGCCAACCACAGCAATGGCTGCAGACAGCGAGTGAAGGATGAGGGGGTATAGAATATCATTTGTAACTTTTGAAAACCAATTGCAACTAAGTGAAAAATGAGGAGAACGCTCTGATTGGTGACCCAGGTTTTTGAAGATCTTGTCAAGTCTTTTAATTTGGAGGTGTCTCTGTTGTTTCCAGCATTTATACTGTTAAACCTACTTTTCAACAAGCAGTCGAATGCTGGTGCATCCAGTCAAACTGGGTTTACAAGTCTGCTGCCAACTGAAACCAGATTTAGTAATGTAAACACCTGGAGCTTGCTCCCAGATACTGTATACTTAGCAAGGAGCAGAATAGAAAAACAGTTGTAATCGCATGAGAGGATTAAGCAAGGCAAATTGGTTAGTATTCCCTTGACGCTTGATGCAACTGAGGTGTTGCAGTTGAGTTGTTTACATGATTTAAGGGTGCAAAGAGTAGATATGAGGAGAAACTTATTTCCTCTGGTTGGGGGAATTCCTAGCAAGAGGACATATGCTAAAATTACATCTCCTTCATCACCAAAGGGTGGTGGAAATATGGATTCTCTCTCTCTCTCTCTCTCTCAAAACTTACTGGATCAATTGAAATGCTTAAGGCAAAGGCAGGTAAGTGGAGTTAAAATATAGATGAGCCATAATCTGATTGGTGAAACAGGCTCGAGGAGCATAAGGACCTTCTCTTCCTAAATTAGTGCTCAGGAGGATGAAAATGAAAATCGCTTATTGCCACAAGTAGGCTTCAAATGAAGTTACTTTGAAAAGCACCTAGTCGCCACATTCCGGCAACTATTCGGGGAGGCTGAGGGGAAGAGATGAAACCTGATCCAAATCTGCATATACTCCCAGACCAAGCCTGTGAGGCAGAGAGGCACTTTGTACAGCCAGGAGGAATGAAATAGTGGGCATTTAGTACTACACTGTAAGGCTCAGGAAATGCCAAGCCGAACGCAATTTGAATCATTTCCATATTGAGTGAGGGATGGCTGTTAAATGTAAATTGGCAGTTTCCTCATCGCTACTGAGCAGAAACCAGAGGCGGTTCAGCTCCGCGGGGTGGAGAGCTGGTTTGAGATGCAGAGCAAGATCAACAGCATGGGTTCAATTCCTGTACCGGCTGAAGTTATTCAAGAAGGCCCCGTCTTCTCAACCTCGCCTCTCGCCTGATCCTCGGGTTAAATCACCACCAGTCAGCCCTCCCTAAAAAGGGAAAGCATCCTCTGGTCATCTGGGACTGTTGCGACTTGCTTACTTACCGAGCAGAATAACTGTGGACTAAGTGAAAGACAAGGGGCGGAATTCTCTGCAGGGGGCCGAATTCGTGAAGGCCGTCGTGAACTCGGCCGAGGTTCACAACGGCCTCGGAGCCCGCTCCCCGCACCTAATTCACCCTCACCCGGGGGGCTAGGAGCGGGCCTCCGTCTTTCTCGGCAGCGACCTCGTCACGCCGCGAATGTGAAGTCATCCGCTCATGCACGGGTTGCCGGTTCCAACCCGCGCATGCACGGGTGACATCAGCGCGCAGACGGCACGAACCCGTGCATGCGCGGTGCCGTCTTTCTCCACCGCTGCTCGGCAAGGCGTGGCGGCTTGATCTTGCCAGGCGTCGGAGGGGAAAGAGTGTGTCCGTTTTGGACGCTGGCCCGACGATTGGTGGGCACCGATCGCGGGCCTGTCCCCTCCCGAGCACAGTCGCGGTGCTCCCATCCAAATCGGGCCCCTTGATGCCCCAAACGGGCATCCGGCACCCGTTTCACAAATGCAGCGACCAGGTGTGGTTGCTGCCGTGGTGAAACGGGCGTGAAGGGCCGGCCCATCGGGCTCGGAGAATCGCCGTTCGCCGTGAAAAACGGCGAGCACCGATTTTTCCGAGCCGAGGGGGGAGAATTGCTGGGGGCACCAGGGGGGCGTAAAAAATGTCGGGAGGCCCTCCCACGATTCTCCCACACCACGTGGGGAACGGAGAATTCTGCCCAAGAGAGAGTGCTGTGGGCTGGTTCTGAACATGTCCTCAGAATAAGCTATGTAGGAGTTCTCTCTTAACTATCTTCCAACTCCAACATGAGAATATTATATTTGAATCCATGTTTACATCAAAGAGGCACAATCTAGCACTTATTATAAATGGGGATTGTTACCTCTGTTTTTGAGAAGCCGATATAACGTGCATTAATATAACATTTTAGATCCGATTTAGTATTTTTCAAAGTGCAATCATTGGTACATGGGCATCATGGCCACACAACCAGCTCCCATAATTAACAGTTTTGCCTGTGTTTCTGTCATGTTGGTTGAGGGGGAGAGGGAAACCCAAGCTTGGAACGCAGACATCCTCTGGCAACGCATCGCTCACTCAACACTCCACAAACGCAGTCTTGGATTATGTGCTCAAGGCCTGGCGTGGCCTTCTTGCTGAGCAGGGAGAGTAACCCATTGAACTAAGCCCACATCTTTCTTTTGAAACTTTTCTATCCACTGATGGGAGCATTTTAACCATGGTTGGGTTTTTTGTGATGCATGTGTTTGCCCATGTTCATTGCCTTGAGACAGGCTGGCTGGGAATGATGGAGTTTCTACAGATCAATGGCCGTTACAACCCAGCAGGAGAGTGGAAAGTGGCTTTGAGATTGTGCCTTTTCCTGTTTTGGGAGTTGCTGCAAATAACATTTACATAGCACTTTAAACGTGGCAAAACATCCCAAGGAGCTTAACATTATCAGATAGAATTTGACACACATCTACTTCTGGAAATATTTAAGAAGGATGACAAGAAAGTCTGGTCAAAGAGGACACAAGAAATCAGCTCCTCCAACCTGCTTCATCATTCAGTATAATCACTGCTGATCTTCAACTTCAAATCCACTCTCCGTCCTGCTCCCCTTATCCCTTGGTTCCCTAAGGGACCGGGGTTGGGATTCTCTGGCATTCCTGGGCTGGGTTTCTTGGCGGTGGGAGGCAGCCGACCGCTATTGGCGTGAACAGCTGAAAGATTTTGGCCCCAAAATTTGCTGAACTCGGCCTTAAATATATTTTATGGTGAAACATCCGCAACCCTCCTGGACCAGAGAATTCCAGAGATTCACTGGAGTGAAGACATTTCTCCTCCTCAGTCCTAAATGATCGGCACCCTTATCCTAAGATTGTCCCCTCATTCTAGAATTCCCCAAGCAGAGGAAACAATCAGTGTCTATCCTGTTGAGCCCCTTCAGAATCTTGTATGCATCAATAAGATACCCCAAAGATTTGCTGGAGGTTCCCGCTCAGGAGTTCCAAGTAAGGGCGTACGCTGCAATTAATCAGAAGTACTAACTTTCCTGTGTTGTGCTGGGAACCATCCATTAGAGCGCTTTTTAAATGGTGAACTTCAGATGATTCTTTCCACTGATGGTTGCTCTTAAAAGAGTTAGAAGAAATAAAACTTCTAACTTCAGCGTAACTATTTTAAGCACCGAGTCTCTCATGGGACATCCTCCACACTCCTGACCAACCCCCCACCCCGACTAATCAAACTCCAGGGAATTCCCACTCTCTCCCGTCCAATCCACAATCCCGACCTTGAGTCTCCCCTGACCTGAACCTCTCTTTCCTACCCCCTCCCTGAGCAGAACCACCCCATCCCAAACCTGACTGATAGGACCCGACCAGCCAAATTTCACCCACTTACCTGGACTCTTAGCTTCTCCCTACTTTGTCAGTTTCACTGGGCCCTTTATACCGACCTGCTTTACGACAGCCCGTGCAGTAAAAAAAGTGCGGTGGCCTCTTGAGTTTGCTGGTGTTGCTCTGTGCAGGGGCTTTCGGGAATTCTTTCACTGTGGGCTCCAGCCGGCGGAGGTTTGAAGGAAGTTTCGCAGAGCAGCCAAGTGTGCTTTAAACTCTGGTAATTCCAGCAGGCCACGACTTCACCCTGCTGGGTGGAAGTTACAGCCCAATATACTACTCTCTAATCCTTTTTTTAGATATTAATCTTTTGAGTGGCCTCTTGTCAAATGCCTTTGGAAATCCAAATACACAAGATCTACTGGTTTCCCTTCACCAGCAGCTTCCAAATCCATGACCACCACCATCCAGAAGGACAAGGGCAGCAGATACCCTAGAACTCCACCACCTGAAGGTTACCCTCCCAAGCCGCCCAACACCCCGGCTTGGATATATCTCACCGTTCCTTCACTAACGCTGGGTCAAAATACAGGAACCTCCTCCCTAACAGTGTGGGTGTACCTACACTTCAATTACTGCAGCGGTTCAAGGAGGCAACTCACCACCACTTTCTGAAGGACAAGTAGGGATGGACAATAAATGCTGGCCTAACCAGCAGCGCCCACATCCCGTAAATGAATTATGAAAAAAAGGAATGGCAAGGGATTTTTGCGGCTGTGGTAGACCAGTGTGGACGTATTGGGCTGAATCACCTGTTTCTGTGCTGTAACTCCTTCTGCAATTATCTGAGATATCTTGAAGGAGGAAAGGTTTTTTTGGTGAGGATTCAGATCTGAAGATGTAGATACCTTTGTTGGGACAAAGGGAATGGTGGATGGAAGCGACCAGAATTGGAAGAATATACTGTTCTCTGAGAATTGTAGGGCTGAAAGAATGATCGGAGATCAGGAGGCATGAGGCCAATGGACTGTAGGTTAATGGAACGATGGATGTTTGGGATTTGGGTGAGTTCACATTTATGGATTGTGATAGGTGGGATACTGACCAACAGTGCATTGGAGTGATCAGGTCTGGAGATGGCAAAATTATAGATGAGCAGCAGGGACCGAGATGTGCAATGTTGCGACAGTGCATGTTAACTACTCTTTGTGATGGAGAGGACAGGAGGCCGGATGTTCAGCTCCAGGTCAAGTAGAACGCTGTGTTTGCGAAGAGTCTAGTTCACCACCTGGCAGTTACCAGAGAGGGAGGTGAAATCAATGGTGAAGGAATGAAGTTTGTGGTGGAGACCAACGGTGACGATGACTTTGGTCTTCCCAACTTTTAATGGGAGGAAATTTTGACTTGCCCAAAGATGGCTGTTGGACAGGTCAAGAGAGGTGGCAGTGAGGTATTTGGATATCATTTGCATACACATGGAACCTGACGTGGTTATAGATTATTTTGTTGGGACAGAGAGTCCTGGGAATTTTGCCAATGTTTTTTTCAGAGGGTGGGGGGTGGTGGGGGGGGGGGGGGGGGGGGTGGGTGGGGGGGGGGGGGGGGGGGGGTGGGTGGGGGGGGGGGGGGGGGGGTGGGTGGGGGGGGGGGGGGGGGGGTGGGTGGGGGGGGGGGGGGGTGGGTGGGGGGGGGGGGGGGGGGGGGGGGGTGGGGTGGGGGGGGGGGGGGGGTGGGGGGGGGGGGGTGGGGGGGTGGGGGGGGGGGGTGTTCCTGGGAATATGTCAGTATTAGCAGAGGATTTCCACACTTTTTTTTCTAAACCGTTGCATTGAGTATGAGAATGACTTCATTAACGTTTCGGAAGTTGCCAAGGAAACTGCTAGTACCTGAATGTTGAATAAATTTTCACTGGTGTTTGTCGACAACGTACGTCAAATAATGATTCTTTATACTGATTTTTTTTTTTGGCCTCGAAGGGTCATTGATTCAGTTACAAATCCAACTGCCCTCACAATTACTGGCAAGCATTTTTGTTTTTGCCGCAGTATTTTATCTTGCATTAATACTTGGTTTTGTCCATGTGACCTTCTGCGAATGCAGTGTTCATAACTAATGGCCGGGGTTAACACATTTTGCCCTCGAATCTGCTGTGATGGTGATAATGATAATGAATGCTATTTTTGCTTTTAAAAAAGGCTTGTACTTGTAGTGCATTTCACAGCTTCAGGATGTCCTAAAACACTTTAATGCTAATGAAATATCGCATTAATAGCTGCATATTAAACTCAGTTGTTTTGAAAGAAAATTGTGATCTTATGTTTTAGTGGGGTGGCACAGTGGTTAGCACTGCAGTCTCACTGTGCCAGAAACCAGGGTTCAGTCCCGGCCTCGGGTGACTGTCTGTGTGGAGTTTGCACATTCTCCCTAGGCCTGAGTGGGTTTCCTCCAGGTGCACTAGTTTCTTCCCACAGTGCAAAGATGTGCAGGTGAGGTGGTTTGGCCGTGCTAAATTGCCCCTTATTGTACAGGGATGTGCAGATTAGGTGGGGTTAAGGGGCTGGTTTAGCACACTGGGCTAAATAGCTGGCTTGTAATGCAGAACAATTCCAGCAGCGCGGGTTCAATTCCCGAATCGACCTCCCCGAACAGGCGCCGGAATGTGGCGACTAGGGGCTTTTCATAGTAACTTCATTGATGCCTACCTCTGACAATAAGCGATGATGATGATGATTGATGATTATTATTATATTATTATTAGTAGGCTGGGGAGTGGGCCAATGTAGTAGAGTGCTCGTTCAGAGGGTCGGTGCAGGCTCAATGGGCCGAATGGTCTCCTTCTGCACTGTAGGAATTCTATGATGTTGGCAGTAAATCGAAACCTTTGTCTCCAGCGGTGAACTCGTGCAGCAACTGATATTAGCTTACGGCACAGAGAAGATTGCTAGAATTGAAAGGAATGGGAGCAATGGTCTTTCTGCCCTTTCAAAGATCAAAAGAATTGTTTCTGGTATGGTCGGGGAAACTGAGTGGTTTTCATGCTTTTTTTTTGTAAGATGACTAATACGTTGAAAGATAAACTTGATTGGATACCCATGGCGATGGGGGGTTGTTCCTTTTGCTGGCATAGTTGTAAGAAGCTGTCAATGGTGCTGACCTACAGTCTGGGTTCAGTTGAATAGAAGGCTTCAATAGTTGCTTTGTTTATGGTGAAAAAGTTCAGGGTTTTCACAAGAGTTTATTGTTGGAACCTCTGCAGGGAGTGATGCGCCTGGAATACCTGGCCTTTTTATGGACCCGGTAGATTAATTTTTAAAATCCAGTTTGTGTGGTAGCGATACTTCAGCTGTCGCCTTTCTTGCACCTAGGCCAGTGACCGATTTAGGAAAAAGTGAATTCCGTGCCCCCTCCCCAGCCAGATGCTGACGACTGTTACCCACTGAATCAGCGATTTCTTTAGATGGTTCCCCTGCTGACTTTCCATGCTTGCATTCCTTTCACAGGCCTCCTGACACCATTAGAATTTTAATTTCCCACCCAGATTGCTTTCCTTGGGCCGCACTCCGTTTTAATTGATTAAAATCGTGCTCACTTTCAGTGCGGATGTGGGGGGGAGAAAAAGCAAAATGATATCCCACTTTTCCTTGTGTCGTAAATTTCAGTAATTAACACGGCAAGACTAGAATCTGGACTTTGTGGCTTCTCAGTTAAGAAAGCCTTGAATGTCTTTATTTCTCAATAATTTGGGGCTGGTTTAGCACAGTGGGCTAAATCGCTGGCTTGGAATGCAGAACAAGGCCAGCAGCGCAGTTCGATTCCCGTACCAGCCTCGCCAGAACAGGCGCCGGAATGTGGCGACTAGGGGCTTTTCACAGTAACTTAATTGAAGCCTACTTGTGACAATAAATTCTTCGTCGTCTTTGTCTTCTTCGTCTTCTTCGTATTATTATTATTATTATTATTATTATTATTATTATTACACGGGCCTTATTAGTTGCCCCATCTCCTCTTCTCCCCACCCCTTTCCATCTCTCCAATCTACTCTTCTCAATCCCCACGCTCATCTGAAGGCACGTTTTGTCGCTGGCAGCAGTCCCAAGATGATGAAGATCAATGTGCTGCTTGACTTTTAAAATGACGTGTGAAATGAATCAAGCAGATGTCCGTTTGGATGATCAGATTATCGGCGTGCACCAACTGCATCCAAGGGCGTGGGGGAATGCATGAACTAAGTCCAGGTGTTTTAAAGAGGATTTGTGTTAAAGAGGCAGTTGAAGGATTTGCGACGTGGACGGGCGTGTAAAGACACATCTCCCATAAATTTTCAACAATTTCAGATAAGTTCTCTCTTATCAGCTGGGTGCCATAAATTTATTAGCTCAATCAATATTCTGATCAGCAAACACATTTTAGCATCGTCAAAAGCAATCGAGCGGAAACTGCTCCCAGGCCATTGTTTTCAGTCTGTGCCAGTGGCTCGAAACTGGCATAAATCTTTTAAATTGGTGACAGTCGTGACTGTGATAGTGGGCTGAGTAATGGCAGCAAACGCTGCCTGGCAAGTGTGCCAGCATACTGTGACACAACACAGCAAATGGCATGCATTCTTTTCCTGACACTTTTATTTTCATCAAGTTCCCAGCAAATTCAGGCCTTTGACACATAATAGGAAGGCAAGACCATCTTTTTCTTTAAGTCAATTTTACCTGTCAGCCGTAGCCCAGTATTGAGCCAAGATGGCTGTGGGTTTAATCTCTTGTTGCAGAGACTTGACCACATGTTATAATATCCTTCCTCAGGTGTGCTCAGGACTAAGTGAGTGAGTGCTCCAGATGTGACCCAACCAGAGATCTGTGAACTGTTGCCCTCCTGTTCAATTTGAGGCTCACTTCTGAGACAATCAAATTGATGCGCACTTTGAATTTGAAATGTCTTTTTTTTTATGTTAATGTTCGGGGAGGGTGAGGGGAGAATGCAATTTGGCAGGGCCAGGAATGATCCAATTTGATAAGGAAGAGACTTGCTTGGCCTTCTGATTGACAACAAGGTTGTAATCATGAGGGTGGATACCTCAGGTGACCGGAGCAAGTCTGAAGGCAAGCACGAAGTCATGTGATGTGGCTCAGTGCCTCAGAGTCTGCTCAGCCAGAGTTGATGATGCAATGTAGCGATTTTCAGATGAGCTGTTAAAACAAGATCTCATCTGGTTACATGCAGTTAAAAGTTTCTGTGGAAGAAGACTGGCAGCTCTCCTGGTATCCTGGCCAACATTCCTCCCTCAGTCAATACCCTCAAAAACAAGATAAACTGGCCATTCGTGTTGCTTGCTGTTGCTATGGTCTTGCTTTCCCAATTTCAATTCCACGCTGGCCTACAAAAACTACCTCCCTTGACCTGAACATCAATAGAAGCAGGAGGGCTAGAGTTCTGTCTGGAAAGTTGAGCAAGTCTGGCTCTCTCTGCATGAGGAAATTTAAAGTGTGCATATTTTACTATTAGCTGGTTCTCGGTCCCTACGTCAGTCTGATTGACTGTTGGGTAGGGAGAACTCTGAAGCAGGCTGGAGAACAAGATAGTCCCCATTTTCCACCCCATCCAGAGGAATGGGAAGAGTCCAATCCCAGGTATCTCTCTGGGGGCGGGTCTAATTGAGAGGAAGTGGGTGCAGCTTGGAGTGGTGGGGTGAGGAGGGCAGCCCATTCCATCTCCTGCCTCTATTAACCTGGATGTGTGTGTCTGTATTGTCTATTCCATTTAATGTGTTTCCAATTAAGCAGTATTACTCCAGCTTCATTTCTCACTTCTCCCACTGAGTGGAATTTGAACACGGGTTGACCAGATCCGTACTGGAGGAAAGGCTTGTTGATCCCTTTGGCTCTGTCTCTTTTACAGTTGATTCGTTTGCACTTATTGCCATTCATTCCAAGGAAAGCTGAGTTGTAAGATTCATGGTTTAAAACAAATCCAGCAGATTGTAAACTTTAAGAGTGTTGTCAGTGAAGTGTACTGATAGATGTTAAGATGCAATTTTCCTGCAGGCGTTTCCCCCGTCAGGGTTTCAGTGAAGTGGGATGATAAGCATGTGGAAGTATTGGAGATTGTCTGTCTGTTTAAATTGGTGGAAGGTTTTGGGGGGTGGGTGGGAGAGAGTGTGGGGAAAAGGGGTTGGCTGTTCTACATTCCATCCTTCTAAACTCAGATTATGTCCTGGGAGAGTATTTTGATCTGTGATGCAGTAGGATGAATAGATGGTTGGCTTTTGAGCTAACAAATTAAGAGTAGCATGCAATGAAGGATCTAGGCTAAATATCACTGGGAACATGGTCTTGCATTACCAGTTCTATATCCATACATTATTTATAATGTTGAACATAATGATGCTATAAGTACCTGCCACAATGGAGATGTTATTAATTGTGACTTGTTACTTAATGGAAATGGACTGCCTTCTGCACTATTTGGCTTTGAACAATCTAGATGACAAGTGATTGTACCTTTTGCAAGTGAGGGATAACTCGGGGAGGATCATTCTTCAATCAGTGTCCAGCATTTGGGCGGCACGGTAACACAGTGGTTAGCACAGTTGCTTCATAGCACCAGGGTCCCAGGTTCGATTCCTGGGTTAGTCGCTGTCTGTGCGGAGTCTGCGCGTTCTCTCCGTGGGTATCCTCCGGGTGTTCCGGTTTCCTCCCACAGTGCAAAGATGTGCAGGTTAGGTGTTAAATTGCCCTTCGTGTCCAAAAAGGTTAAATGGGGTTACTGGGTTATGGGGATAGGGTGGAGGTGTGGGCTTAGGTAGGGTGCTCTTTCCAAGGGCTGTTGCAGACTTGATGGGCCGAATAGCCTCCTTCAGCACTGTACATTCTATGATCTATGGCTAAATATGAAATAGTCTGGTTGCTGAATATTTATCAGAATGTGGTATTTGCACAATAATTGTTTTTAACCACTACAACTGGCCTTTAATGTTTAACATTTGACATTAACACTGCAATGAAGTTACTGTGAAAAGCCCCTAGTCACCACCCTCCGGCGCCTATTCGGGTACACTGAGGGAGAATTCAGAATGTCCAATTCACCTAACAAGCACTTCTTTTGGCACTGGTGGGAGGAAACTGGAGCACCCGGAGGAAACCCACATGGACACGGGGAGAACGTGCAGACTCCGCACAGACAGTGGCCCAAGCTGGAAATCGAATGTGGGGCCCTGGGCGCTGTGAAGCAACAGTGCAAACCGCTGTTCTGTCGTGCTGCCCAAAAAGGTAGAGAGCAGAGAATGGTGATGCTGATACCTTTTTTAAACTTTGATGATCTAATTCGACTACTCCAACTCCCTGAAGAGTGTTTCCCATTGGGATCCAATTTAAATAACAACCTTGCACATACCTGACCTCCATAACAATTCCCATTGTTTTGAAACATTTTACGCCTCTGTTGGGACAGTAGGCTGAGAGTTAATCGAATAACAGAATACTATTGTATTCATCTGTTCCCCAATCAGCAGATATTTTCGGTGTATTGTTCTGTCTCTACCTCCCAGCAAGCCTATGGGATGGCATAGTAGCAAAGCATGCTGACAGTCTTGTTTTGTGAAGATTTGTTTCTTTGCCAATGTTTTACTTTGAGGACATTGGCCCTGGTCTTCTAGTTTGGAAGAGTAGGTTCAGTGTGGGTACTGGACAGAGAACAGGGAGTGTGGAAGATTTGAAGTGGTTGGTTCAGCCGGCCGTTCTGAAGGAAGTGAGGCTCGGGTGACTTGATGTGATGGCAGCATTTTCACACGGAGATTAATGTTACGTCTGAGCAACGAGAATGACGCTAAGGCCAGTCGGTTGGGAGCCAGCTGCCAACAAAGATCCAAGGAAAGGGGACTCGGGTGTAAGCGCTGATGGAAGCGGGCTGATTCGGCGCAGGGAGAAGGAGCAGGAGACCCTTTATTCCTGTGCCTGGGAAGATTTTTTTTTTAATTGCTTATTGTGATTGAGATGTTGTACCATTTAGGTTTAGATCTTCATGAAAATACCCACTTGTTCACAACCTGTTCCTTTAAGAGCCCCTCAGCAACCTGCAGTGGGAGCCTCCGCCTATTTCATAGTCAGCGAAAGCGTCATCAGGTGCAGAATTGAGCCATGTAGTTTAATGTTTCTAGAATCCCTAAAGTGCAGAGAAGGAGGCCACTCAGCCCATCGGGCCTGCACCGACCCTCTGAAAGAGCACCCGACCGAGGTCCACTCCGTCGCCCTAACCTCTTAACCCCACCTAACCTTCACATCTTTGGACACCTAAAGGGGGCAATTTAACACGGCCAATCCACCTAACATCTGGGAGGCAACCGGAGGAAATCCATGCAGACATGGGGAGAACATGCAAACTCCACACACACACGCCCTCTGAAACAGCACCCTACCTAGGCCCACTCCCTGCCCTAGCCCTGTAATCTCATCTAGCCTGCACATCGTTGGACTGTGGGAGGAAACTGGGGCACCTGGCGGAGACCCACGCAGACGTGGAATTAGACTCGGCTCCCTGGCGCTGTGAGGCAGCAGTGCTGAGACCACTCTGCCGCCTTGCCACCCCCTACAGAAAGACCGAGAATCAACCTTTATTTATATTTTATTGGCTTTATTTATAATTAGGTATTTCGACCAGGGAGTCCACTAAAACTCTTGGATCTATCTCCATTTTGTCCTCCGCTAATTTAACACCCTTCTCTGAGTTTGTGTCACCCAAACCTTACTAACAAACCACAAGGTGTTGTGGCCGTGCTTGGATTTCTTACATTTTGAGAGGCAAAGGCATATCGATAAACAATGAGATGAGACCAATTGTAAATAAAGAAGCTGATTTATTTTACATGTAACACACAAACTGCTCAAGGATTCCAGAGATTTTTAGGGTTCCTAATGGCGTCTATTAACCCATAAAATAATGAGGCACACAGTCCTACAAGGCGAGTGGGGGGGATGGGGGGAGGGGGTATACTGGTCTTGTGTTTCTCTGACCAGAAATTTTCCTGAATCTGATTGGCACTGAGCTAAGGAGAGCATTTCCTTTAGTGTGTCTTGTTCAACAGTTCTCAGCAGACTATCTGTCCGTCTGTCTATTTTTCTTTAGCTAAGAAGGTAAATCTTTGACCTCTGACCTTCTCCAATTCTGTGTCCTGGAATGGAGCAGTTGAGCTGTCAGTCAAACCAGCAGCAACCCACCCTAGGAGGTCCCTGACAGCACCACCTTCTGGTCCTTCATGTCTGCCGCCTTCCTGACACTCATTTGCGAATACAACCAGGCGGTGTCGAAATGTGCTAATGACGATCAAATATCATGGGCCTGTCGGTTAAATTATCTTTCGGGATAAGTTTTAAAAAGCAATTTAGTTCCTCTGTTGCACTTGTTTCAACCTTTACCCCCCACCCCTCTGACAAGTTAACAAAAGGATTAAGGGTCAATAGCAAATAATCATTAGAATTCCGAAGCTGGCTTGATTTGAAAAGCCTATTCTAGTTTAAAATCAAAAATCCCTTTCAGGCCAAATAGTGAAGTATTGAAATGAGGCAGTCACCATTTCTTTGGCAACCAGCGTGAACTAAACGTTTCTAGCTCCTGGCATGAACTGCAAATATGAACATTTTCTGTACCGGGTTTGCACAGAGCAAACAAATCCACAGTGCAGAAGGAGGCCTATCAAGTCTGCGCCAACCCTCCGAGTTTGCACTCCACCTAGGTACACTCCCCCCACCCTATCCCCATAACCTCACCTAACCTTCACATCTTTGGACATTCTTGGGGCAATATAGCACAGCCAACCCCACCTAACCTGTGGGAGGAAACCGGAGCACCCGGAGGAAATCCACGCAGACACTGGGAGAACATGCAAACTCCGTATACAGCAATCCAAGGCCGGAATCAAAGCTGAGTCCATGGCGCTGTGAGGCAGCAGTACTAACCACTGTGCCACCGTGCCATGCATTCTGATTTCGCCCTCCACCCTCCAACGTATTGTTGGGTCTGATAGGAAATGGTGCCACCTATGTTTCCTGACCACTTTCTGTCCATACTGCCAGATATCCTCCTGAATTTTGTACCAATCTCCTGTGAGACAGAAAATCCAATGTCCCCACGTTTATATTTAACCATCTAATTGCTTTTGGATTCAAGTTGAAATCAGGGTGATAATTTTTAAATCAAGGCTTTGACGGATTGGGAGGGGATATAGATCAGCGTACGCCACGTGACGATGGGGCTTGGTGTAAATGTGGAACAGAAGTTGCAGAGTTTTGGGTGCCCTCGAGTTTATGGAGGAAGGTCAGCCAGGGTCCATTTGAATAAACGAGCCTGGAAGAAAGAGACACGATCAGGGTTTCAGCACCAGATGAGCAGACGTGGGAACCAACCATCTTTTATTGTGCTTTTAACATCAAGTGTGATTGGTCATAGAAGCATTCAACACAGAGCCACCAAAAAAGAGATACATTTTTTTCACCTGGAATCACATGTAGGCCAGACCTGGTAAGGATTTATTTCTGTAAGGGACAACATTGAACCAGGTGGGGTTCTTTTTTTTACTGTAATTGTTAGTTGTCACGGTAACCATTTTTGAGATATTTCAGATTTATTAATTGAATTTAAATCCCACCAGCTGCCGTGGTGAAAAATGTTCTTTCAGCAGCATTTAAAAAATATATAAATTTAGAGTACCCAATTATTTTTTTCCAATTAAGAGGCAATTTTTACGTGGCCAATCCACCTAACCTGCACATCTTTGGGTTGTGGTTGTGAGAGCCACGCAGACGCGGGGAGAATGGGCAAACACCACACGGACAGTGACCCGGGACTGGGATTGAACCCGTGTCCTCAGTGCTGTAAGGCAGCAGTGGTAACCACTGTGCCACCGTGCCACCCTTTCACGGGCATCTGAAAGGAGAAAGGAGTTAACCAAGTGGAGAGGTTAAGTGGGGTGATTTGGAGTTGAGAGCCTCGGCAAGTCGCAGGCTGCTGAGCCAGCACGAGGTGTACATCTCCAGTATAAAGGCCAGAAAATGCTAGAATGCTCAGTTGGTCTGGTAGCATTGGCAGAGAGAGTTCAAGTCTGTATGGCTCTTCTTCAGAACTCTGGACGTGGTCAACATCTTCTAATCTTTCTTCTCTCTTCAAAACCAATAGCTTTTCTTCAGTAATTTCTAGTTGGGGAGGTGATGCACAGTGGTGTTGTCGCTGAACTAGTAATCCAGAGACCCAGGGCATTGCTCTGGGGTCCTAGGTTCGAATCCCACCGTAGCAGTTGGTGAAATTTAATCATTTGGTTCACTAAAGTCCTTCAGGGAAGGAAATCTGCCCTCCTTAACTGGTCTGGCCCACATGTGACTCCAGACCCACACAGCGATGCGGTTGACTCTTAACTGCCCACCCCCGCCCACTTCGATGCTGAAATGGCCGAGGAAGCCACTCAATTGAAGGGCAATTATGGATGGGCAACTAATGATGGTCCAGCCAGCGACATTCACATCCCAAGAACAAATTAAAAAGAAAAAAGATTATTTTACATCCTTCTTTGATATCCCCATATTATGACTTGAACCATCATTTGTTAAAACCAATGTTGTGCATTCATCCTCCATAACTAGATTCCCTTCTTTATCTCTGAGCAGTTCTAATATCTTAATCCCCCACTTCTCACCTTTTGCAGTGCTTATTCCTCCTGATTTTCTTTATAAACCTTTGTTTTAAAATATTTCCCTTTTTTTATATTTGAATTTAGCTTTAATCTGTTTATCCATGGAACTGTATGTTTGCACCATTGTGACCTAACAGGGCACTCACTATCTTTGAACTGTATCCATCTCTTATCTGACCATTGCTCACAGCTCTTCTGTCACCTTGACTGTAAATTGTTTTCCCAGTTATTCTCCCAGATTTCTTCTTATCTGATTGAACTTTGCCTTTTTTACCAACCGCTTTGATGACTTAGTGCTCCTTTGTCCAACACCGTAACCTTTGACTCTATTTTATCTATTTAGTCCAACTCGGGAAGGGGCCATACTGGACCTGGTATTGGGGAATGATCCCGGCCAGGTGGTTGAAGTTTCAGTCGGTGATTACTTTGGGAATAGCGATCACAATTCCGGAAGTTTTAGAATACTCATGGACAAAGACGAGAGTTGTCCTAAACGAAGAGTGCTAAATTGGGGGAAGGCCGAGTATAACAAAATTCAGCAGTAGCTAGGGAATGTGGACTGGGAGCAGCTGTTTAAGGGTAAATCCACATTTGAAATGTGGGAGTCTTTTAAGGAAAGGTTGATTAGAGTGCAGGGCAGACATGTCCCTGTGAAAATGAGGGATAGAAATGGCAAGATTAGGAAACCATGGATGACGGGTGGAATTGTGAGACTAGCTAAAATGAAAAAGGAAGCATACATAAGATCGAGGTGACTCAAAACTGATGAAGCTTTGGAGGAATATCGGGAAACTAGGACGAATCTCAAACGCGCAATAAAGAGGGCTAAAAGGGGTCATAAAATATCTTTGGCTAACAGGGTTAAGGAAAATCCCAAAGCCTTTTATTCGTATACAAGGAGCAAGAGGGTAATTAGAGAAAGGATTGGCCCACTCAAAGACAAAAGAGGGAATTTATGCGTGGAGTCAGAGGAAATGAGTGAGATTCTTAATGAGTACTTTGTTTCGGTATTCACGAAGGAGAGGGACATGACAGATGTTGAGGCTAGGGATGGATGTTTAAATACTCTAGGTCAAGTCGTCATAAGGAAGGGGGAAGTTTTGGGTATTCTAAAGGACATTAAGGTGGACAAGTCCCCAGGACCGGATGGGATCTATCTCGGGTTACTGAGGGAAGCGAGGGACGAAATAGCTGGGGCCTTAACAGATATCTTTGCAGCATCCTTGAGCATGGGTGAGGTCCCGGAGGACTGGAGAATTGCTAATGTTATCCCTGTGTTTAAGAAGGGTAGCAGGGATAATCCAGGGAATTATAGACCTGTGAGCTTGACATCAGTGGTAGGCAAACTGTTGGAGAAGATACTGGAGAAGGATCTATTCACATTTGGAAGAAAATAGACTTATCAGTGATAGGCAGCATGGTTTTGTGCAGGGAAGGTCATGTCTTACAAACCTAATATAATTCTTTGAGGAGTGACAAAGTTAATTGATGAGGGAAGGGCTGAAGATTTCATATACATGGACTTCAGTAAGGCGTTTGATAAAGTTTCCCATGGCAGGTTGATGGAAAAAGTGAAGTTGTATGGGGTTCAGGGTGTACTAGCTAGATGGATAAAGAACTGGCTGGGCAACAGGAGACAGAGAGTAGTGGTGGAAGGGAGTGTCTCAAAATGGAGAAAGGTGACTAATGGTGTTCCACAGGGATCCGTGCTCGGACCACTGTTGTTTGTGATATATATAAATGATCTGGACGAAGGTATAGGTGGTCTGATTAGCAAGTTTGCAGATGATACTAAGATTGGTGGAGTTGCAGATAGTGAGGAGGACTGTCAGAGAATACAGAAAAATATAGATAGATTGGAGAGTTGGGCAGAGAAATGGCAGATGGAGTTCAATCCAGGCAAATGCGAGGTGATGCATTTTGGAAGATCTAATTCAAGAGCGGATTATATGGTCAATGGAAGAGTCCTGGGGAAAATTGATGTGCAGAGAGATCTGGGAGTTCAGGTCCATTGTACCCTGAAGGTGGCAACGCAGGTTGATAGAGTGGTCAAGAAGGCATACAGCATGCTTGCCTTCATCAGACAGAATAGTGAGTACAAGAGTCGGCATGTCATGTTACAGTTGTATAGGACTTTGGTTAGGCCACATTTGGAATACTGCGTGCAGTTCTGGTCGCCACATTACCAGAAGGATGTGGATGCTTTAGAGAGGGTGCAGAGGAGGTTCACCAGGATGTTGCCTGGTATGGAGGGTGCTAGCTATGAAGAAAGGTTGAGTAGATTAGGATTATTTTCGTTGGAAAGACGGAGGTTGAGGGGGGACCTGATTGAGGTCTACAAGATTTATGAGAGGTATGGATAGGGTGGATAGCAACAAGCTTTTTCCAAGAGTGGGGGTGTCAATTACAAGGGGTCACGATTTCAAGGTGAGAGGGGGAAAGTTTAAGGGAGATGTGCGTGGAAAGTTTTTTACGCAGAGGGTGGTGGGTGCCTGGAACGCTTTGCCAGCGGAGGTGATAGAGGCGGGCGCAATAGCATCATTTAAGATGCATCTAGACAGATATATGAACGGGCGGGGAACAGAGGGAAGTAGATCCTTGGAAACTAGGCGACAGGTTTAGATAAAGGATCTGGATCGGTGCAGGCTGGGAGGGCCAAAGGGCCTGTTCCTGTGCTGTAATTTTCTTTGTTCTTTGTACTTATGTCTTTCTAGCTTTACATTGAACTTTACTTTCTAATGGGTGTGGATGTCCAACTAAAATTGGGTTTTGCAGCACAGATGAGCCCGTTCGGCCCATCGAGCATATGCTGGCCGAGCTATCCAATTATTCTCACACTCTTTCTCCCCCCCCCCCCCCCCCCCCCCCCCCCCATGACCATGCCAACGTTATTTGATGCATTTCATTTCTCCGAGCTTAAGGCAGGGGTGCTTCTCTTTTTCCTTCCCTTGTCAGACTAAACCTGTCCAGACCTAGAAAACATGCCACCTGAGGCACATTCATTGGGCGGCACGTTAGCACGGTGGTTAGCACTGTTTCTTCACAGCGTTAGGGTCCCAGGTTCGATTCCTGGCTTGGGTCACTGTCTGTGCAGAGTCTGCACGTTCTCCCCGTGTGTGCGTGGGTTTCCTCCGGGTGCTCCGGTTTCCTCCCACAAGTCCCGAAAGACGTGCTTGTTTGGTAATTTGGACATTCTGAATTCTCGCTCAGTGTACTCAGAGAAAGCGCACACTCACCAGAATGATACTGGAACTTAAAAATTAAATTGTGCAGTAGAATTGCAAAAATCCTTGCATATAGAATCCCTACAGTGCAGAAGGAGGCCTTTTACATAGAACAGTACAGCACAGAACAGGCCCTTCGGCCCTCGATGTTGTGCCGAGCAATGATCACCCTACTCAAACCCACGTATCCACCCTATACCCGTAACCCAACAACTCCCCCCTTAACCTTACTATTAGGACACTACAGGCAATTTATCATGGCCAATCCACCTAACCCGCACATCTTTGGACTGTGGGAGGAAACCGGAGCACCCGGAGGAAACCCACGCACACACGGGGAGGACGTGCAGACTCCGCACAGACAGTGACCCAGCCGGGAATCGAACCTGGGTCCCTGGAGCTGTGAAGCATTTATGCTAACAACCGTGCTATTCCTGCACCGACCCTCTGAAAGGACACCCTTCCCAGGCCCAATCCACCGCCCTATTCCTGTAACCACACCTGCGGGCAATTTATCATGACCAATCCACCTAACCTGCACATTTTGGATCGTGGGAGGAAACCGGAGCACCCGAAGGAAACCCATGCACACACAGGGGAGAATGTTCAAACTCCACATAGTCACCCTAAATCTGGAAATTAACCTAGGTCCCTGGCTCTGTGAGGCAGTAGTTCTAACCACTTTGCCACCGTGCTGCCAGCCTAAAAATGAGGTGTGATCCAATGGAGGTTTTTTTTAAAAATAACTGATTTGAGAAAATTATATCGTCTGGTGGGTGAGTCAAAAACAAGATGGGCGAGATCTTCCGGCAAGATAGATGGCCTGTGATCAGTTGAGATTGACAAAGATGTCGTGGACTGAAAGGCAAATGTAAATTGTGATGATCAAGGCTAAGAAGGGTGCTGATAGTGGCACATTAAGAGATCAGAATGTGTTAATCGCAGGACAAAGTTAAGCAGTGGGCCTTTTAGCGCCCATTTAGATCAGGTGACTGGACAGCTGGTTTGTAATGCAGAACAAGGCCATCAGCACGGGTTCAATTCCCATACCAATTGAGGATATTCTACTTTGCCCCTTGCCTGAGATGTGGTGATCCTCAGGTTAAATCACCACCAAAGGGGAAAACAGCCTATGGGCATCTGGGGCTATGGCGACTTGACTTTACTCTGGTGCTACTTACAGACTCCTGGCTGTTCACACTGCTGACTGCTCACTGTGTCCTGTAAATGTTCAGAGAAATTCTGGTGATGTGGGAGCCCAGCCAGGCCACCCCTCTGGAAACCCTCATACCCCAGCGGTATCATCAAGGGGATGCCCATGCTCAATCAGTAGCCCACCAGGTGTTGCCACTCCTCAGAAGCCCAATCCCGCTGCACAGGAAGCAGGGGATTAGCAGAGCTCACCCCAAACAAAAGACACCTGCTCCATGACCATTGGAACCCACCCTGGCCTCTTGGGGCAGAGGGCTCAGTTGTGACAACCACCCCTCAAGATCACAAGCTGTCCCCTCCTGGTGATGCTGATGGGAGTGACTGTCTCTGTCACCTCCTCTCAGGCGCTGTTCAGGAGGGTGCGCTTGAGCCTGTGGCCCACTCTGGAGGGTGTCCCTTCTATCTTCATTGGCATCGAGCAGTGGGTCCACTTCCAAATTTCACCTGGCTAGGGGGGTCTCCTCGGCAAGGCCGGTAGATCCCAGGTGCTGGTTTGATCTGGCATTGGCAGAGTTAAGTCCGCATGTCCAGGTCCTGCCATTGTGGGCGGGTTCCAGATCGTGACGTCCCGCGAGGTGTAACAACCATCAGGAATCCCAGGAAAGACCTCTCCCGGGATCCATCGGCCGCATCACGTCCCGATTCCGACGGTACGTGGCCGGTAAATCGCGCCCTTTTTCTCCCAAATGGAAAATCCTGCCCATGGTACAAAGTCTCAAAACTGCTATACGTTTGCTCCGAGTTCGTGCCGGGTTTTGAATCTTGGCAGTTTTCGGCTCACAGATTCAGTCCTGCTCGAGTTGGGTGTGGTAGAGGATTGAGTTTGTGTTTTTCAAGTAATGATTGAAAAGGGGTGCAAGATAAGGCAAGGCAATTGCTTGGAGCAGCTGTAGGTCTGTCAACGTTACTTTGCAGGAAGTGTGTAAGAAGCCGTGTTTATTCTTGTACATGGGCTGCACGTTGTGGTGGAGTGGGAACAGCTGCAAGGAATTTTGCAGATCGAAAATGTTGGTGTGGAGGGAAAGTCTGGTATTGGCACCAGTTGTCAATCATCGCCAGTTTTGATCGCCTGATTTGAGACAAATAGCCTGTACAAATACAAGTCTGTTTTTTCATTATTTGCTTTTGCAGTGAGGGATGTTCTGTAAATAAGTGCGAAGAATTAAAATGACTCCTTGGTTTTTTTGGTCTGCGTTTGAAAGGTTTTCCCCTCTTGGAGAATAAGTGGATTTTAATTTGCATTATACGATTGGTTAACATGGTCTATAAAAAAAAGTCTTGTCAAGTGTTGTCAATATTTGGCAGACTCCAATCGTCCGGCTTCACTACCGAAGGTGAAAGCATTATTTTACTGTCAAGAGTCTTATTTGTTGATTTGCATCTCGCGGAAGAAACATTCCTGTTTTTGATGGTTAAAATTAAATTGCCATTTAAGACTTGAGATGCTGTTACACATTTTATATGTCCTTTAGCAATCGGCACTTGCGGCGACTTGCATTATGCACCTTCTAACATAGTAAAACATCCCAAGGCATTTTGCAGAAGCATTTTAAAACAAAATTAAAGAAGGAGATATAAAACAGGTGACCAAACTACTGGTCAGAGAGATAGGTTTTAAGTAGTGCCTTAAAAGAGGTGATGTTGTGGTAGCACCACTGAACTATTAATGCAGAGGCCTAATCTAATGCTGCAGGTTCAAATTCCACCATGGCAGGCTGGTGGAATTTAAATCCAAATTAAATAAAATCTGAAATTGGAAGCTGGTCTCGAAGTTAAGCTAGTCTCGAAGTTATCGTTGATTGTCGTAACCCATCGGGTTCCTTGATATCCTTTAGGGAAGGAAATCTGCCGTCCTTACCTGGAGTGGCCTGTACGTGACTCCAGACCCGCGGCAACTACCCACTGAAATTGCCGAGCAAGCCACTCAGTTCAAGGGCAAGTAGAGGTGGGCAGAAAATACTGTCTTGCCAGCGATGCCCATATCCCATGACGCAATAACAAAAAGGGAGACTTTTTGGGGGAAGAATACCAGAATTTAAAACATAAAATGGGTGAAGACAAGATTGGGCGAGAGAGGCTATTTTTGTAGTGTGCACTTTTTAAAGTTGTACCTATGACTTATTTTTAAGGAGAACTTGTTACTGGTGGTGTGATAACTTTTACCCTTCTACTGTACCCTCTTGTTGCAAGAGATTTTACTTCACCCAATTTGATGATCTTAGTTCATTATGCACATAGAGCTGAATTATAGTTTGACGCTTGAAGGTAATGTTTGGTTTCAACAATCGGGTCCTCGACACTGCCTTCAAATTCTGTCTTGGTTTCCTCACCCCTGATCACCGCAGCATTTGAACTCTGGGATTGAGCACTACATGGGCAGCACAGTAACACAGTGGGTAGCACTGTTGCTTCACAGCTCCAGGGTCCCAGGTTCGATTTCCGCTTTAGGTCACTATCTGTGCGGAGTCTGCACGTTCTCCCTGTGTCTACGTGGGTTTCCTTCGGGTGCTCCGGTTTCCTCCCACAAGTCCCGAAAGACGTGCTGTGAGGTGAATTGCACATTCTGAATTCTCCCTCTGTGTACCCAAACAGGTGACGGGAATGTGGTGAATAGGGGATTTTCATAGTAACCTCATTGCAGTGTTAATGTAAGCCTACTTGTGACAATAAAGATTATTATTACTGTATTATGTACAAAATTTCTGGTGGTTAACGATGTGCAAGTTTCCCACCACAGCCAGCCGTGATGAAATCTGCTGCAATTTGGTTGAGTGTGTTTTCAACTTGCTATCTTTTTTTTTAAAATCAGAGGGCAAGTTCAGCCCCCATCATAAATCTGCGCTTTCAACATTGAAACCCTACTATTCTCCAGAGTTAAGCTCTGAAGCCGCCTAATTCACTTGGGTGACATGTTCAATTTGGACTGGCTGCTGGAGGCAGAATGCGGACCAAGTTCTGTTCAAATACAAATGAGCAAGCTGTAGATCCTGTGTCCTGAATGTTGGCTTCATGCCAGCAATAACGATTATATGGTACGATGGCAGAATTCTTCCGTGAAATGGCGGCTGATTTCCTGACCGTCTCTACTCCAAATGGTTTGCTCCGCATTCAAGCATAGGCAAAATCCTCCTCGCGTTTTGTGCAAACCCCCCCCCCCCCAAATAAGCAAGGCAGCTCCCTGAACTTGTGCTCAAGAGCCTGCGTTCCAACACTGTTTAAAACGGGATGCCAATTAGCATAAACCAGCCCAACATCCCAGTGCAAAGATGCTGTGTGGAATCTGCTTCCACTGCCCTTTCAAAAAGTGCATCCTGCATTTGTAATAATTCCCTTTAAAATAAATGTTTCTGGGGTGGCACGGTGGTGCAGTGGTTAGCACTGCTGCCTCACGGCAGCGAGGATCTGGGTTCAATCCCAGCCCCGGGTCACTGCCCGTGTTGAGTTCGCACATTCTTCCCGTGTCTACGTGGGTCTGGCCTCGCCCCCACAACCCAAAGATGTGCAGGGTAGGTGGATTGGCCACACTAAATTGCCCCTCAATTGGAATTTTTAAAAGAAGTAAAATAAAAGTTTCTTCACCTCACTTGGGGTTCTTTTCTCAGTTATGATTTCACAAAGGGCTGCTGATCCTTCTACAACTGAAAAGGGTTTTGCTTACTTACTTCATGAACCCCCTCCTGCCTTTTTTCTTGAACACCTATCAAATCCCCCTGTAATATTTCTGTGCCCCAAGGAGAACAATTCCAGTTTCTCTGACCTCTCCACATAACTGTCCTGGTATAATTCCAGTCCATTTTCTCGATCCCTTTCCAGCCAAACCAATATTGTGGTGTCCACTTACCACTGTTAGTAAAGTCAAAAAGCTAAGGTTGAAATTTTTGCTGCACGACCATAGGATCAAGGGCACGGGCCTAAATTTTCAGAATGGCGAGGGCTCAGCGGCTGCCTTCCTGCAAGCTGGTGGGAAACACATCCCCGTCGGTTCTGACCGGACCTCTGCCATTTCATGCTCAATTGAGTGATGATTGCCAGTAGGTGGGATTTCCATCCGCCCTTTCATTCAGCATTGGCCACTACAGTGTTTGAGTCCAAGTCCAGGACTGTACCTCGGGTATGTACGTGGGGGGGGGGGGGGGGGGGGGGGGGGTGTGCCCATCCGAGGCCTTGCACGTCCCGCCGTAAATTGCATCTGGGTTGGGATGGGCAGGATCATGTCCGTAAAATGTTATGTTCTACCCACCCCACCCACCCTGCTCTGCCCTCAGCAGCCATATGTGAAAACAATGGCAAGAGGTAGCGGCAGTGCATCATAGAATCATAGAACTTACAATGCAGAAGGAGGCCATTCAGCCCGTCAAATCGGCACTTGCCCTTGGAAAGAACACCCTACTTCAGTAGCATGGCCAATCCACCTAACCTGCACATCTTTGGACTGTGGGAAGAAACTGGAGCACCCGGAGGAAACCCACGCTGGCACTGGGAGAGCGTGCAGACTCCGCACAGACAGTGACCCAAGGGGAATTGAACTTCGGACCCTGGAGCTGTGAAGCAACTGTGCTAACCACTGTGCTGCCGCAGGCCTATGTAGTGTCTGTTATTGATGTTACACGTTGAGGCCACCAGGTGTTTGCAACTTCAGTGGAAATACATATCAGGCGAGGTCGCAAATGGGCTCTCAATTAACCCTCACCCATTTTACGCGCCAGCATATTTATCCCTGCGGATAGCTATAAGTGCAAGGGTTCTGTCATGGATGGTGTTGTGCAGCATTTACTATGTTGCAGAGACTGCAACACAGTGAGTGGTGACAATTACAACACACCTCTGACGCAGGCATGATGGGTAGCAGGAACAGTAATAGGCGGTGAGGAGGTGAGTCACTCTCTGTCTTGCTGAGTCATAATGATATTGTTGTAGTTGACTGTCATGTCTTACTGGCCTGTCATATTAACATCTTCCAGGCAATACTTTTTAAACATTGGGCACAAACAAGCTGCTAAGATGGCTGCTGTGAATCATTTGACCCGTTGCCATCAGTTATCAAGTCTCGGGTGAATATCTAACTAAATATGGGCGTGGTTGAGAGTACCTCACAACCATCTCTGGAATTCACACACCTCATTGCTTAAGGATTGGCCAAAGACTATGGAGTTCCCAGACTGCCTGTCTCCATATGTCATTCTGCACAAAATGGGAATATCAAAACTCGAGGGCTGGTTTCAACTTCCTATTGTACAATAAACTGAGTGGGTGTGTTAACTCAATGCTGATGTGATCGAAACTGTGTTTGTGGACTGACCCATGACCCAGAAATCATCAGAACCGTCAATTGTCAGGCAGTTTGAGAATGAGACTGCGAAACAAACTGCAAGTCATCAAGCAGCTAAAGTATATAACTTGAACTTGTTTCAAAGTTCACCAGGGAACCAACTTCTGAGATATTTGACCGTAAGAAACCTCAACCTGCTATGAAATGTTGGTTTACAAGACCCTCACTCCAACTTGAAATCATCAAATCCATTCAAGAAACCACAGGTGTGGGAGACTGGAGATGCTGAATAACAGACTGAGTTAACTCATTCTGCATGTGGGCATCACTGACTAGACCAGCAATTACTGCCCATCCCAATTTGCCCTGAGAAGGTGGTGCCTTTTTGAGCGGCTGCAGTCCTTTGAGGTGTAGGTATACCTGGGATGCAGTTATGGCGAGTTCTCCATAATTTTGACCCAGCGATGGTCGAGGAACGGCCATATATTTTCATGTCAGGTTGGTGAGTGACTTGAAGGGGAACCTCCAGGTGGTAGTGTTCCCAGGTACCTGCTTCTCTTGTCCTGGTGGTAGTGGTGGTGGGTTTGGAATGTGCTAGCTAAGGAACTTGGTGAGTTCCTGCAGTGTACCTTGGAGATGGTACACACTGCTACCATTGTTCATCGGTGGTGGAGGGCGTGTCAATGTTTGTGGAAGGGGGTTGCTTTGTCATGGATGATGGCAAGCTTCTCGAGTCTTGTTGGAGCTGCACTCATCCAAGCAAATGTATGTGTTCCATCATACATCTGACTTGTGACTTTGGCTGCTGGCCAGCCTTTGGGGAGTCAGAAGTTACTGGCTGCAGGATTTATAGCCACAGTGCTTGTATGGCAATTCCAGTTTTTGGTCAATGGCAACTCCTGGGATGTTGATAGTGGGGGATTCAGCAAAGGCAGTGCCATTGAATGTCAAGGGGCAATGGTTATATTCTCTCTTGTTAGAGATGGTCATTGCCTGGCACTTGTGTGTCGCGAATGTAACTTGCCACTTGTCAGTCTAAGTCCGAATATTGTCCAGGTCCTGCTGAAACAGTCCATGTTCAGATGTAGCATCTGAGGAGCCGTGAATGGTGTTGAACATTGTGTAGTATCAGCACTTTTGACTTCATGATGAAAGGAAGGCCATTGATGAAGCAGCTGAAGGTGGTTGGGACTAAGACACAACCCTGAGGAACCCCTGCAGCAATGGTCTGCAGCTGAGATGATTGATATCCAACCATCTTAACAATGTTCTTTTGTGCTAGTTATGATTCCAACCAGTGTAGGGTTTTCTCCCTGATTCCCATCGAGTCCAGTTTAGCAAGGGCTCTTGATGCCATACTCGGTCAAATTCTCCTTGGTCAATGGCAGTCAGTCACTCGCCCCTCACCGCTGGGGTTCAGCTCTTGTGCCTGTTGTGGCATCCTGGGGTAGTGCGCGGTCAATTCCCAAAAGAGTCTTTGTTTCAGGTGGTTGTTTCTAGCATCTTACTCCTCTTCAAACTTTGCCTTCAGTTCGAGGCTTTTACTGTAGATTCATTCAGGTCTCTAGTTTCAGAAATACAGCACTCACAGCCTTTCTGGAGAGAGTGGGCTTTGTCTTTGTTTTCAGCCTTTAATGGTTTCCCTGTAGATAAATTCAAATTCTCTGCAGTTTCAGAAATAGCACTCCGTTGTTCTGGAGAAAACATGGAGGAGAGAGAGAATGCTTGTCTTTGTGTGTCTACGACTCAACTAGCAGTGTTCTCTACTGTAACTTTTTGATTTCCTCACTCCTTTCTGCTGCTTGACTTATAGGCTCATGTTCAATAATCATCCATGGATCAAACATTATAAGGCCAAATAAAAGAAAGCGGAAATAAGGAACTAAACAGGAAGGCCCCTTACATGTTCATGTTTGAACCAAGGCTGCAATGAGGTCAGGAGCTGAGTGACCCTGACGGAACCCAAACTGAGCAGGTTCTTGCTGAGTAAGTGCCACTTGAGAGAGCTATTGACGACCCCTTCCATCATTTTATTGATGATAGAGAGTAGACTGTTGGGGCGGTAATTGGCCGGGTTGGAGTCGTCCTGTTTCTTGTGGATAGTTCATGCCTGGGCAATTTTCCAAAATGCCAGGTAGATGCTGGTGTTGTAGCTGCAGTGGACAGTTTGGCTTGGAGCAGGATGTTCTGGAACACAGGTCTTCAGGACTATTGGCAGAATATTGTCAGGCCCCATAGCCTTCTGCAGTATCAATGCCTTCAGCCATTTACTGATATGTGGTAGGGATCGAATTGGCTGAAGACTGACATCTGAATTGCGAATGCTTCAGCCTTAACTTTTGACCTGATGTGCTGGATTCCTTATCATTGTGGATTGGAATATTTGTGGAGCCTCCTCCTCCAGTGAATTGTTTAGTTGTCCAACACCATTCAAACTGTAGAGCTTAGACCTAATCCTTTGGTTAGTAAAAGCTTCAAGATAAAGATGGATAGCTTTTTGAAGAATAAAGGAATAAAGGGTTATGGTGTTCAGGTGGGAAAGTGGAGCTGAGCCCACAAAAGATCAGCCATTTAAAAAAATATAAACTTAAGAGTGCCCAATTCATTTTTTCCAATTATGGGACAATTTAGAGAGGCCAATTAACCTACCCTGCACATCTTTGGGTTGTGAGGGCAAAACCCACACAAACACGGGGAGAATGTGCAAATGTCGCATGGACAGTGACCCAGAGCCGGGATCGAACCTGGGACCTCGGCACCGTGAGACAAAAGGGCTAACCCACTGTGCCACCAAAAGATCAGCCATGATCTCATTGAATGACGGAGCAGGCTCAAACGACCCAGATGGCCTACTCCTGCTCCTAGTTTCTCTGTTCTCATGTTCTAAATTGCTTGTGTATTACTTGTTGTTTGGCATGCAAATAGTCCTGTGATGTAGCATCACCAGGTTGTCATCTTACTTTATAGGTATGCCTGGTATTACTCCAGCATTGAATCAGGGTTGTTCCCCTGGCTTTGTGGTAGAGTGGGGAATATGCCGGGCCATGAACTTACAGATTGTGGTGGAATACAATTTTACTGCTGATAGTGCACAGCCCCTCATGAATCGTCAAATTTTAGTTTCTAGATCTGTTTAGAGTCTATCCAATTTTGAATGGTGGTAGTGCCACAAAACATTCTGGAGGGTGTCCTCAATGTGAAGATGGATCTTTGTGTGGTGGTCGCTCCTACCGATACTGTCATGGACTGATGCATCTGCGGCAGGAAGGTTGGTGAGGATGAGGTCAAGTATGTTTTTCCTCTTGTTGGTTCCCACATCACCTCCCACAGTCCCAGTCTTGCAGCTAGGTCCTTTAGGACATGACCAGCTTGGTGGTACTACCAGACATTGAAGACCCCACGCAGAGCACCTTGCCATCCTCCATGCTTCCTCCAAGTGGTGTTCAACATGGAGGAGTACTGATTCATCAACGGGAGGGAGTGAGTTGCTCGGCCATTTTAGAGGGCATTTAAGAGAACCACATCGCTGTGGGTCTGGAGCCACATATAAGGACGGCAGGGTTCCTTCTCCAAAGGACAGTAATGAACCAGATGGATTTCCACAATTATTAGCCTTTTAATTCCAAATGTTTTATTGAATTCCGCCATCTGCTGCAGTGGAACGTGGGTCCCAGAGCATTACCCTGGGTCTCTAAATTACGAGTCAATTGACAATGTCACTGCGCCAACGCCTCACCATGTGTGTCATGTGTCAATTGGGGTATGTGTGTTCGAATAAAGGACCACCTATATTTTAAACTCCCAAAAGCTTGCAGCTGATAAATTAATTGGAATACACATACACAATCCAAGGGTTAAAAAAAATGACTCTAATTTCCACACTGATTACAGGCCGTAAGAGAAAGTACAATCTGCCCATGACTGCCTGAATGAAACTCAGCAACATGTTTTGGTATGATGTTTTATAATACTTTGGACTGTGTTACGTGATGCAAGTACTTAAATACTAATGCGATGCAAATTAATAGCACTACACATGAAGGAAATAATAAAAAACACTTCAATAACTGTAATATGACTCTCATTCATACTTTCTGAGATCATGCTTTCTCAATCACTGAGATTTTTAAAATATACGCTATCATATTAACTGGATTCATGGCATATATTTGTACAACTGCAGACGTTTTGTTTACCCTGGAGTCCCTGAAACCAAATGACTCACGCTGGGTGTGGTTACAAAACACTGACCTTTTCTGCTATCTTTCCTAAGATAATGACACTGAAGAAATAACTTGTCTTTCTAAAATAAAGTCCTTCATGGCTCCAGGGCATCTCAAAGCTGTACACAGCCAATTTGAAGATTGTTGTAACGCAGGAGAATGTGCTACGTTGAACACTGGTTTCGCCTCAACTGGAATAGTAGGGTCCAGACTGGGCACTGTACTTTTAAGAAGAATTTGAAGGTTTTGGAACAGGTGCAGCAATTGACAAGAATGGTTCCATGAAGGAAAGACTCCAGTTAAGTGGATGGATTGCAGAAGCTGGGGTTGTTTTCTCCAAAGAGAAGGTTGAGAAGGGTTTCGATGGCGGTGCTCAAAGCCGTTGAGTTTAGACGGTGTAGGTAAGAAAGAATTTGTTTACATTGGTGGAATGGTTGAAAACCAGAGGACTCCGATTTTGGGTAGTTGGCAAAAGAACCAATGGTGGCGGGAGGGAAAAGCTTTATGCAGTGAGTGGTTAGGATCTGGAATACACTCAGAGGAGCAGGGGAGGATGAGCCATTGTCTATCGCAGACTTGAATAACATATTCAGATTCTTGAACTCTAGGATCGTCAAAGACTATGGGGAACAGTGGAGTTGAGGCCATGATTCGATAGAATCATAGAGTCACTACAGTGCAGAAGGCGGCCATTCAGCCCACCAATTCTGCTCCGACCCTCCGAAAGAACAATTTATCCAGGTCAATTCCCCCAGCCCTATCTCCAGAACCTCAGCTACACATCTTTGGACATTAAGGGAAAATCTTAGCATAGCCAGTCCACCTGACCTGCACATCTTTGGACTGTGGAGGAGACCAGGGTACCAGGAGGAAACCCACGCATACACTGGGAGAACTTGCAAACTCCACACAGATAGTCACCCAAGGCTGGAATTGAACTTGGGACCCTGGAGTTGTGAGGCAGCAGTGCTAACCACTGTTCCACCAATCCGCTATGATCTTATTGGTTCACGGGATCATTTAAAAAAAATTATTTATGGGATGTGGCCATCGTTGGGTGGGCCAACATTTATTACCCGGCCCTAATTGCCCTTGAACTGAACTGAACATTTAAGAGCCAACCACATTGCTGTGGATCTGGAGTCACGGATCAGGTCTGGACATTAGTGAATCTGATGGGTTTTTATTCCAGTCGACAATGATTTCATGGTCATCATTAGAATTCAATTAAATTTGTATCCGACCACGCTCCACATTACATGGACATGAGGCTGGAGACGGGTAGGGCCCAATACTCCACATGGAGGTTGGACATTGCCCTTCTAGCAGACAAGGCCTTCAACGAAAAGATATCACAGGCCATAGCAGAGTACACAGAGAACAACCAAAACGGGGAGGTTTCACCCTCCACATTCTGGGAAGCGCTAAAGGCCGTAGGAAGAGAGGACATTATCGCTTTCAAAGCTCGAAGAGATGGGCGGCTAGGCAGCAGCTCGTCGACTCCATACTGGAGGTAGTCCGTAAATACTCCAAGGCCCCGACCGTAGAGCTCCTGGCAGAGAGCAAAGAGCTACAAAGGAACGTTGATCTGCTCTCCACCAGGAAAGCAGTGCACCAACTCCGCCAGGCATGTGGGACCCTATACGAACACGGAGACAAAGCCAGCTGCCTGTTGGCACACCAGCTGAGAAAGCAGGCAGCCACCAGAGAAATTGCACAAATCAGGGATACCAGAGACACGTTAGTAACAGAATCGGAAAAGATTAATAAAACTTTCAAGGCCTTCTACCAAGGCTGTACACCTCAGAGTCCCCAATGGGGGAGTCTGGGATGAAACGGTTCCTTGATGGACTGGACATACTAATCATGGGGGAGGGCAGAAAACGGGGCCTGGAAGCATCACTAGCACTGGGAGAGACCATGGACAGCATTAGCTCCATGCTGGCGGGGAAGGTGCCGGGACCAGATGGGTTCCCGGCGGACTTCTGCAAAATATTTGCGACATCTGCGGGAGATGTTCACCGACTCGCTAGCGAGGGGCACACTGTCACCTACGCTAGCACAGGCCTCAATCTTGCTGATACCTAAGAAAGATAAAGACCCAACGGAATGTTGGTCATATAGACCCATCTCACTGCTGAACGCAGATGCCAAAATACAGGCCAAAATCCTAGCCAAAAGGCTAGAAGACTGCGTACCAGAAGTGGTCGCAGAGGACCAGACGGGTTTTGTCGAAGGTAGGCAGCTAACCTTGAACATCAGGCGGCCTGGTAAACGTGATATTGACCCTCATCCGGGGAGAAAACACCTGAGGTGATGGTCTCCCTGGACACATAAAAGGCCTTCGACAGGGTTGAATGGAAATACCTCATAGAGGTACTGGAGCGGTTAGGACTTGGAACAGGGTTCACCTCCTGGGTAAAACTCTTATACAACGCCCCCATGGTGAGCATACAGACCAACAACACCAACTCCCGATACTTCCAGCTGCACAGGGGCACCAGACAAGGATGCCCACTGTCCCCGCTGCTGTTTGCTCTAGCGATCGAACCATTAGCAATTGCTCTCAGAGGAGCAAAAAGCTGGAGGGGGATCCAAAGGGGAGGCAGAGAGCACAGAGTCTCACTCTGTGCGGATGACCTGCTTCTCTACATTTCGGACCCACAAAGCAGCATGGACGGAATCATCGCGCTCCTGAAAGAGTTTGGCGCCTTTGCGGGCTACACACTCAACATGAGCAAAAGCGAGATCTTCCCAGTACACCACAAGGAGGGGGGCAGCACTAACGGGACTGCCGTTTAAACAAGCCCGACACAAATTCCGCTACCTGGGGATCCAAATAGCCCATGACTAGAAAGGGATCCACAAATGGAACCTCACCAGTCTGACAGAGGAAGTAAAACATTACCTGCAAAGATGGAACACACTCCCACTCTCCCTTGCGGTGAGAGTCCAGGCGATCAAAACGAACGTGCTGCCCAGGTACATCTTCGTATTCAGATCCATCCCGATCTACATCTGCAAGGCCTTTTCCAAAGCACTGGACAAACTAATCATGGCATTCGTGTGTGGGGAGTGGGGGGGGGGGGGGGGGGGATAATAATGCTAGGGTACCAACGAAGGTCCTACAAAAGACAAAATCCAGGGGGGCTATCCCTCCCAAACCTACAATTCCACCACTGGGCGGCGACGGCCGAGCGGATAAGGGGATAGATCAAGGAGCCAGAAGCCGAGTGGGTGTGCGCGGAGGAGGGCTCCTGCAAGGGGACTTCCCTCCGGGGCCTCGCCACGGCGGCACTCCCATCCCCACCCAAAAAACATTCCAGCAGCCCGGTGGTGGTAGCCACCCTCCAATCCTGGAACCAACTGCGGCAGCAATTTGGCCTGACCAAAATGTCGGACAAAGCTCCCATCTGCAACAACCATAGGTTCACACCAGCACTGACAGAGGGACACTGACAGTCAGGGACCTATCCATGGACGGCAGGATCGCAACAATGGACAAACTGACAGAGAAATTCCAGCTAGCCAGGTGGAACGAGCTAGGGTACCTGCAACTCAAAAACTTCCTACGAAAGGAGACAAGGACATATCCACAATCACCATGACAGACATTACTGGAAGAATTACTGGACGCAGGCATCCTAGATAAAGGGAACTGTAGCGACATGTATGATCAACTAGTAGAAAGGGCCGACCCTGGACGCAACAAGAAAGAAATGGGAGCAGGACCTGGGGATTGAAATACCCACGCCCATGTTCTGGTCTTGCCCCAGACTAGCTGGGTACTGGACAGCCTTCTTCGAGGCAATGTCCAAAGTGGTGGGGGTGAGGGTGGAGCCATGCCCGAAAGTGGTGGTCTTTGGGGCATCAGACCAGCCAGATCTATTCCTGGGGAGGAGGGCGGACGCCCTTGCATTTGCCTCCCTGATCGCCCGCCGTAGAATCCTATTCAGCTGGCGGTCAGCAGCACCACCCAAAGCTGCAGACTGGCTGTCCGACCTCTCAGAATCTCTCCAAATGGAGAAAATCAAATTCGCCACCTGAGGGTCAGACGACGGCTTCCACAGAATGTGGGAGCCATTCACCCAATTGTTCCGGGACCTGTGTGGCCAACGAACAAGCAGAAGAATAGCCAGGTAGCCAAGAATCAGGGGAAAGTAGCCGAGGGAGGGATAGACCGGAGGGGGGGATAGCAGCTAAACCCAAGAAAAAATAAAGGCGAACCAAAGGGGAAGGGGAGGGTGGGAGGGTGTGGAAGAGGGAGGAGACAGGGAACACTAGAGGGGAACCAGTGAGGTGGGGGGGGGGGGAGGCAAGGGAATGACAGCCGGAAGGAGGGCATGGGAAAGAATAACAAACTTGGCATCTACAGGAGCAGAGAACAAGGAAAATTCGGCCGAAAGACAAAAAAAAAATGGCCGAGTGGGGGGGGGGGGATCGCAAGACAGCAGCGAAAACCGTCCGGGAGAAGCAAGCGACAACACCAACACCACATCCATTCACGTATTACCCTCTGTAATTGTTCAGTATTTGTTTCCCCGGCGCACAAATGTATATGTACGCCACGGTAAATATACTTTATTCAAAAACAATATATTTTTTTTTAAATAATTCAATTGAATTTAAATGTCACCGTCTGCCATGGTGGGCTCGGAACTCTGCCCCCCTGAGCTCATCCTGCGTGTCGGGATCACTAGTCCAATGACAGTATCATTACCTCCTCACCCCTCCCCACATGGCCTACTGCTTGTCCTGTTCCGCAGTCTGACAGTGCAGTGGAGACAGATACAATCAGGGCTTTCAAGTAGATATTGAATAAGTCTCTGAAAATAGAGCTTTTGTGGGGTTGCAGGAAAAGGCCAGGAGAATGGAGCTACCTGTTAAGCTCTCACCCAGCCCAGTATGGACTCGACAGGCCGAATAGCCTCTTCTCTGATGTAAGCATTCCATGATTCTAAAACGCAGCCGATAATTTTCACACAGCAAAATTCCACAAATATCATTGTGACTAGATAATCTGATTCCACAAATAACCTGAGGGATACATGTTGGCTTGGGACACCAGGGTTCTGGCCGTCTTTAAAAGGGAGGCACTCCTCCCTCAGTACTGCACTGGAATGTCAGGATGGACCATACGCTGGAATTGGCCTTCAACATGTAACTCTGAGGTAGAAGTGCTATCTACTGAGCTATGGCTGAAATAATATGCGGAATAATGGACAGTGATTGTCGGTAGATGCTATTCCACTTTGAAAAAATCCATCTTGGTCAAATCCTCTTAATTGAGTCTGTACCGACCCTCTGAGAGAGCAGACCTAAGCCCACACCCTGCTCTATCCCTGGAACCCCACTGAACCTGCACATTTTTGGACACTAGAGGGCAATCTTTTTAGCATGGCCAATCCACCTAGCCTGCATATCTTTGGACTGTGGGAGGAAACCGGAGCACCCGGAGGAAACTCATGCAGACACGGGGGAGAACATGCAAACTCCACACAGTCACTCAAGCCAGGAATTGAACCCGGGTTCCCTGCGCTGTAAGATAGCAGTGCTAACCACTGTGCCGCCATGCGGTGTGATCTGTCCTTTGTTATATTACTCTCTGTCCAGTAAATAATACACATTGCCTTCATTAACTGCATTGTGTAGATTACTTGTTGGGTCAGTCCAACCTCACCAGTTGCAAACCCGCAGGAAAACTGGTGGTTAGAGGAGGACGGGCTGGGGCAGAGGGAATTTAATGTGGTCAATCTTCCTAAGCTGCACATCTTTTGGGTTTGTGGGGTGAGACTTACGCAGACATGGGTAGAATGCGCAAACTCCACATGGATAATGACTTGGAGCCAGGATCGAACCTGGGTCCACGATGCCATGAGGCAGCAGGGCTAACCACTGCGCCACCCTGTCGCCCAGGGCTAGGGGAGATATGACATAGCAGTGGGAGTCAGATGACATTGGGATTGAAGAGCGCTGGGACTTTAAGCAGGCGAACGATGATAGTATAGGCCAGGGGTGGGCAAACTATGGCCCGAGGGCCGCATGCGGCCTGCCAAAGGTCTTTATGCGGCCCACCAAGATCAAGTCATAAAAAAATATATATATTTTTAAAAAAATTTTTTTTTTTTTTTTAATTTTTAATTTTTTTTTTATAAGGTTAATGGGGGGGGGCTGTTGGGTTACTGGTATAGGGTGGATACGTTGACTTGAGTAGGGTGATCATTGCTCGGCACAACATCGAGGGCCGAAGGGCCTGTTCTGTGCTGTACTGTTCTATTTTCTATATGAGGCGCCCAGAATCATAACCGGGTGAAGCGCCATTTTTGAAAAGTAGAGAAAAAGAGGGCTAAAGGCAGGATGCCGCCGGGGGAAGCGCTGAGGTATATGCCGCACGCTAATTGGTTACAACCGGGACTATTAATTAATATACTATGCGGCCCTTTAAAATTGTGAATTTCTGAATGTGGCCCTTGCACGGAAAAGTTTGCCCACCCCTGGTATAGGCAATGGTGACTGAGCAGTACCCGAGCATTCAGCGCCGGCCCTAGGGTTGCTGGCGCCCCGGGCAAGCTGAACGTCGGCGCCCGAGGGGGGGGGGGCCAAGGGGGCGGGGGGGGGCCGAGGGGGCGGGGGGGGGGGGGCCGAGGGGGCGGGGGGGGGGGCCGAGGGGGCGGGGCCGAGGGGGCGGGGCCAAGGGGGGGCGGGGGGGGGCCAGGGGGGGGCGGACGGACCCGAGGGGGGGGGCGGGCGGACCCGAGGGGGGGGCGGGGGGTGGGCGGGGGGAGCGGACCGAGCAGGGGGGCGGACCGAGGGGGCGGACCGGGGGGGGGGGGCGACCTGGGGGAGGGCGGCCACCGCGCATGCGCTGGTTGGCACCGGCCCAACTGCGCATGCGCGGGACCCGAGTCTGACGCCCCCTAGCACATGGCGCCCCGGGCGACTGCCCGAGTTGCCGGTGCCTTGAGCCGGCCCTGCGAGCATTCTAACTAGCTGTTAACTACCTTTTTGTAAGGGCAAAGAAGAGTTCGCACAGAGTTGGTTGAAATAAAACTTACTTTATTTTACAATTACTATTACATATCTTCTCTAGTCTGTGCCTTACTGGCCATCTCTATTTATATGAAGCCAAGGATTGTTACGGATCCCCGCCCCCTTATCGGGGAGCTCGTATTCTGCAGGATCCACGGGTCATTGATCATTCCTATCCTGTAAAACCCGTGTGGGTCACAACACTACCTTTTGGGGAAAATTCCTGTATCAACCTGTACTCAGCAGTTGGTGCTGAGCAGCTTGGAGAATGGGGCCTTTTCTAAGCGGTTGTGTGTTTTGAATAAGGCGTCCTCCATGGGTGGAGGAGGGTTTGAGATTGCAACCTTGAGATTTGAGGCTCCTGTTAAGTGTTCACTGGTTCATTGATCACCTTTTCTATACAAATGTCGATATACTGTTTAAACTATATGATATGAAGACTGCTGATATCTGGTGTCAGCTGTCCTATTCCTGAGATCGACACAGTACAGTAGTACAATACTGAGTGAGTGCTGCACTGTTGAAAGCTTTCACCTGACATTAAACTGAATGTCTCCCCCCCCCCCCCCCCCCCCCCCCCACCTCCCCCACCTCCCGCGGATGTGAAGAAGATCCAACAGCACTATTGTGAAGAAGAGAATGGAAATTTTGTCCAGGCCAATATTTATCCCTCTGCCAACGGCTCTTAAAGATTATTTGGTCATTATCACATTGCAGTTTGTGGGAGTTTGCTGTGCACAAGCTAATTGCTTATTTTTTACCAAAGCCATTACATTTCCAGAGTACATTGGCTGTGAAATGTTTTGGTCAGGAAAGGCCCTATGTACACGCAAGTCTGTGGCCTTTGTAGTTAAAACGCAAAGTGAAAATGCTGGAAACACCCTGTATGACAGGTTGCATCTGTGGAAAGAGAAAAGGTAGGATTAAATGTTTCAGGTTACTGACCATTTAAACGTCATCGGTGTGAATGATCAACACTGAAATGCTCCCTGTTGCCCAGGCCTATTAGGTACCGCTTTGACAAGTTGGTAATCAGTTTGTCAACATAAGCTACTCTTGATTATTGCCACGGCAACTGTTACATAATCTCATGAACGGTAATATGTTTACACAGCCAGCTGAATTTAAGAAATCGGTTTGCTGAATGCTAATAGTAGGCATTTATCGCTACTTGCAGGTGTTTGAATAATAAGGTGTAGCAGCTTGGGAATAATAAAGCCAAATTTTGGGTATTTTAAAAATTGTTTGAAAAGTGCCTCCGTATTGCCTTGGGACCCCCAGCCTAGGATTTCCTTTCTTTCTTTCTTTGTTTATTGGTGGGATGTGGACCCCATTGGCAAAGCCAACATTTGCCACCTATTCCTAATTTACCCCTGAGGAAGGGGCGGTGAACCGCCTTCTTAAACTCCCTGTTCCAGGATTTTAAGCGAGTGATGATGAGGGAATGACGATTATAGTTCCAAGTCAGGATGGGGGGGGGGGGGGAGCGCGGAGGTGATGTTCTCCTGCCTGTATTCCTAGTCTTGTACTTTTAGATTGTGGAGAGGTTGCTGTCGCCGAAGCCTAGGTGAGTTGTTGCAGGGTGTGTTGTAGCTGGTAAGAGCACATGAGGATTTACCAAGTGTGGATTAGTTGGAGGTGTTCCACCTCAGCTGCCTTTTAGATCCGTTTTCATATCCAAAGTATCAGGATCGCAGTGACCTCTACCATTCAGGCTTGAGCTCCCTGCCGTTTGCGCTGCTACATCTGACTAACACATTCACAGACACACTCAAGAGGGCCATAAAAATCTGAGCCTGCAGATCAATCACCAGGAAAAGGAACTGGATGAACCCGTGCAAATGCCAGAAGCTGGATTACAGAGGTAGGCCCTTTGGAATAAATGCTGAAATAAGGCCCAGGTACAAGAAGCCCTAATTGTTTGGGATATCTTGGGACAGGAATCTTGAGATCGAACCTCGCAGCACAGGAGGAGGACACTCAGCCCCATGCTCTGCGAAAGCGCTAACCAATTTGTCACACTCCGGCTCCTCCCCCACCATCCTGTCAATTTTCACTCTTTAAATATACATTCAAGTTTACTGTTGAATAATAGTTTTCTTGTGTTTGCTGGATAAGTATTGTAGGGGGCCACACTGTTAGGTGGTGGCTTGTGTCATGGATGTTGCTGCTGAATGATTGCAGCCTCAAATCTTTGTCATCGCTAGTTCACGCCTGGCTGGATGCCTTAAAGGGGCATTGACCTGAAACCGGCAACTGACATTGGTTGGAAAACAAGTGTGTAGCTCTTCAGCAGCTGAACTGTCGTAAACAGTAAGCCAATCAGATGTAAGTAGCTGGCAGGATTTAATGTCAGCCCACGAGAATTCTCCAACGTCTTCCTACTCTGAGCACAAAGGGAGGAGAAAGAAAGAAAGAGGTGTCATAATATACACCAGTATATCATGGTGCAGGCACACACTGATGGACACACACACAGGGACCAATCAACATGTACAAACACCGCAGCCAATCACCAGTTAGAATACACACTCTATAAAGGCAGAGGGCACCACGGTTCCCGCTCATTCTGGGTGCTGCCTCTCAGTGTAACAAGAACTCGCCCAGCCCAGCACAGACTCTCACCATGTGCTGAGAGAATCAACAAGTTCGGACAAGGCTCTAGTTTAAGTTAACATCATTTAGAGTCAGACCCACAGTCATCGTGTGTTAGTTAGTTAGAAGTAGTTAATAAAATTAGAACATAGAACATAGAACAGTACAGCACAGAACAGGCCCTTCGGCCCTCGATGTTGTGCCGAGCAATGATCACCCTACTCAAACCCACGTATCCACCCTATACCCGTAACCCAACACCCCCCCCCCCCCCCCAAACCTTACTTTTTAGGACACTAAGGGCAATTTAGCATGGCCAATCCACCTAACCCGCACATCTTTGGACTGTGGGAGGAAACCGGAGCACCCGGAGGAAACCCACGCACACGGGGAGGACGTGCAGACTTCGCACAGACAGTGACCCAGCCGGGAATCGAACCTGGGACCCTGGAGCTGTGAAGCATTTATGCTAACCACCATGCTACCGTGCTGCCCAATTGAGTTGAACCTTCATCAGTGTTGGAAGTGTCTGTTCATCTCTCAAGTCTACACTAGCCAACACTTAAAGAGGGCCATTTGAGCCAAAACACTGGTCTCTGTCAGGGCTTTTGGAGTGTGATGGCATTCTTTTGTATCAATTTTGTTGCCGTCTTTTGTTTGTACAGAGCCACACCGGTTCGATTTTGATTATTTACTTTTTTTATTTGTTCTTGGGACGTGGGTGTCGCAGGCTGGTCCAGCATTTATTGCTCATCCCTAGTTGCCACTCGAAGCGGCAATTAAGAGTCAACCACATTACTATGGGTCTGGAGTCACATGTAGGCCAGACCGGGTAAGGACGGCAGATTTCCTTCCCTAAAGGACATTAGTGAACAGATGGTTATTTTTAACAATGATCGACGATGGTTTCATGGTCATCATTAGAATTTTAATTCCAGATTTTTATTTCAATCTATTTCATTCAAATTTCACTATCTGCAGTGGCGGGATTTGAACCCGGGTCCCCAGAACATTACTCTGGGTCTCTGGTTTGCTAAGTACCACTACACCACCACCTCCCCAAACCCTTGAAAAAGCTGTCCCACTGGTGAGCAATGCTCAGAAATCCATTAGTTTATTTTACTTTGTGTTTCATAATGTACCACGCCCACTAAGTGTAATTAATTCTTTGGTCTTTTCTTTAAATAGAATTGCACGAAACCATCTGTCTTTTTCATATGTCAGTCATAAATGTCATTCTTGATGTGGGTTTAATGCCGCCTGCTCTGAAATTTGAGCTAGACTCACTGTTGTAAATTTAACAGTAACCATGGTTATGGAGCTTCCGACCTTGTGTGGAAAGGTGGATCCTTAGGAAGTAAGATACCATTACTTTGAAATTCCATCTGCACAGAATATAACTAATAACCTAAATATTCGAACACATCTTGGTCCACTTAAAGCTGCTCTGGCTGTAGTGTGGCGACTAGGGGATTTTTTGCAGTAACTTCATTGCAGTGTTTATGTAAGCCTACTTGTGACAATAATAAAGTAAAGGTAAAGATTTAGGATCATAGGAAATAGGAGTAGGCCAAATGGCCCATTGAGCCTTCTTCCGCTATTCAATAAGATCATGGCTAATCAACTCCACTTTCAAGCCTGATTCTACTATCCCTAGGTTCTCTCCGTGCCTATCGATCCAGTCTTGCATATAATCAATGACTGAGTATCCAAAGACCTCTGGGTTAGAGAATTCCAAAGATTTACAACCCCGAGTGAAGAGATTTCTCCCCATTGTCCCACAAAATGACTGACCACATATCCTGAAACTATATTATCCCCTATTCTCGACTTTCGAGTCCGGTGAAGCGGCTCTTCAAATCTATCCTGTCAAGCCCTCTTTAAAAACTTTATACATTTCGATTGAGATCACCTCTTCGTCTTCTAAACTTAATTATAGATCCATTGTACACCTAACTCTTCTCCAAAGGATAGAAACCAATCTAATGAATCTTCATTGTATCCCATCCAAGTATATCCATCCTTGAATCAGGATGGTACATAGTATTTCAGATATGGTCTCACCAAAGCCATATATAATTGCTACAAGACATCCTTCCTCCAGTTCCCTTGCAATTGAAGCTTGTGTGCAGTTTGCCTTCCTTGCTATACGTGCTTATAACTTCTGATTTGTGTGCGAGGACCCCAAATCTCTCTGCAGAGCAGGATGTACTAGTCTCTTGTCATTTTTAATAATATTCTACTTTTTTTCGACGACGCTTTTACATGGGTTCAATTTTAATTCCTGTTTCTCGGAGAAGTACAGTACTGAACACAATTGATTACACAAATTAAGTCCTCGTGTCAGTTGGCCAGCTTGAGGTTGTTTCACAAGCTTTAAATAATTTTTCTTTCGGATCATTTGTTAAAACTTCCTTGATTGCAAACGTGATTGGCGACTTGGAACTATTTTACTGTAATTGTGTAAAATTGGCCCAACATTGTTTCTGTGAGGAACCGTTGATTGAGGCTTCCTCTTTAACAACGGTCTTTGTGCTCGGATGTGGTTTATATTGGCTGTTTCCAGTGGTTTTTAATCTTGATGCCATCTGTGTCATGTTTTCCTCCGACAATGGGGGGATTTTAAAGGGAGATGGATTACCTGCGTATGCCTCTCCCTGCCCCCAGCCCCCCACTGAACTGAAAGGTCAGCTGGTATTGCACCAGCCAGAAAACTGGCTTTCCCACCCCATGCATGGGGTTGTCTTAACAGGATCAGAGTGGACTTCCTTACCTCTGATTAGCTGGTCGCTCTGTAGTTCCAGGGGAGCAGTGGCCTTTTCTGGGACTACAATCGCCCAGAGGAAGGAGTGCCGATGTCTCATGGACTTTCAGATCAGTCCGGAGAATTTGGGTGGATACAGCAAGGCCAGTGAAGTGGGGGGGGGTGGGGCATTCAGGTTCGAGAAGCTGTGGGGGAGAGGGAGGGAACAGTGAGGGTACCACCAGGGGGGCACAGGGACCCCTCCCCACCTCCTGCCTACTAGCCTCCTTGCATCTGCTGGTCTGTTCGCCATTCCCTGCCTTTGCCCACAGACTGAAACAGGTTAGGGGTACATGGAAAAGTGGCACCCCTTTTTTTCTAAACATGCTCTCCTACCTTCATATACACATCAGCATGGGGTCATAACATTCACACCCTTGTTTCCTTCTTCTGGTTAATCCCATTACATTTGTGTCTTTTCTTTCTGTGTTAGTAACTTACCTATAGTACGTTAAATCCTTGACACTGACGACGTTTTGTCAGTTGTCGGGTGACATTGCATTAGCCTCTAGTTTTCTTTAGTTGTTCCATTGTGCTGCCTCTCGTGCTGCAGCAGCAGATATAGCAGCCTGGAAATTTCCTTTGAATTACTATCTAATTTGGCTTCCTTGGGGGACAAGAGCCTTACAAGTGCACCTTCATTCTCCTTCCAAAAGTAAAATGGTTACTTCCCCTTTAGCATCCAGCACAAACTTATTCTGTCACACATTTGAATGGGATACAATGGGCATGACTCTCCTCAACCCTGTTTCCTCCTCCGATAATACTGAGCTGCTGCAAAATATACCTACGTGGATATCGCACTGAGGAGACTATTGCTTGCGCTGCAACTGAAGGTGTATTTTTAGAACCGTATTTTTAGGGTTGGGTTAAGACATTAGATATTCCTTTTACTCAGCACCCTGCAGCGTGCTCAAGATTTCTTAATGGGTGCACAAAGCACAAAAGAGGCCATTTGGCCTTTCATGTCTGTACTGGCCCTCTGAAGGGGCAATTGGCCTCGTGCCTCTTCCCCCTGGACCCGCAAATCTTTCCTTTTCGAGTAACGATCCAATTCCCTTTTGAAAGCCTCGGTTGACCCTACCTCTACCACATTCTCGGGAAGAGGGTTCCAGAGTCTAGTCACTTGGTGCATTGAAAAGTCTTTCTTCATGTCAACATTGCTGCTTTTGTCAATTCATTGTAGAGTCTAAGATAGAGGCACTTGTAAAGTGTGGCATCAATGAAGATATCTCTATTACACAGAGACATTTACTCACCAAGATTCAGACACTGGCTAGGTTTTCGTAAGCATTGGAAATTAGAGGAAGAGGAGAACGCTTGTAATAACCCAGAACTTGAAATAAATAGTTTGATTCGCCAAATAAAGATACTTCACTCTTGCCTGTGCTCAGCCCCACAGCCCCTTTCTTTCACAAACCCTCAGTTTTCCAGACCTCTGAAAAAGGCACTTCATGTCACTGGAGGAAGAGATACTATAACATTTTTATTCTTTCACAGGCTGTGAGCATCATTGAAAAGGCCAACATTTATTGGCCATCTTGAATTGCCCTGAAGTCAGTTGGTGGTGAACCAACTTCTTGACCATTGCAGTTCATCTGGTGTAGGTACACCCACAGTGCTGTTGGGAAGGGAACTCGTATGGCTGGCAAGAGTCTTGCAAGAAAATTGTGGTGGCTTTACAAGCTGCCAATTTGAGGATATTCCAAACCACTATTTCCTCCTACAAGCTTCAGCAGTTCCACCTTGTTCAAGCAAAATTGTGCACATATATAAGGATTGCTGTTAAGATTTTATATTTACTGATCAGGGGCAGGGGATTTAGGGGGCAGCACGGTAGCATGGTGGTTAGCATAAATGCTTCACAGCTCCAGGGTCCCAGGTTCGATTCCCGGCTGGGTCACTGTCTGTGCGGAGTCTGCACGTCCTCCCCGTGTGTGCGTGGGTTTCCTCCGTGTACTCCGGTTTCCTCCCACAGTCCAAAGATGTGCGGGTTAGGTGGATTGGCCATGCTAAATTGCCCGTAGTGTCCTAATAGTAAGGTTGAGGGGGGGGGGGGGGGGGGGGGGGGAGTTGTTGGGTTGCGGGTCTTGGGTGGATGCGTGGGTTTGAGAGGGGTGATCATTGCTCGGCGCAGCGTCGAGGGCCGAAGGGCCTGTTCTGTGCTGTACTGTTCTATGTTCTATGATCAATGAGTTTGAGACAATCTATCAAATGGTTATAATAGTGTTGGATGCATAGAGATAATACTGGCTGTTGGCAGGGTGTTTTGTGCGAAGGGAGAAGGGTAGCCAGGCATTGAATGGGTATATAGAGACTACACTGGATGGGTATATAGAGACTACACTATCAGATCCAGGTTTTTATTTCAGTGGTATGTCACTGTTATTAGTGTCAGGAGTAGTTGATGGTGCAGAGCCAGGGAAATAAAATAGTGAAAGAGTGCAAATGAGAGCGGAGTTTGTTTTGGAGCTCCTGAGGTTTAATTTTATTGCTTATAGTTTGTATGGTCTATAATTCTGATTTATGGTTGATGAGGGCTACATTATGTAATAAAGAGGACCAGGAAAGAAGGGTCCGACAATAAATAATGTTATTGGATTTTTAAGTATCTTCACAGAGGTTTAATTTAAAGGGGTAAGTTATGGCAGGAGAACTCAAAATCACAGTGTGTTCTTCCTGCTCTATGTGGGCAGCACAGTAGCACAAGTGATTAGCATTGTAGTTTCACAGCATCAGGGTCCCAGGTTCGATTCCCTGCTGGGTCACCATCTGTGCGGAGTCTGCACGTTCTCCCCGTGTCTGCGTGGGTTTCCTCCCGGGTGCTCCGGTTTCCTCCCACAGTCCAAAGACGTGCAGGTTAGGTGGATTGGCCATGACAAATTGCCCTCAGGAGGGATTAAGGGTTACGGGGATAGGGTGGAAGTGAGGGCTTAAGTGGGTCGGTGCAGACTCGATGGGCTGAATGGCCTCCTTCTGCACTGTATGTTCCATGTTCTATATCCAGTGCCAGGGGCCAGGAAGTGTCTCCAGCTGCAGCTCATGGAAGCCCAGGTTTCGGAGTTTGAGCGGTGATCGGGGACACTGTGGAGCATCCATGAGGGGGAAAGAATATTGTGGATAGCACGTATAGAGAGGTGGTCACACTGACTAGGCAGGCAGTGCAGGAATCTCCTGAGCCATTCCCCTGCAAAATGGATATGCCGCTTTGGATACTGTCGGGGGGAATGGCCTCTTGGAAAAGCAGAACGACCAAATTTGTTGCACTGTGGTTGGCTCTGCTGCACATTGGAGCACTAAATAGTGTGGAAATTCAATAGTTATGGGAGATTCTATAAGAGGAATACATAGACGTTTCTGTGGTGGTAAATGAGACTCCAGGATGGTAAGTTACCTGCCTGGTGCTAGGTTCAAGCATGTCTCAAAGCAGCTATAAGACATGCTGTGGTGGGGGTGGAGGGGGGGGGGGGGGGGCACGAACAGCCAGTTGGTGCGATCGTGGTATTCATTAGTACAAATAACATGGGTATAAAGAGGGATGAGGTCCTAAAAGCAGAATATAGAGGGTTGGAAAGAAAGCCCTCGAAAGGTAGTAATCTCAGGATTACTACCTGTACGATGGAGGGTTTCATATTCCTCGGATTGTTTCTGGGGGAGGTGAGACCAGTACAAACTGGCTGGGTTGCACCTGTCCAGGACTGGGTCTGATATCTTAGGCGAGGTATTTGCGAGAGTGATTGGGGCGGGTTTAAACTAAAATGTGAGGGAGTTGGTAACCTTTGTAAGGAGTGGGGAGGTGGTGGGGGGGGGGGGGGGGGGGGGGGGGGAGGAAACACAGACAAGAAAGAAAGACAAAAGAGGAATTAGAAAAGTGATAGAGAAATAAAGGACCAGAATCAAACAGGACCACAGTGAAATATAATGGGTCAAGGAATGTTAAAAAGACATTACTTGAAGATTTGTGCCTAGAGCGTTCGCAGTAAAGTGGATGAATTAATTGTGCTGATAGATGTAAAACTGGTATGATTCAGTCGGGATTATGGAGCCATGAGCAACCATAATATGGTAGAATTCTTCATCAAGGTGGGAGAGTGAAATAGTGATTCTGAGACTAGGGTCCTGAATCTAAATAAAGGAAACTACGCTGCAATGAGGCACAAGTTGCCGGTGATGGATTGGGGAATGTAACTTAAAGGGATGTAGGTGGATAGGCAATAGAAAATATTCAGAGTGCATGATTGAACTGCAATAATTGTTCATTCCAGTCTGGTGCAGGGATAGTATTAAATCCACGGAAGAGACATACAACTTGGCCAGAAAAAAACAGCAGACCTAAGGATTGGGAGCAGCCTAGAATTCAGCAAAGGAGGACAAAGGGATTGGTTAAGAAAGGGAAAAGAGAGTACGAAAGTAGAGTATAAGCTTGCGGGTAACAACAAGTAACAATTAAGAGAAAAAGATTGTGAAGACAAATGTAGGCCTCTTACAGTCAGAAACAGATAGATTTATCACGGGGAACAAAAACATTGCTGATCAACTAAGTAGATAATTTGGTTCTGTCTTCACAAAGCCCATCCCTAATTGCCAATTCTGACAAGCGCATTACCCACATTTCTGTGGATCTGGAGTCACTTGCAGTCACAGCCAGACCAGATGAAGGATAGTGGATTTCCTTCCCCAAAGGACACTAGTGAGCCAAGTGGGTCTGGCCATCCTTAGATTTTTGTTTTGAATAGCTATGTTGGGTCCCTGCATTACCCACTCAGTGGCAATACCTTTACACCAGCACCTCTCCTGTTTCATTTCTTGCTTGAAATGGAGATATGATGACTGAAATGAAAATGTCACTTTCCAGCTGGGGCTAAATGATGCCACAATGAAGGTTCAGTAGATTTTCTTTGCATCTAAGGGGTGGGGGGGGGGATTCTTTTTCGTGATCCAGCTTTAAACCTCATATAGAGGTGCAAAGAACGTCTCATTACCATTATTTCATAGAATTTACAGTGCAGAAGGAGGCCATTCGGCCCATCGAGTCTGCACCGGCTCTTGCAAAGAGCACCCTACTCAAGCCCACACCTCCATCCTATCCCCACAACCCAGTAACCCCACTCAACACTCAGGGCAATTTTAGACACTAAGGGCAATTTATCAGTGCCAATCCACCTAACCTGCACATCTTTGGACTGTGGGAGGAAACCGGAGCACCCGGAGGAAACCCACGCAGACACGGGGAGGACGTGCAGACTCCGCACAGACAGTGACCCAAGCCGGGAATCGAACCTGGGACCCTGGAGCTGTGAAGCAATTGTGCTAACCACTATGCTACCGTGCTGTCCCAGTGTGATTATGGGATCAATGAATTTGTGAGAAGCCCTTGTGTATTCATCGTATTCCCATTATCTGTCATTATGGGACCTGATATTGCCGTGTGCCATGCTTTTATCAGAATGAGTCCTTGGAATTTGTAGCAATTCTCCATGTGTGAAATGCTAATGGTCCAATGTGGAAATCTACAGCGTGCTTATTGTACTTCTGTTTCACAGGGACTGGTGATACCGTGGCAGTAATGATTGGCAACATCAAAGGCAGTGAGATTTTGGCACTGGTGAAGGACGGCATTTCCGTTTCCATGGTGATTGAAGTTGGGAAGCAGCACGGACCGTGGATGAGCCAGTACTCCATTTTCTTTGTCTCGATTTCCTTTTTTGTCGTCACTGCAGCCACGGTGGGATATTTCATCTTCTACTCTGCAAGGAGATTACGGATTGCCAGGGCTCAGACTAGAAAACAGGTATGTGATTCAGTTCTGTACCTGTGAGCATTGGCACACGCTGCTGGGCAAGCCTCCATCTAGCTACTGAATCAATGAAGATATCCTGTCCTATTTTATTGTTGGAAAGACACTTTTTAATCTCCTAAAGTATTTTGTGCGCTCACACTAAATCTCTCTCTACAATATCTTAACACCAAACCTTTATTTAAAAAGGGTTAGTAGTTCTATTCAATAGGCACTGATTATAAATGCTTATGGAATTACACCACTCACTGACATTTTGTCCTGGGTAAGAAGAGCAAGATGCCATTAAACAAGTGGCAAGGAAGTGAATTGCAAAGCTGTAATCTAATCAAAAAGGTTCACAAGCCTGAGCAAACTTAGAAAAGTTGCACCATTTATTTATACTTGTCTATTATAATTTTCGATATTTCACACACAGCAAGTGCAAAGTGTACTTGACAATTTTTGGAGTTACTTTGCAAAGCCATACCTTTTGAGTTGTGTATATGTTGGCATTCTCCTGTCGTGTCATTAGCAAATGCTGTGCCAAGGCTGGACAGGGGAGATGGTTGAAGTGAAGGCTGGACAGGAGAGGCAGGCTCATGGGGAAGGTTGGGGTGAATGTACGGGGAAAGAATGGAGAGGAGAATGGCCAGGGAAAAAGGTGGGGGGGGGGGGGGGGATCCAAATGGCTGAGCCAGGGGTGTAAATGCTGGGCACCTTGAGAGAGCACAGAGTTGGATACAGTATGGCGGCAGGTCGAGGGTGAGCGTCCAGTAGGTGAAGGTCTCATCGAGTGGATCACTGAGGGGGATAGTAGCTTGGATAGTAGGAGGGGGTAGGTTCAGGGATGGTGTGGGAACTGTAAGGGGTGTCAGCTCTGACGGGAGGAAAGGTATGTGGAGGTGTATTGTTAGAGGGTCCAGGGTAACTGGGAAGTTCAAGGGTGACCAGAGGGGAGAGGAATGGTGATATTGGGTGTGTCTAGGGCGATGGGAAGAAGTTGGTGGGTAGCGGGCAGAAGGTGCGGGAGAGAGTTTGAAAGGTGACACGCACCATTTTTCCAAACTAACCTTGACCTTGCAGTTAGTCAGTCACTAAGATCCCTCGAGGTGGGTTGTTGCGGGTGGGCGGAGTTCAAAGTCAGCAAGGATGGCTGAATAAAGGGACCCCATAATGATTATGAGGCAACTGGATGTCAAAGATGCTCACTTATGTTACCCACTCTGGTGAAGCCTTCATTGCAGCAAGTTTGCTCCGGACTCGGGAGTCACACAACGTGGAGATCCCCGCAGGTTCTGGAGCTGCTGTTTATTCTGAGTCGTTTGTCACCTGTTGATGTCTCCAAGAGGCCCGGCTGGTGGAGGGCAGCGAACTCTTGACCCAAAACTCCATCATCATGGATGAATAGTCATAGCTGACAAGGGATCATGTGTTGAATCTTGCTATGCTGCTAAGACAATGGTCAGAGTTTCAGAATAGTGGAGACAAGTGTAAAAATGTTCACCTCCAGCTTCTTGCACTAAGCTCTCATGACCCTGGTCAAAGAGCAACGTCTCCATATGCATTCATATAGAATCAGGAGGAACATCCATCTCTGGCCCCCCTGGATGTCCTTTACGTGAGTGGAGTGGGGATGCCTTGTCTATCCGGAGATCAGGTGAAGGGCCGACCACTGGCCTCTTGACTTTGAGATGGAGGGAAACCTGTAAAGGACATGCTCGCTTCATGTGTCGCTTCAATTTGTTCACCCATCCGCTGAGGTGTGAATGATGCAGGTTGCGGGCAATCCGGCCTTGGTGCCGGCTCTCATCCAGATGAGGAGGACCTGTCGAGGGTTGACACAGGGTCATGCCGTGCAAGGGCCTGAGCATTCGGATACTGTGAGGCCTCCATGAGGCAAACGTGAAGTACTGCAGCAGCAAACATTGGCCTAACCATGGGTGTATTGCTGTCGGTGCTCCTATCTAGAGGTTAGCAATGCCATAGGTACCCTTATGTCCCGGAATGTGGGTGCTAATATTTGTGAATTTCGTCAGTACAAGCTATGGCTGCAAGGACTCTGGAGGAGTCATGCCGAGCTCCTGGTCTGCAATGAATGAATGGCTGTCGGTGTCCTTTAACAATGATGCCACGACCAATGGGGTGATGGTGGAACTGACAATTTCCTGCCCACCTCACCACAGCATTTTCCAAGCTCCTTGCTGATAAATAATTGATGAGCTGGAAAGAGGAACATCGCACTTCTTCACCCGCCTTGCCGTCCAGCAGAGATCATGTAGACTTGTCCACCCCCCACCAGACTTCCAGTCTCCGAGAACAGAAAAATCTACCCGGTGTCTCTCTTTTTAACTGCCTTGTCTCAGAAGTCACACTGAGGATCTGGTCTGTGGTGTTGCGCCTAGAGTGCATCAGCTATGAAATAATTCCTTCGGCGAGGTTTCCCTTCAAAGACGAGCTTAAATATGTGATGACTTTGTGTTGGTGGGGTGGGTGAGAAGGGGGTTCAGTTTACATAGAGCAGTCAGCTGCAGTTTGTCTTGTTGTGACTTGTGCCACAGCAAGGGCTGATGAGGGAACAGCAGTGGACCACGACTGTGTTTGGCGAATATCAGGACATCCAAACTATTCAGATGTGGTAGCTGAGGGATATTTATAATGAACACCACCGCATGATCATACTGGATAACTTCAGGTTACACAGAAGTGGGTCCAAAATTCATTATTTCAAGTTATCAGTAGGAGACAAAAATGTATACATGTACTGTAGCAAAAGGACGCCAACACACAAAATTGCATGTAACCCGCACTTTGCCAGGAATTTTATTTACGTTCTTAAGTGTTCATTTTGTTAAAGGTTATTTATGCAACTTCTATTCCAGAGCAGCCTCGGTGCCTCTTTAATACAGTACCAGCAGCGAGGTTTGTAATGTAAACTGGGCACATATTTTGGCTACAACTTTTGTTTTAAGAGCAGAAAAGTATTCGTTCTTTGGCTCTAAGACAATGTGTGGAGGTGTCAGTAGTCATCCAGTAACTATCCCAAATATGTAGGCATAAGTTGATCAATCGATATTCATGCCACTAACATCAAACTATTGTGAAGAAAAAATCTCAGTTGTAGCCTTTCAAAAAAATCTCTGCTTCAGATGTATCTTGCCAAACAGCAGTATGGCATGCGGAATTTGTAAATATTTGCAGCATCTCAAACCAAAATAGTTAGCTTTGGAACACTAACACACTGTACCCGTTTTCAACCCCCCACCCCACTACCCCACCACCACCACACACCGCTCACCCAACCAGGGCAGACAAGCCTGTCACACTTGGGTGGCCCGCTGGTTTATAGTGCAATTCATTCATAAACTCCCTACAGTGTAAAAGGAAGCCATTCAGCCCATCAAGTCTACACTGACCTGTGGTATTATCATAACTATCAACATTACAAGGGTTAATGTAGTGCCGAGAGTAGTCACTAGAGGGATCTACAGATACAACTATTAATGCAGTGACGCTAGACCTTAGGGGAGGAGTATATGCAGGAGACAGCTGGTGAAGGTCCTAAGAGCAGATAGTGTGAGCAACGTTAGATGATAGTTTATGCCAGTAGTGAGATTAGCAGTAGATGAGTGTAGTTAGATTTTATTGATCAGTTCTGTATTCTTAAGGACTAAGTGTTGAATCCCAGTTTAGTAGTGTAAATAAAATCATAGCTTTATTTAAATAAACGCTATACTGTGATCTTTGTGGACACCACGCCAACCACCCAGCAATACGCAACACAAAGAACACCATACGAGTCTCTGAAAGAGCACCCTAACTAGGCCCACCCCCCACCTTATCCCTGTAACCCCACCTAACCTTTGGACAATAGAGGCAATATAGCACGGCCAATCCGCCTAACCGGCACAATCTTTGGACTGTGGGAGGAAACCAAAGCACCCGGAGGAAACCCACACAGACACGGGGAGAACGTGCAAACTCCACGCAGACAGTCTTCCAAGGCTGAAATTGAACCCGGATCCCTGGCGCTGTGAGGCAGCAGCGCTAACTACTGTGCCACCGTGCCGCCTTTATGAGATTGGGTAGGTGCATCTTTTTGGGCATTTGTAGTTTGAATATCGTGCATTACCTGACACGCTGGCCTCATTTTAAATGACTCTTGAAGTTGGTCATTCTGCCAACTATGCACTGCTGACATTTCCAAGTTCCAAGGTACTGCGATTGATTACAACCTGTTGGCTGGGCCTTTGTGCCATTGAGATCACTCACCATGATGTTTAGTTTATCAGTGGTTACTGTTGGAACTCTAAATCTCCCCCTTTTTATTCCTGCCCACTTTGGAACAACCAAAACTGTTTTGTTGTGTTTACAGGAGTGATTAAGTGTTCCCTACTTAGAGTGATTTAGCAAAGCAACTCACTGATGTGTTAAAAATTCAACTCGTCTGTTATATTGCCACAATCATTTCAATTTTAAATGGCTAAATCATTTCTTTTTTTTTTGACTGAACCTTTTAGGAAAAAAATGGGAAGATTTCAAATACTTTATGCTCTCGTTTCGCTAATCTGCAGGGGTGGTCCATTTATGCTCCAGGGGCTGATTTAGCTCACTGGGCTAAATCGCTGGCTTTTAAAGCAGACCAAGCAGGCCAGCAGCATGGTTTAATTCCCGTATCAGCCTCCCCGAACAGGAGCCGGAATGTGGCGACTAGGGGCTTTTCAAAGTAACTTCATTGAAGCCTACTTGTGACAATAAGCGATTTTCATTCTGGGGCTGTTTAGCTCACAGGGCTAAATCGCTGGCTTTGAAAGCAGACCAAGCAGGCCAGCAGCACGGTTCGATTCCCGTAACAGCCTCCCCGAACAGGTGCCGGAATGTGGCGACTAGGGGCTTTTCACAGTAACTTCATTTGAAGCCTACTCGTGACAATAAGCAATTTTCATTTCATTTCATTCACTTCTTCCTGGGCGAGGTGTGGTCTTGTCCACCGGTCAGAGAACCGGTACCGATGAAGAAACCCCCATCAGTTCCCTGGAGTGTCCTGTCTCAGCAGGTTATGGTAGATCTGGCAGTCCCTCACCTCAGCCTAGCTGGCCCGTTTCCCTGTTTCCCAACATTGCATTTTTAATGGTGAGGAGGCACTGAGCCTCATTAAATGCCAACCCACCTTCTTGGAACAGGTATTTGCAGCCCACTGTCCCATCTCCACTAAAACTGGAAGCAGATAGTTTGGGGTGGGGATTCGGACTTTCACCACCCCCAACACAAACGCACCTGTTTTGGTTTTTTTGGTGTTTAAAATACTCCAGATTGCAGTTTGCTGACAGTCGCAACTTTTGTTAAATAACCAAAATGCTCTGTTTGACATGATAGCAATTTTCCTGCTTCTCTCTCCCGGGTTGCAGCAAGATGTAGGGACATGAGGTGGAATCCATGCTGTAGCTGAGGTATAGATCAGCCAGGACTTAACTGAGTGGTGGGGGATATTTCACAAACATTCAGACCCTCCACCATCGACGCACAGTGGCAGCCGTGTGTACCATCTACAAGATACACTGCAGGAACTCACCAAAGTTCCTTAGACAGCATCTTCCAAACCTTCGACCACTATCATCTAGAAGGACAGGAGCAGCAGATACCTGGAAACCAGGTTCCCCTCCAAGTTGCTCACCTCCCTGACTTGGAAATATATCGCCGTTCCTTCGCCGTCGTTGGGACAAAATCCTGGAACTCCCTAACAGCACAGTGGGTGTACCTATGCCTGAAGGTTTGCAGAGGTTCAAGAAGGCAACTCACAACCACCTTCTGAAGGGCAACTAGGGATGGTCAATAAATGCTGGCCTAACCAGCGACACCCACATCGTATAAATTATATATTTTTTGTAAATTGGGGGGCGCGGTTGTTGAATGGCCTACTCCTATTCCTAATCAAGCAGTCCAGGGTTTTTAGTTTTGATGTTTGTAAGGAAGGTAAGAAGGTAGATCTCTTTCACCTGAATGAAACTCTGTTTCACATCTAATGCTTACTGGTTCAAATCTCAAACAACAAGATAGTTGAAATATGCGGTGGAGGCCAAAGTAGTCATTTAGCACATAGTAATTATGGTGACTAGCTGCCTTGTTCTTTTTTTCTCTCGGAAGAATAGCTCTTACTGAAGGTTTTGTTGTACTTGCGTTGCTTTATGAATGACTTTTTACATTTGAGTGAGGAAACATCCTGTGTTGAAACGTGAAATCTATTTTTCCAGCTTTTCTCCTGTTCGTTCATCTTCAACCACCAGGGCTTCGCATTCGATACACAAAGTGCCAACTTTTCTGTCACGTGGAGATTTGTTTTTCCGCTGCTGGAGGTGAGACAATCTCTTCCCAGGAGGAGTTTGCACAGCTGAGCAACCAAATCCATCACCGTTCCGACCGGGGGGGGGACTGCCACTTGTGCTCGTCTGTCACCACTGGGACAAAGATACTGCTGCCACAAGGGTGTTCAACAAGTGCTCCGCGCCTAGATCAGTGCAACGTTGCTTAAGAAAGTACCTGACTCGCATTCCCCGGGGGGCAGGGAAGGCTTGACAGTGTTGCGGTTTGGAGCCTTGGAAATCTGGCATGAAATAATTCCAGATTGGAATGTGTCTGGGTATTCTGCAGGTGGAATAGGACACCTTAGTGGAAGTGATGACACTGAATGCTGACTTGCTCACGAGGCTTTTGTGACATAATTTTCCAGGTCATTACACAGGAACATTCCTTGTGGAGATTTGCACTGTGGAAGGTTCCTATACGGCCAAAGCCCTTCACAGTCTCACCATGGACTGTCATATCCATCAGAACTCATCGTAAAGCTCTTGGGCTGGGATTTTACAGCCCTGTCATGTCAGCCCCCCTACCCCCTGGATGTGACAAGTCATTCAATTGTATGACTTTGGCCGGATCTGAAGATCCCATCAGCAGGAAAGGGAGGGAAATTCTGATCTTCCTTCTGGTCAGCTTGTCCATTTAACCTACACAGCATCTGCCCTCCTGCCCCGCTCAAGAGTTCATCTGCTCCTCAAAAGTGTTGTTCTGAATTGTTGAATATCTTTCTGCAGTCACCTGTACTGTAATTCCTCAGGTACCAGGCGTTTTGGGGGAATCCCTATCTCTCGAGCCCTCATCTCGTTCGCTACTCAATTCAACGCTGGGACTTTTTTCATTCAAGTGAAGGGCTGAGACACTAACTATGCAAGTAATTAGGGCGGCATGTGGCACCGTGCTTAGCACTGCTGCCTACGGCGCTGAGGACCCGGGTTTGAATTCCGGCCCTGGGTCACTGTCCGTGTGGAGTTTGCATGTTCTCCACGTGCTGGCGTGGGTTTCACCCCCAAAACCCAAAGATGTGCAGGGCAGGTGGATTGGCCACGCTAAATTGCCCCTTAATTGGAAAAAATAATTGTGCACTCCAAATTTTTTTAAAAAGCTATGCTCGTAATAAATCCAGGTCCCAGAATTGAAATAAGAAGCCATTCTCGGGGTAAAATGCAGCAAGGCCGTGTTGTTATAACGGCTTTTATCATTTTGTAAATTAAAAACGGAGAGAGAACTTTCAGCAGGACAGGCAGCAATTGTGGACAGAATCACCAATCCGGTCTTTCCTTTCCCCATTCCCGTTTAATCTCTTTTTCAGGTTTTGCTCTTTGCAAGGCCAGTTTTCCCCAATCTTACACCAGAAACAATCGCGTTATTAATAATAATAATCATCATCTTAACACTGCAATGAAGTTACTGAGAACAGCTCCCGGTCACCACATTCCGGCGCCTGTTCAGGTACACTGGGAGAATTCAGAATGTCCAATTCACCCAACTGCACGTCTTTTGGGACTTATGGGAGGAAACTGGAGCAAAGGTGTTATTAAGTGATACAGAACCAAGGTGGCTGTGTGGGATGATCCTGTATCTGTCACGTAAATATGGGTAGCAGATACAGTATTTATTTAGCAGATACAGTCATTGTTTCCACATTTAACATTTTGGTTTACTTTGCAAATAAATGTCAATTCTCTTTTTCTAACAACTAGCAGTCACCAATTCAGCACTGGACCCGGGTTGGATACCCGGCTTGGGTCACTGCCTGTGCGGAGTCTGCACATTCTCCCCGTGTCTCTGTGTGGGTATTGGTATATGGCAGAAGGGGTGGTCCATACCACTGGGGATTTTCTGCCTTTTATCAGTCACCACAACCGTGGCCACGATGTACCCGTCTTTGCCAGCTTATCCATGCTTCCCTCTCTCTCAGCTGTTCCACGCCACATTTTTCGGTTTCCAAACTTGTCCCATTGTCGCCCCCCTTTTATCTTGCACCATCGTCCTCTTTCTTTTTTGCAGTCAACAAAGTTATTTTTGAAGTATAGTAACTGTTACAACATAGGGAGACTTGGCAACAAATTTTTGTTCATTAAGACTTAGGAAACGGAATGAGTTAAATGAAGAGGTCATCTCTTTTGGACATGCACTCTCAGGGAGGTAAAATTGGCCTAACGTAGGGAGCGCTCTCTACTGTGCCTTAACTTGTCTCAATGTATTACTGTGCCATCTGTTATGTCTGATCACACTGCAGAAACCTGTCTGCAGTAAGGCCTCATTAGTAACAAATCATTTCAGGGAAGCTAAATAAGCACATAGAACCATAGAATCCCTACAGTGCAGAATTAAACCTTTTGGCCGTTGAGTCTGCACTGACCCTCTGAAAGAACACACTACCCGGGCCCACTTCCCCATCCTATCCCTATAACCCCATCTAACCTGCACATCGATGGACTGGGAGGAAACCCATGCAGACACGGAGACAAAGTGCAAACTCCACACAGTCACCCAAGGTTGGAATTGAACCCAGGTCCCTGCTGCAGTGAAGCAGAAGTGCTAACCGCTGTGTAATTGTGCCGCATGAGTGAGAAATGCACAGAAGGATGCATTGACAGGGTTAAAATAAGCGAGGTTGACAAAGGCTCTTGTCGGGCAAAAACAGCGCTTGGATCTGTTGGGTAGAATGGCTGTTTCTGTGCTGTGTAAGTGCATTATAATAATTTGTAATACCCTGATCTGGGAGGGTTATTTTGGTGGTCAAGAGTGAAATATTTGCCAGGATCACAGAGAAACATTCCTCTTCATTTAGCGGCCATGTAATCCTGCGAGTCCACCGGAACAGGCAATCAGGGCTTTACCTCCATGACTCATGTCAAAGATGGTACCTCCAACAGTACAGCACTCCCTCCGTACTGTATTGAAGTTCCAACCTATATTAAATGCCGACGTCTGTATTGTCCTTGAGGCCAACGAGTTCGGCTGAGGATGTTATCTGTTGAATCAAATTGCTGACTTCTTATCTGAAGGCTCAATATTAATATTAAGCAAGGCACTCTTGTATAAATATTTTTCAACAGTTGAGTTATGAAATTTCCCCCATCCAATTCTAGTTGTACACATAACAAAAATGTTACCACCACTCTTTAAGTGACTGATAAACCAGTGT